>NC_047092.1:165056409-165361518 GCF_902459505.1 Geotrypetes seraphini | reverse complement strand
GTTGATAAAAGGACCCCTAAGGGTGTGGCACAGTTGTTAGAGGTACAGCCTCAGCACCCTAAGATTGTGGGTTCAAATCCCATCCTGCTCCTTGTGACCTTGGGCAAGTCACTTAATTCCCCATTGTTCCAGGTACATTAGATAGAGCGTGAGTCCACTGGGACAGATAGGGAAAAATGCTTGAGTACCTGAATGTGAACCACTTAGGCTATAAGTGATTATTATATAAATACTTAAATAAATTTCTCACTATTATGTATATTGAGAATAAAAATTCTTTAAGATGTTTACGAAATAGGCCATAATTTTCTCTCCAAATATTAGCACATGACCAAAAAAAACAACAACATAAGAATAAAGCCTGAAATTATGCTGCGCTGAGTCTGACTTTAGCACGCAGGAAAGTCCTACGTTAAAATGTGCTAAGACCGGATTCTAGCATAGTTTAGTAAAAGGGCCTCTTTATTAGCATATAATTGTTTCATTGCAAAATAATTAATGCTTTAATTAAGGTCAAAAGCATGGGTTACAATAAAGATACGTTTTGTCAGTACATGAGATTCAAGGTGGAAAGTATAATTAGTTTCGGGCCTTGGAATTAGGGGGCGAGGTGGAAGGTCATGGCGAGGAAGAGTTGGGTATGGGAATTTAGAATTTGTTAAACAGTCGAGTTTTTAGAAAATCCCTGAAAACTCGACTGTTTAACAAATTCTAAATTCCCATACCCAACTCTTCCTCGCCATGACCCTTCCACCTCGCCCCCTAATTCCAAGGCCCGAAACTAATTATACTTTCCACCTGGAATCTCATGTACTGACATAATGTATCTTTATTGTAACCCATGTACTGACTAAATGTATCTTTATGGGGGGAGTGTGGCACAGTGGTTAAAGCTACAGCCTCAGTACCCTGAGGTTGTGGGTTCAAGCCCTGCTGCTCCTTGTGACCCTGGGCAAGTCACTTAATTCCCCCCATTGCCCCAGGTACGATAGATAGATTGTGAGCCCACCGGGACAGAGAGGGAAAACTGCTTGGGTACCTGAATAAATTCATGTAAACCGTTCTGAGCTCCCCTGGTAGAACGGTATAGAAAATTGAATAAATAAAAAAAATAAATAATAAATAATAAATAATATGGTAACCCACCTGTATCCCTTACACTGACAAAATGCACCTTGATAGTAAACCACTTGTATTGTAACCCACTTGCATCCCATGTACTGACAAAATATATCTTTACTGTAACTTGTATCCCATGTACTGACTAAATGTATCTTTATTGTAAACCGTTTCTATCCCATGTACTGTCAAATGTATCTTTATTGTAAACCGCTTCGAACTTCACGGTATAGCGGTATATAAGAAATAAATTATTATTATTATTATTATTATTATTAAAAGCAAGCAAAAATAACATTTTGGAACAATTCCTGTGTGGTTTCCCTTCATGTTCGTAATGTACCCCCAAACCTCATATCAGCCGTACAGTTTCAAAGGTAAACACTGGTAAATCTTTTTACCTGCCTGCAAATCTTCAGATAAACAATCTTCTTTGTCAATTCTCCTGAATCTGGGAGCACAACTGCATGAGGGGCTCTTAAATACAAAAAGATGAACAAGGTCTCATTATACTGCACAAAAATAAATATATTCATTATGCCGGAACACCTCTACCGTAAATAATAGTGTTTATGAAACCTCACAAGATAGTGAGGGTCTGTGCATCAGTGCTTTCTTATAATTAAACCTATTCACAGTTTGATCAGAACTCAGAACACCGAGTCATTATTACCGCCGATACTTATTATTTGCAAAGATAATAGACTAGCATTCCCTGCATACTGTAGGGCGAAAACTCCTTCTTTGTTCCAGAATAAAGTTAGCATGTAATTTGCCAGGAAACAGCTAGAGTTCTATTAAACCCATGAATGGCAAAGCATAAAGAAAATAAGCCCAGGGAGTAGATAATTACTTCCCAGACTGCTTCAGAAGAACGATTTCTTAGGATGAGGGATAGGTGGACAAACAGACCCCGCTCTGTCTTTAAGCAGAAGAATTCCCCCACTGAAAAAATAGTCGTATAACTCCATGTCAAGGAGGATCAGCTGATCCAGTTCTTTTTTTTTCAAATTCTTTATTCATTTTTCATCTTACAACAAGTACACAATATTACATCATTTAAAACTTTTACACATCACTTGAATTTCTTTCTATTGTCATAGTAAATACATAAATTTATTCCCTCCCCACCCACCCTTCCTACAAAAATTTCAATCAAAAATATCATATAAATATTGTATTCTTATCTATTGATTAAACCTTTAATAGAACTTTATACCATCCCCCCTCCCTCCTATGTATAAATATATTGTCAGTTCAGCCTTTGCCCCCCCATGACATGAGCTACTGCTTTTCCTGTGTACTCAACAGAGAAATAAAAACCACATCCCCAGGTATGGATCTGCTTGTCTCTCTTGACATGGAGGAGTATAATCACCCTTCCAATAGCCTATAAGTTACACATGAACACTTACATAGAAACATAATGGCAGATACAGTGGTACCTTGGATTACGAGCATAATCCGTTCCAGGAGCATGCTCATAATCCAAAATGCTTGTTTATCAAAGCGAGTTTCTCCATAGGAAATAATGGAAACTCGCTTTGATACGTTCCCCCCCCCCCCCCCCCGAGGCCAGGGCGCTGCCCCCCCTGCTCGCAAAGTCCCCCCCCCACGTGATCCGGCACCCCCGTGAGAACAGGCACCCCCCACCCGACCAACTTTAACTCACCCCCCGTCTGGCACCGGCATGAGAACTGCTCCCCCCCCCCCCCCCCGCTCGAATCGGCACCCCCCCCCACGAGAACAGGAACCCCCGCCCGACCAACTTTAACTCACCCCCCCTTTGGCACCGGGCACGCAGCTCACAAGTGCCAGTGCCGGTGCCGCTTGAAGATCTTCTTCTTCCCAGTCTCTGCCGGCTTTGAGCATGCATCTGCACATGCTCAAGCCCTTCTAATTCTCCCTCTCGCCGAGAGGTCAGAAACATGGACGCTCCATTGCAAGATTGCACCATTGAAGAATTACATGCAGTAGTGCGCTTTCTTTGAGCAGAGGGAGTGAAACCTGTGGAAATTCACTATCAGATATTGACTCTGTCAGTATAGCACAGGGATCTCAAAGTCCCTCCTTGAGGGTCGCAATCCAGTCAGGTTTTCAGGTTTGAATATGCATTGAAAGCAGTGCATGCACATAGATCGGTGTCAGGTCAAAAGCGCGCCGGGACAAAGGCGTGCCCAGACAATTGAGCACAGCGCGGGGGCGCGCACCGCACAAAATTACTGTTTTTAGCGCTCCGACGGGGGGCGTGGGGGGGAACCCCCCACTTTACTTAATAGAGATTGTGCCGCGTTGTGGGGGGTTTGGGGGGTTGTAACCCCCCACATTTTACTGAAAACTTCACTTTTTCCCTGTTTTTAGGGAAAAGGTTAAGTTTACAGTAAAATGTGGACGGTTACAACCCCCCAAACCCCCCACAACGCCGGCGCGATCTCTATTAAGTAAACTGGAGGGGGCTCCCCAACAAAACCCCCCATTGGATCCCCTAAAAACTGTAATTTTCTTCGGTGTGCGCCTCCGTCTTGCGCTCAGTTGGCGGTGCGCGCCTTTGTCTTTCGCGGGGTTGTCTATGAACCCATAGATCTCATGCATATTCACTGGGGAAATCCTGAAAACCCAACTAGATTGCGACCCTCAAGGAGGGACTTTGAGACCCCTGGTATAGCACCATGAATCAATGAAAGGTTTATGAGTGGGTAAAAAAATTTTAAGCGGGAAGAGCAGATGTAACCAATAAAGGTAGTTCTGGTCGCCCATCAACATCGCGCTCACAAAAGCACATTGACAGGGCGGATGCCTTGATTAGAGAAGACCGACGGATAACGGTGTTTCAATTGAATGCAAATTTGGATATCAGCTATGGCTCTGCATTGAATGATGACTTGGGAAACAGGAAAGTCTGTGAATGGTAGGTCCCCAAACAGTTTACTAATCGGCACAAGCAACAGCGTATGCAGGTTGCGACCCAATTCCTGAGATGGTATGAAGAAGATCCGAGGATTTTGGAGAGAACTGTCACCGGCGATGAGACATGGGTGCGTCGCTGCG
Source organism: Geotrypetes seraphini (assembly GCF_902459505.1). Classification (NCBI taxonomy): domain Eukaryota; kingdom Metazoa; phylum Chordata; class Amphibia; order Gymnophiona; family Dermophiidae; genus Geotrypetes; species Geotrypetes seraphini. Next base: position 165,357,351 of record NC_047092.1, on the reverse strand, counting down.
ACCCGGAGAGCAAAAGACAAAGCATGATGAAGTAAAGGAAGGAAGTGGTGCTCACCTGGCTTTGAGAACAAAAATGCAGAAGCTAGTTGAACGATACAACAAATGTATCATCTTGCAAAATGTGCCAAATGTATTTTGCCTTTACTGTTTGATTTACTTCGTATATTGGATTATCGGCCATGAAACTTCAGGCATTGTAGGTTGTTGAAAAGGCAGAGCCAAGGCTTGTTGGACGTGTCGGTAGATTCCAACATCAGCGGAATCGACCGCCTTAGGTTTCAAAAGCAAACTAGATGCACATCTCCTACGAGAGGCCTAGAAGGATACGGGTGACTAAAAATTGTGCCAGGTGTACACCTGGCGGGGCCTCTGTGTCTGCTGATCGCCGGACTTGATGGACCGATGGTCTGATCCGGAGATGGCGCTTCTTATGTTCTTATGCATTGGCTACCAGTAAAATTTAGAATACCGTATAGAGTTGTGTCTGCTTTTCCGAAGCTTGAATTGTAATGTGTTCACCTATTTTGAACAAGTGGTACACATGAATGCTTCTAAGAGATATTTACAGATTAATGGGGAAAAGAAAGTAGGGGTTCCCTGATTTGAGACACGTACAGCATTCTTCTACCATTAACGGTAATTTTTCGATAGCAGGACCACAATTATGGAATACTCTTCCAAGTACACTGAGGTCCTCTTTTACTAAGGTGCGCTAACAGATTAGTGCGCACTAAACGCTACCGCGTGCATGTTAGTCTATGGACGTGTTAGCATTTAGCATGCGTTAATTCAATTAGCGTGCACCAATCGGTTAGCGCACCTTAGTAAAAGAGGGGGTGAGAGGTTGCATAACCCTACCGCCATTTAATAAACATTTTAAAACATACCTGTTCAAGCAGGACTTTCCAATTACCTAGCATTTTATTTTTGGCAGTTTTGATGACCTAATGACGGACAAGAGGTTATTCTCCTTTTTTATTATTTTTAAGTTTTGTCTATTTTATTGTCTATGTCGTCGATGGCCGATAAATGAAATAATAAATAAACCACACTCCCCTTATACAAAGTCACGGCAGCAATCCTGCCACGGTAAATGCACCAAAGCCCATAGGAATTGAACGGGCTTCGGTGCATTTGCCGCAGCCGCGTCACTGCCGCAGCTTTGTAACCGATCCCGTAATTGTGCGCACATTCATTTATATACTACCCCCCTAGTTTCATTTAAGGCACTAAAAATTGTGTGGGCAATTTGGAGCCCATGCTCAATGTGCCTATGCAATTTAATTGCTTAACGAGCCAATCAGTGTTGCTAATTGGATGCTAACAATCAATTATTTGGGGCCAATTGACAATAACTGGAATTTACATGTGTATCTTTATAGTTGCTACTCTGTAAAGATGCAAGCATCAATTTCTGCATGCGGATCCATAAAGGGCGTGGCCATGGGAGGGGCATTCCTGGAATTTGCATACAGTGTTACAGAATAAACTTGATCTATGCCTAGTTTACCAGTCTATCTACGTGGAGACACCTCATTAGAAAAATTTAAAAGCACATTCAAATACTACCTGTACAAAGACGCATTTGAGTCATAGATAGGATAATTCATCTATCATTAATCCCATGCTCAAATACCTAATTTTAACCAGACCTTATGTATAGGTCACAACCTCCCCGATCCTCTTTTCAGGCTTAGCCAGATTTATAAAACATTCTTCATCAGCCCCCTGATGTTGGTTTTTCCTTAAATGTACTCTTACTTTCTTCAAAGATTGTAGTTCACCCCTCTTCCCTTTTGTATCGCTAATTACTTGTGTACATACATTGTGTGTTTATTTGTATAAATTGTTTTATTTTTGTCTTCTAATTTTAAATTGTCATACGCATTGAAGTATTTGATATTGCGTGTACAACAAACTTTTAATAAACTTGAAACTTGATTAACGCCAGGTTTCAGGCCTAAAATGTGGTGCAGATCCTAGAGCCAAATCCTATTCTATAAACATCACCCAGCTCAGAGCACTGTTTATGCCAGTGTCTCGCAAACTTTCCGGCCAGTGGCACACTAAACCCAGCGCCCTGGCGCGGAGGCACCCAGAAGTGTGCGGCCGTTGATGCAATGACATCACGCACATGCCTTATGTCGTAGCGTCGACAACTGCGCATGCTTTGAGGCCCATCTGGCCGCGACCCACTTCGGTGGAGGGATCCTGGAGGAGGGGAGGTGCGGGGAGGAGAGTCATCCGCGCCACAAGAGGCAGGTCCTGTAGGCAGTCAGCTGGCACGGATGACTCTCCTCCTTGCCAGTATGTCACGGCACACATGAAATCTCAGGAGGCGCACAGTTGGTGATACACTGGTTTCGCCAAGCAATGATTTTCTTTATATTTATCTGATCTACATTTGATTTCACTCTCTGTGATCTGCTCTTTTGAATCTCTTTTTGCACTGATGATTGTCATCGTGATTTTTTGAACCGTTGCCGCTGTTGTGACGTTTGATTTTCACTTGAGAGATTGCCCACACTAGTACTATTCTCTGGATTTTTTCTTGAATTGTTTTCAGTTTTTTTGAATGGAATTCCTTTTTTGTTCACGCATTTTTGAGCCATATATGCTCTTTCTATGAGATTATTTACACCATTATCATCATTTTTTTGATTATTTTTTGGACTAACTTTATTATATATTTTTTTTGAGTGGAATTTCTTTGGTTTCTGTTTCCCATGATCATGAAGTTCTTGTCTTTGTTGTTTGTCTTGTCCTATATGTTTATATGTTGATGGTCATTGACTACTGGTTGATGGCTATTGATTTTACACAATTCTAAATTATTATATTATTATATTATACTATAAGATTGTGATATGAATAAAAATTTTGACAACTGTTATTAAATTTACTTTGTTGTTTCTTGCTTATTACTAACGTTTGCTATATTTATATTTTAATGCGATTGATTGTGAGGGGTCTTCAGCTTGTTTTGACTTTTTGTACCCCTATTCTTAGTATATTGTTCTCTCTTTTTATTGTCTTGTTTAGATACACTGGTTTATGCCATAGCACTTATGTAGTGCTCCTTTTTTCAGGATGCTGATTTTTCAGTGTCATATACAGAATCCAGTGCAAATTGGCCACCTAAATGTTGATGCCCTGTTATAGAGCTGCCTCCTAACTTTTTAGCATACATTAGTAAAAGTGCCTCTTAATAGCCTATTAAAATGTTCATTCTCAATAAAATAATATTACATAAGAACATAAGAACATAAGAAGTTGCCTCCACTGGGTCAGACCGAGGTCCATCTCGCCCAGCGGTCCGCTCCCGCGGCGGCCCATCAGGTCTGCGACCTGTGAAGTGGTTTCTGACCACTTTTATAACCTACCTCAAGTTCTATCTGTACCCCTCTATCCCTTTATCCTCCAGGAACCTATCCAAACCCTTCTTGAACCCCTGTACAGAGTTCTGGCCTATCACCTCCTCCGGAAGCTTGTTCCATGTGTCCACCACCCTCTGCGTAAAAAAGAATTTTCTAGCATTTGTTCTAAACCTGTCCCCTTTCAATTTCTCCGAGTGACCCCTAGTGCTTGTGGCTCCCCTCAGTTTGAAGAATCTGTCCTTATTTACTCTCTCTATGCCCTTAAGGATTTTGAAGGTTTCTATCATGTCCCCTCTAAGTCTCCATCACCTTTAAAAGAAGGAAGTCCTTGAAGAGATGGCAACCAGGGAACCAATAGTCTATGTCACCAGGTTCAATAACCATTTCTTATATATTGTATGAAGAATCCAATTAACGGTTTATTTCAAGACAATCTACGCAGAGCCGGCCAACAAGATCAGTCATTTTGCACAGCCGATTCAACAAAACCGATGAGGCAGGATGTCGCATGTTGGCTGCACAAATTTCATGAATCAAACATAACACGAGTAGAAGAGCTGAAAATGATTGCATCGTTTTGCACCGACAGATCCCAGCTGCCAATCACTCACTGTGCAGTTGGCTCTGCAATTGCCCTCTTGCCAATGTAATTCTTGGAGCAAACGGGTGCAAAGACTCTTCATTCCACCAGAGAGCAACATTTGTTTCCTTTTCTGCGATGTTGGAAGAAGCACCGACAATTAGCCTGTTCTCATTGCCTATTCATTGGCAATCACCTACTAAGGAAAATTATTTTGTAAATCTGACAGACATTTGCCAGTTGCCTGAACACATTTGATTACATTAGAAAGTGAAAGCTTTTTTTCCTTTTAAAATAAATACAATATGATCACGGCTTCTGCTAATAAGCACTCGCTGTCAATTTCAATGTTAAATTACTCTATTACATTTTTTTTTTTTTTTTTTAAATGATTGGATAATTGCAGCTAAGCCTATTTTTGTTTGTGATGGAACCTAATTTTGCATTTGGCAAAGAGCTAAAAAAAAAAAAAAGATTTCAGTTTTGCTAATAATTTTGTGATTCTGTAGAGTCTAAAATGAAAGAAGCTAGTGATGAGAATTACAGTAAAAATCATTCGTGGTCATGAGAAACTTGAGGCAAGGTTGAAAATTCTTTGACAGAACACAATTCCAGCTCTTGGCCCCGACGTCAGAGGGAACGCAGACAGGACGCGGGCAGCAAGTTTGTGAGGCTGCTCACGCCGGGAAAATTAAAGAGGTATGGGGGAAGGGGGGCATGCACGCATGCAGCAGGGGGTTTGGGAAGGGGGGTATCACTCACCCTTGCTACGCCACTGGGTGCAAACATATGAGACTTGCCAATACTGGGTTATTCTAGTATTCTATAATGGGAAGGGGTAAAACGCGGATCTGACGGCCCTCGCAGATCTAAAACCGCACGTCCTTAAAAATCTGAGGTCCGCGCCACTTGTAGTTTCTGGCTCTGACAGACCTCTATGACAATTTAGCTCTGACGGTTCCGTCTCAGCATAAGGAGGGAAAAGTATTAGGATCCGTCAGCGCTAAAATGTCATCGAGGTCTGCCAGAGCCAGAGACTAGTGCTGGAGCGGCTCTCAAACGAATCCTTTAAACCGGTTTCCTGGTAAAAGAAAGTGAGAGGTGGTTGTGCTTGCTATATCCCTATCTTACCCAGTGTCAGGTCAAAAGCGCGCCGGGACAAAGGCGCGCCCAGACAATTGAGCGCAGCGCGGGAGTGCGCGCCACACAAAATTACTGTTTTTAGGGCTCCGACGGTGGGGGCGTGGGGGGGAACCCCCCCCACTTTACTTAATAGAGATCGCGCCGCGTTGTGGGGGCGTTGTGGGAGGTTTGGGGGGTTGTAACCCCCCACATTTTACTGAAAACATCACTTTTTCCCTGTTTTTAGGAAAAAAGTTAAGTTTACAGTAAAATGTGGACGGTTACAACCCCCCAAACCCCCCATAACGCCGGTGCAATCTCTATTAAGTAAACTGGGGGGGGCTCCCCAACAAAAACCCCCATCGGATCCCCTAAAAACTGTAATTTTCTTTGGCGCGCGCCTCCGTCTTGTGCTCAGTTGTCGGCGCGCGCCTTTGTCTTTCGCGGGGTTGTCTATGAACCATTTTACCCTGCCTAGGGGGGGTCTGGTTGTTTTCAGTACATTGAAAAATCTGAGGTCCGCGCCACTTTTAGTCTCTGGCTCTGACAGACCTCGATGACATTTTAGCGCTGACAGATCCTAATACTTTTCCCTCCCTATGCTGAGACGGATCCGTCAGAGCTCAATTGTCATCGAGGTCTGTCAGAGCTAGAAACTACAAGTGGCGCGGACCTCAGATTTTTAAGATCCGCGAGGTCCGTGTTTTACCCCTTCCCTTCTATAATGGAATCTGGCACCCAGATGCTCTTAAAGCAGGGGTAGGGAACTCCAGTCCTCGAGAGCCATATTCCAATTGGGTTTTTAGGATTTCCCCAATGAATATGCATTGAAAGCAGTGCATGCAAATAGATCTCTGTGCATATTCATTAGGGAAATCCTAAAAACCCGACTGGAATACGGCTCTCGAGGACCGGAGTTCCCTACCCCTGCCTTAAAGAATAAGATCTTGATGCAAGGCATTGGATCACCTAAGTGGAGGTGCCCACTTATAGATTTATCTCTCCCCCGCCGCCCCCCTGGTTTGGGAAAATGGTATGTTCCCCTTCCTTCATCTCAACAGCATCTGGTAGGCGCTATGTCTGGGCAGAACGCGCCTAATTGTTGTTCCTAGTAAATCAGAAACACATTAATAATTCCATATAACAATGATCAATTTTTACTCTCTGTCATCTTGCAAAATTGGCACAGATCCGAGTGCTCTAGGCAAAAAATAAATAAATAAAATAAAACCAATATTTTCAGGCTGTACCTCTGGGTCTTGATTGCCTCTTGGCTGACTTCTAACCCGGGACAGATAACCCCTCCCCCGACCCTGTCCTCACTCGGGAGCTACAAGAAAGGCTCCGACTGCAGCAGCCGAGAGAGCAATTGATCCCTGGAGGGGAGACGGGTCGCAGGTGCTTGAGGGGCCCCCAAGCGGTGTCTCCCCGCCATTCCTACGCTACCTGACTTTGCTGCTCCCATTGCAAAGAGAGTCGCTGGGGGGCGCTGTGTAAAAAAAAAAAAAAAAAAAGGAGCACAGGAATAGCCAACCATTATCTTCTTGGGTGAGGTTTGGTGCATTTCAGCTCCTTCTTGTTTTCTGTTAATCATTCATCGTTAGGACCAGCTTGAGTTCTCGACCACGGGAAAGAGGGCGGGGCAGAAGGAGGTAGCAGCCACGCTAAAGCCAGGCTTACTTTGCGCCGCTGTTCTTCGAGTAAGCAGGAGCCCCGTTGGAGTTTAGCGTTAAGACACTGCGGTGAGTTTTAGATCCCTTAACGGGCTTATAAAAAGAGAACCGGGTTTTTATTAGCAGATGAATGAATTCAGAGAGGAGTTTTCTGTTATTCTGTGCCTATCTGGGGTGGGGGGGGTGGGGGGGGGGGTTAAGTCATTCTTTGAAAGATAAGACTAGATTTAAAGAGACTACAACTACGGTCCTTTACTCTCTTTTCCATTTGATTTTCACAGAGTACTCTTTATATTTTTGTTTTAAAGAATATAAACTGTTTCTTTTTTTTTATCTTTATTCATTTCAAATCTTAAAACAAGTACAATATTGACATTTATCAATTAAGCATTCAAATACACTTCAAATCCTATAATTGATCATCATAATATAAAATATTACCCCCTCCCTTATTTATTTATGACAATAATTTGTTTCAATTATAATCAAAAATACCCCCTCCCCCCCTTAATGTCTTAAAATTTTATACAGGGAAGAATATTTTTAATCTTTACAATACTCTTTCATGTTTACATCCAGGGTGGGAGGTTTTGGAATTGATTCAGGGATTATGTTTAGAAAGTTCTTGTAGGTATCTCATTTATTGATTACTAGGTGGGAGGGTGAGGGAAAGTACTTTTTCATTAATATATGTAAGTTTAATGTGCTTTACTTTTAATATCATATGTACATAACATATATTTATTGGTGTGCACAATTGAAGTTTGGAAATTGAATAAAGATTTATAAAAATAAAAAAAAATAGAATATATAGTGTAATATTTGTGAGGAATGTGGAAGCTATGAAGACGCCAGATTTCTAAAGCACTTGTGCGTAAAGTCTTCAAAAATTGGTTTTTATTCGTTTTCTTTTCCCTAAATTCTTTAAATGGGAGCCCGAGACCCCGTGTTGATGGGCGGGAGATAACACGGGGCTGGCGGGCCTTCGTGTCGCCCATCGGCTGGGGTGGGGGAGTAGCGGCGAGGTGGGGATTGGGTAGAGAGATTGTCAAGCAAGAAAGTTTTTAAATTGATTGGGAGGAAGATAGGTGGCGTGCAGGGGCGAGGGGACCGTGGAGGACTCAGCCGTTTGGGGTCCTCCAGGGCGGTTTTTACCACCCACCCGTGATTTAGGCAGTAAAGGGTAGCTCTGAGGCAGATCTCCCGAGCTACTGGGTCATTGGGGCTCATCAGGTGATGAGCGGTGGGCCGGCGGGGTACCTGGTGGGTCAGGTGACCCGGATAAAGGGGCATGAGGGGCATGCCACCCCTCTGACCCTTGCTGAGGCGGCGGGGTCGAAGGCACTGTATATTTTAATTGGGTAGCTCGGGAGGAGCTCTTTGATTTTATGTTAATTAAAGTTATGATATGTTAAAGTGTTATGATTAATAAACTGAGCTGCAGCTAATTTTTCCATCATAAAGTATTTAGTGTTTTTGTGGTAAAAGGTACGGGGAGAGTTATGGTACCAAAAGGGGATGAGAATATAGGGGAGACAGCAGGGCCTAGCCAGATCCCGCTGTTAACAGTCGCTTAAGGGGGTGTTCCCTGGCTTTAGTACCGCATTGAGCTGCAATTTTCCCTTCTTAACTTAATGAAACACAACTGACGTATAAAGGCTTTTGTTAGAAGCCACCTGGGTTGCATAGATGAGTCTGAAAAGAGCCAACTGCAGCTATAGGTGATCTGGTATGGAATTGCTTTCAGTGGCTGCTCTAAAGAGTGCAACCGATTATCTTTAATAAGACTCCCTCTTATAGAGGGGGCCTTTGAGGAAACGCTTAACCCTTTCAGGACCAAGGGACATATTTGTCCCATAACTTTAAAATCCTATAAATTTTGATTGGGATAGTCTACAGTTCTAAATTTGATATGTACGGATTCCATATGATACTGCCTTTATGTAAACAAACTGGTTCCGACATTCATTCATTAGCGTCGTTGCCAGATTGACGAGAAGATTCACTTGCCACACTGTCCATAAGCCAGAAGTTTGATTTTTTTAAAAAAAAAATAATGATATTTCACAAAAAAAAATCAATTTTTTGGCATCTGCAAGCCCTTTTTACCATAAAAATGTCGTCAAAACCACAAAAATTGGCCTACGATCCTTATGGTCCTGAAAGGGTTAAGAGGCGAGAGTGTTCTGGTTACTTGCAAGGTTAAGACCCGAATGTCTGCAAACACTATTTTTTTTTTTTTTTATTTGTTATTGCTAATCATGCTCTGCTTGTCAGCTTACAACATAAAGATGTACGGTAATCTGTTTAAACGAGTGGATAATGCATTTTAAGGCAACTTAATTCTATGTCTATTAAGGAAAATGATTTTTGACGCACCACAATCCTTGTGGTTGGTACATAGTCAATACAAGGCAATCCACTCCTAGCTGGTATCCCTCAGTGCCGCCTCTCCCCCTTGCAATCTGTGGAAAACTCTGCTGCACGACTCGTCTTCTACCAACCTTGCTACGCTCGTCACCCCTCTCCTTAAGTCACTTCACTGGCTCCCTATCTGCCGTCGCATACAGTTCAAGCTCCTATTGCTGACCTACAAGTGTGTTCATTCTGCTGCCCCTCAATATCTCTCCTTGCTTCTCTCTCCTTATACACCTCCCAGAGATCTCCGTTCCTCAGTTTGTCGCTCTTAGCGTTAACCCTTCTCCTCCACTGCCAATTCCAGACTTTGTTCCTTACATCTAGCTGCCCCCTATGTCAGGAATAAATTACCTTAGTTTGTCCATCAGGCCCCTTCCCTTGTTTAAAAGCAGACTGAAAACCCACTTTTTTGATATAGCTTTCAATCCTTAACCCTACTCCTCTGCCCTCCAACCTAGCCTGCTGATTAACCGTTCCCCTTAACTGTATCCATGACATTCTGTTTGTCTGTCTTGGCTGTTTAGATTGTAAACTCTTTCGAGCAGGAACTGTCTTCTTTGTGACTCTGTACAGCGCTGTGCGCGACTGGTTTCGCTATAGAAATAATTCATAGTAGTAGTGTGAAGGGTTTCAGTCTTTGGGAAGCAGAGCTGAGACTGTGATGTCATAATGCCTCATTCCACCAATGCCTAAGAGCCAACTTCATCAGTGATGTCACAGTGGCTTGACTGTCCTGTACTCCCCTCTGTCCTCCAACCCAGCCAGCTGATTAACCGTTCCCCTTAACTGAGCTCATCCTGTTTGTCTGTCTTGCCTGTTTTAGATTGTAAGCTCTTTCGAGCAGGGACTGTTTTTTTATTCTTTGTGATTCTGTGCAGTGCTGCGTGTGTCTGGTAGCGCTATAGAAATAATAGTAGTATATAATGATAGATAAGGACCACATCTAATCCTGCCCAGAAAGGTGGCGAAAGTTGTACCTGCTGCTCCATGTAGGTTGCAGCCCTCTGCCTTTCTTGGAATGTCGTTTAGGGTGGTAACGACACACTGGTGACAAGGAAGTCCTGCCCTATTTTCAAGTAGCAAGGTGGTGTAGTGAGAGGATATATTCTTTTTAAAATTAATCACTTGTCACTACACACCTCCCTCAATATTCGCGGGGGTTAGGGGCAGAGCCAGCCCATGAATATTGAAAATTCACAAATAACTTTTGGGCTGACTCTGGCTTTTGGGCCCCCACTTCCCTCCCACCTTCCCCCCTGGCATCCCGGACCTTACCTGGTGATCTAGCACAGTGTTCTTCAACCACCGGTCCACAAAAATTTCCTGCCGGTCCATAGGGCCAGCATGTGCATCAGGCCCAAAACAGTGTTCTTCAACTGCCGGTCCATGGTACGATCGATACGGCGTTATCTTCGAGCCAGCTCCCTCTTCCTCACTGATTCAGTGCACAAAGCCACGGGCAGTGGCTCCTACATGCATCCTGTGCCTGAACTGGAAGCCTTCTCTCTGATGTTGCAACGTCAGAGGGAAGGCTTCCAGATGAGGCACGGGACGCACAAGGAGCCGGCCTGAAGATAATACCGGGGGCATAAAATGGCCAGGCAGGAGCAGGCAAGAAGGTAAGGCTTAGCATGGAGGGAGGGAGACAACAAATGTAGAGGGGAATGATTTTATTTTTTAATTTAGTGATTGAATTATGTCAATTTTGAGAATTTACATCTGCTGTCAGTGTGCTTTGTGTAGTTTAATTTTGTGGTTAACCGTTATGTATTGTTAATAAGATTATATTGTGTATCTGTGAAAAATGAATGGAAAAAATAGTGTTACAATTAGGACTATTCTGGGGGCAGGGTCTAGGGTGGAGATTGGGTAGAGATGGGTGGGGTCTGGCCCACAACTTAGCCCAGTGTTCTTCAACCACCGGTCCACAGACTGATGCCAGTCCACAGAATAATTCTTTTTTTTCTGCCAGTCCATTGGTGTAAAAAGGTTGAAAAACACTGGTCTAGCGGTCTTTTGGGGCAGAAGCGATCTTCCTACACTCACCGTGAGTCACCATGAGTTCCCTTGATCTGCACGGGGCAGGAGCGTAGGAAGATCGCTCCTGCCCTGAAAGACCGCTAGACCGCCAGGTGTGGTCCAGGAGGCGGGAGAGAGGTGGGGGTGATTCCGATTTTAGGAAATCGCAAGTCCAAAAACTGCAAATCGGGAGGGGGAAGTGTAATGCCCTCTGAGCTACTGCTAATCTGAAACATTTCTTTTAATTAACTTTTATCGCTGTATAAACCAAAAGCCTCAATTGCATTTTCTCTGTGAAAGAAATGGATGCCTCTGGTTCACCAACTGAACGGCGAGCCTGAAATTTTATACTTCTGAGCTCATTAAGGGGGGGTCATTGTACTAAGTTGCAGCAAAAGTATCTTGTGCACTAAAGCCATTTTACAGCTGCATTAACTCCTTCCCCCCCCCCCTTTACAAAACTGTTGTCAGGAGAGATGCCCACTCCCTCCTGCCCCCACAAACCTCACCAAGGCCCCCCAACTTTTTAAATGGACGATCAGCAGAAGGGATGCCCACTCATGCCACCGGGGCATCCAAGAAACCTTGCACCCCACCCCTCACAGAACGGCACACCCCCCCAACCCCGTACCTTTTTTATTAAATCTGGCAGGAGGGATGCCCTTCAAAATATTTGTTTATTAAAATTAGATATCGTGCAGAAGCTTACAACAGAGGCTAACAATAAAAACATATATTAAATAAAGGGGAAAAAAAAGGAACTCCGTAACATTTAAAGGGTGCTATAAGCCATCTATTCTGTCTCGCCGCTACATTGAATCTTTGGGCAGCAGCAACAAGGTGAGGCTGCCATCTGCATGCCCCAGAAGTCGCTTCCCTGAAGCAACTTCCTGTTCCTGTGTAGGCGGGATCTACAGAGAGGCGGCTTATGGGCTATGCCGACAGCAGCAGGCTCACCTCATTGCTGCTGTCAGGCTGCTCGAAGATTCAATGCAATGGCCAGGAAGGAGGTAGGTGGGGGGAGTTGGGAGAGCTGACAAAGCACCGGGTTTTGAAAAGCCGTCCGGATCCCCGGACACGTGCAGGGAAATCCGGACGTCTGGTAAGTCTACCTGAACCCCCCACCCCTCGGATCGCATCTACTTCCAGTCCTTCTGCAGTGGCTAAAAAGCAAACAATGTTAAGAATGTAAAACAAAAAAAATTAAAATTCACTCCGTGGTGCAATTGTATCTCGCATACTGTGTGCTATTCTGGTCACCGTATCTCAACAATGTAGCAGAAAAGGGACAGAGAGGGACAATGAGGAAAGGCTAGGGCAGGGGTCTCAAAGTCCCTCCTCGAGGGCCGGAATCCAGTCGGGTTTTCAGGATTTCCCCAATGAATATGCATTGAAAGCAGTGCATGCAAATAGATCTCATGCATATTCATAGGGGAAATCCTGAAAACCCGACTGGATTGCGGCCCTCGAGGAGGGACTTTGAGACCCCTGGGCTAAGGTTACCAGATGTCCACGTTTTTCCAGACACGTCCTCTTTTTAGAGGACTGTTCGGGTGCTCAGAGGGAGTTCCAAAACCTGACAGTTTTTGTGGGTTTTGGAAGGCTCCGGGCCACGTCCGGAGACCCTCTGCACCTACATGGACATCGACGTGATGACATCATACGCGTGTGACATCATTGCTTCGACGTCCGTGTATGTGCAGGGGTCCTCTAGACCTCGGGGGGGGGGGAGATGAGGCTGGACTAGGGGCAGAACAGAGCAGGGCCATGTGTCCTATTTTTTTTGGGGGGGGGAAGGAGGGAGGAGGAAATCTGGCAACCCTAGGAAAAGCTAGGGCTTTTCAACCTTGAAAGCGGTGGCTCAGAGGAGATGTAATAAAGGCCTATAAAATACCGAGTGGCATGGAACAGGTAGATGTGAATTGCTTGTTTACTCTTTCCAAAAACACTAGACCTGGGGGCATGCAATGAAGCAACTATGTAGTCAGTTTTTAAAACAAACCGTAGAAAATGTCTTCACCCAACTTGTAATTACGGTAAATTCTGGAATTCATTGCCAGAGAATGTGGTGAAAATTTAGCAGGGTTTAAAAAAAAAGTTTGGATAATTTCTTTGAAAAAAAAAGTCAATAAGCCGTTATTAAGATGGACTTGACGAAAATCTATTTCTTATTGTTTGGATAAGTAGCATAAAATGGGGCTGGTTTTACTCTTTTGGGATCTTGCCAGGCACTTCTGACCTGAATTGTAAAGAGGATACTGAGTTTGATGGGCCTTCAGTCTATCCCAGTATGGTAATTCTTATGTTAAATCGCCATGCTTTCTCTCCTCTGCAATTGCTGTAGGTCAGGGGTGTCAAAATCCCTCCTCGAGGGCCGCAATCCAGTCGGGTTTTCAGGATTTCTCCAATGAATAGGCATAAGGTCTTTGCGTGCACTGCTTTCCTTGTATGCTAATAGATCTCATGCATATTCATTGGGGAAATCCTGAAAACCCGACTGGATTGCGACCCTCGAGGAGAGACTTTGGCACCCCTGCTATAGGTCAAGGACATTGTTATAGAATTTCAATCGGATACTGTCGCGTAGTAAGGGAGGGGAGGGGGGACAGTCCGCCTCGGGCGTAGTCTTCGTAGGAGCGCCAGCACCTGTCCTCCTCTCCGCCCCTTCCCTCCCCTTGTACCACCTTAATTTTCCCTGCGCGAGCAGCATTGCAAACTTCCTGCCCACATCGGCGTTGCCTCTGACATCACTTCTGGGCCCCGTGTGACGTTGCTCCCATCTGGAAAATTTAAAAGGTATGAAGGATGGAGGGGGTGGGGGGGCAGCGCCACCACCCCATGCACCACTCACTCTCGCTACGTCACTGATCTGATACGGGAGGAACAGGGGTGTGTTCAACCACCCACGCAACTGGAATCTAGGCTCCAATTAAACATCGGAGCCTAAAAGTCTCCTTTCCCAAGCTGCGCTTCATTTCTGCGCACCTGACCCTTCAAGGCTTTTACGTCTGCTCAGATTAACCCTGATTTGTGAGAGATTGTCGGGCAGGAATGTCAGGTTTTGATGTTTCTGGTTTTTCTTCATTCCTGGCTAAAGTCTAGGGTGGGGGCTCTTAACAGCATGTAATTTTAAACTGAAAGTCAGATGTGTTTCCACAAACTGCTGGCAGATAAGAGACTCTAGCTAGCACACTTGCTGCATTTGGATCTAGCTCACACCTTTCACTAGTAACTTAAGGAGAGCTGCATGTAGGTACATGCGTGGAATAGTTTACTGCTGGTGACAGACTGTATTGCATTACATTACATTAGAGATTTCTATTCCGCCATTACCTTACGGTTCAAGGCAGATTACAAAAGATTTATAATAGGTGTGTTACAAGAGAGGATCATTGGGCATGTCTAGTGAAGGTAAAGTATCAGAGAGTCCGGAAGAAGAAGATAGGAAGGAAGAAAATATTCATGATAAGATTTTTTCAGGGATTTCTTGAAGAGTATGGTTTTTATTTCTTTTCTGAACATCTTGTAGTCTGTGGTTGTTGTCAGTAGATTAGAGATTTGGTTATCTAGTTGTGCTGCTTGAGTAGCTAGGAGGCCGTCATAAAGTTTTTTTCCGTTTTACTTCTTTGATTGGAGGGTGTGTGAATGGGGTGTGAGTTTTTTTTCTATGTCTGGTTGAGGTAGTTTGGCTGAGGCGGTTGTTCAGGTAGGTTGGGCTGTCTCTGTTTATAGTTTTAAACAGTATGCAGTAGAATTTGAATAGTACACTTCTCCCTCGGTATTCGCGGGGGATAGGGGCAGAGCTGGACCGCGAAGTGTGAAAAACCGCAAATAACTTCTCGTCCGGCTCTGACCCACCCCCGTCTTCTCCCCGGCATCCCGGCCTTACGTGGTGGTCTAGTGGGCAGGATCGAACTTCGTACGCTCCTGCCCTGTGCAGATCGCCAATAAGAAATGACTGCCGTGAGTTCCCATAGTCTCTCGAGACTACGACGAGAGCTCACGGCAGCCATTTCCTATTGGCGATCTACACGGGGCAGGAGCGTAGGAAGATCGCTCCTGCCCCGAAAGCCCACTAGACCACCAGGTAAAGAGTAATCTATAGTGCTACTAGACATTTTAAATCTTGTAGGGAGGCGGGAAGGCCCTAAACTATGCTTTTCCCCCCCAAAAAAAAATATCACGGATAATCAAAACTGCGAATAGGAAGGGGGAAGTGTATTCTTTCCTGGATTGGGAGCCAGTGGGAGTTAATGAATGCTTCAGTAATGTGGTCGTGTATCTGAATTCAACATAGCGTGGGACAGTAGGGTTGTCCAGAAAAACCTAAAGTTGGAAAAACTGCGTGAATTGATTTTTTTCCTGTGAATTTGATTGTGCTTGATCAAAAAATTTAAAAAAAAATTTAAAGCCCATCCTGGGGTATTCAAAGCTGCTGATTTACATAAAGTTCTGATTTTCTTAAAATTTACTATTTTTGCTTAATGGAGCAAATTGCTTGGTATTATAACTTATTTTTATGTTGGCACAATCAGCAATGATAAATTTTATGCAAAAAGTCTGGAAGTATTTAGTGAAATGAACCTTCAATATCTGCCTTTTATTGTGGAAAATAACAGAAGTTTTAACATACTTCACAAATAGCTAAACGTGTACACTTCTTGGTGTAGTCGTCTACCAATGGTGTTCCAAACGCACTCGAGCATTCAATGTCATATTGAGATAGAAGGGATAAAGCCTGTGATGCTGGTCATCTCCTTGCATCAAGACCTCATACTGATAATGACTGGGGTTGCCATTCAACAAATTACAGTGGTACCTTGGTTTATGAGCATAATTCGTTCCAGAAGCATGCTCGTAAACCAAAAGTTTCCCCATAGGAAATAATGGAAACTCGTTTTGATACGTGCCCCCCACGTGCATCTTACTGTCATCTGGGCCTCGGCACTGGCATCGGCATGTCCTGTGCGTTGGTGCGTCACGTTATTTCTGCTCCCTCTCGGACACTGCGAAGTCTCACAAGTACGCACTGTACACGCGCGTCACGTTGATTCTGCGCTCTCTCTCAGAAGTTTTAGACTGACTGAAATTTCAACTCATAATTTTGATTACCAGCGCATAAGACGCGCCCCATATTTTAAGCATATTTTGAGGGGAAAAAGTGCGTCCTATACTCTGGCAAAAATGGTAATTTCTTCCAGACAATGTCAGTGATTTCACAATCAACTGATTTGTAGTCATGCATGTCACAGAAAAATTGCAGATTAAGAATGGGTGGGTCTTGTGCTCTGCACATACTCGTCCACAGCGGCACCTAAGAGCACCAGAAAAGTTGACTTGCTCGTTTCACAAATCATCTCCTTGTTGTACAACAGTGGGCTGGAAAACATGAATATTTTTGTTCACATATGTTTCAGGTTATCCAGAATGCTTGATGTATTGCTCCCAGCTTCATGAAATGTACACCACAAAGAGGTGCTGTTCCAAGAATCTTAAGTGTGTTTTCAATTCACTCACGATACATCACGTATGTTAGGACTGCAGTCAGTTCCTCGACAGCTTTGTTTGAAGTTGATGAACCTGGGTTAGTGGACACTACAGTGTCGGAAGATTCATATCCTGCTTATCTAGTTTGTCCCATGGTTTCTTGACATTTGGAAATGGTTCATTTTCTGACCCTTCTATACTGCTCCAATAACTACTTCAAAGATATGCCTGCAGGCCAAATAGAAGAGCTTCTTACCAATTTTGTCTTCCAGTAGTTTTGCAGCACCTTTCTTAATGCTACTATTAGCAGTAATATCGAAGACCAATGGCACTATATTGTCAACCAGATGACATAGTTCAAGTAACTCGTAACATAGATCTGCTTGTGGCCATGCCTGTAGCATCCGATAGGTCTGGCACACCCAGGAGTTTACCTTCTGCGTATTCTGGAGCACCAGATACAAGCACAGCAAGTCATTCATGAGATTCTCCAAGATGATCTTCAATCACTTTACCATCCCAGTGACGAGCAGCATAGCGTAGAGGATTCTCTCGTACAGTGGCAATAAATTATGGAACAACTTCTCGCTTCACCTGCGACAAACATGCACATACTATATCTTCAGGAAAAGGTTAAAGATTCACGTTTTCTCCTCGAACCAATAACATTAACTCTACCCAGCTAGCCTTCAACCAGTATTCATGTCCTCTGATCGTGAACCAAATCACAACATATCTTATTGTAAACCGCATTGAATCCTAGTTGAAAAATGTATGGTATTCAAAACATCAAATCCTGGATAGTAGGGAACAAACACTTGTCTATATTGACTCCCAGAATAGTAGGAATCATCTACTATAACTTTTTTTTCTCTTTTACTATGAAAGAAAGAAAGGGAGCTTGGAGAAAATTCTCTACACGACTCCCGATGGTACTTTGAGGCTTTTCCTACCCCTGGACTCTTTTCAAAACCTGTTTATTTAAAGTATATTTCAAGTTCTAATCATTGTATGCGATTTGAAGGCCAAGATAATTCTAATAGACTGACCTTAATAGTAAAAGAGAAAGTTATAGTAGGTGATTGCTCCTATTCTGGGAGTTCATAAAGACAAGTGGTATGGTATTTAGCCATTCTTGCTGCAGTGCGTAATTTGTCGCGAAATGCCAAAATTCATGGAGGTCATCATTGCCAGACTTAATGACTGCTGAGACAGAGTGGTCTGATTGTCTGATAACTGCTGCAGCTGACAGACTGGACTATTTATCGCACTGCATTATTTTTCATGGCAGTTGAATTTGTTATGAAGTCAGCTGCCTTGGTCTTTAATTCGTCAACCTCCATGTCGCTCTATACTTCTGCTTTGATATCCATCTCACCACGATCATATACTTTTCAACATTAAGCAGCCTTGCCTTTTCATTTTCAGTCTTTCACTTTTTCATTTTGCTGTCTAAATGTTTGCATCACTGCTTTTGTTGCAAATATCTGGTGTTCAAACATGGTTGCCTGTCTTATCTCTTTGGTCAAGGTAGAAGCCCACATCGGTTTTCTTATCTTCACTTGACAGCAGTCAAGAATTCGGTATAGTTTCAACGGCATCTGGAACACCAGTATCAAAAAGTTGTCCACTTTTCATAATAGTTGTGTTTTTTTTCTCTTTTTCCTCCTGGCTCACTTTCACATCTTTTATTTTTTTTGAAAGACTACTCCATTCACGCCAGAGAGCCATAACATCCGGCATAAAATTCTACCTAGTCTTTGTCTTGATGCAGGCTATTTGCCAAAATACCCTGATATAGTGTCAGCAACGCTGTAGGCGACTTCATTTTTAATGTTCTCTGATATTTCCCTGATCATGGCGGAGATGTAAAAAATACTTCATGGCTTGTCTGCAGGTAGGCAACTTAGACCCTGTAATCCAGTGAGCTAAAATTAACTCGCTGCTCTAGCAACCGGCCTTGAGAATTTCTCAGATGATGAATTTGGTAAACCAGAGATGACGTCTTTAGCTTCATAGGTGTTTCTGAAGTTGACATGCTTGGTTATTAATGAAATGTGCTACTCTATTTTTAAAACTTTTTAAAAAATTTACCACAGTAAAACTCACACTGCTTTGAATAAAAGTGAACTACACTTATCTGATATTGGGTTTATATAGGTGCTAGTACTGGATGCAACAAGCCATTCTTATCCACACAAGCTCAGAACGTGCCTAGAATTAGAACTACCTGATGTTTGAGTAAATGTAACATAGAAACAGAAATAGACGGCAGATAAGGGCCACGGCCCATCTAGTCTGCCCACCCCAATGACCTTCCCCTACCTTTCTCTGTGAATAGATCCCACGTGTCTATCCCATTTGGCCTTAAAATCAGGCACGCTGCTGGCCTCAATCACCTGAAGTGGAAGACTATTCCAGCGATCAACCACCCTTTCAGTGAAAAAGAATTTCCTGGTGTCCCCGTGCAGTTTCCCGCCCCTGATTTTCCACGGATGCCCCCTTGTTGCCGTGGGACCCTTGAAAAAGAAGATATCTTCTTCCATCTCGATGCGGCCCATGAGATACTTGAATGTCTCGATCATTTCACCCCTCTCTCTGCGTTCCTCGAGTGAGTACAGCTGCAACTTATCCAGCCGTTCCTCGTACGGGAGATCCTTGAGTCCCGAGACCATCCGGGTGGCCATTCTCTGGACCGACTCCAGTCTCAGCACATCCTTAGGGTAATGCGGCCTCCAGAATTGCACACAGTATTCCAGGTGGGGCATCACCATGGATCTATACAATGGCATAATGACTTCAGGCTTTCGGCTGACGAAACTCCTCCGTATGCAATCTATGATTTGCCTTGCCTTGGATGAAGCTTGCTCCACTTGATTGGCAGTCTTCATGTTCTCACTGACGATTACCCCTAAGTCTCGTTCTGCTTCAGTTCTTGTTAGGATCTCGCCATTAAGGGTGTAAGTCTTGCATGGATTTTGGCTGCCCAGGTGCATGACTTTGCATTTTTTGGCATTGAAGCTGAGTTGCCAGGACCTAGACCAGCGCTCCAGTAGGAGAAGGTCGTGCATCATGTTGTCGAACATTGAATTTATGTCTGTTGTGCTTTTGCCCACTACATTGCTTAGTTTGGCGTCATCGGCGAATAATGTTATTTTACCTCGCAGCCCTTCTGCCAAGTCTCTTATAAAGATGTTGAATAGGATCAGGCCCAGGACCGAGCCCTGCGGCACTCCACTGTTTACCTCCATCATTTCGGAGGGGGTGCCGTTCACCACTACCCTCTGAAGCCTACCTCCAAGCCAGTTCCCAACCCATTTCGTCAATGTAGGGGCACGCGCAAGGATTTCTCAGACAGCAGATCAGTTGTTGGTGTCGTACTTGCCCAGACAAGCCCCTATCAGCCATGCGATAGTCAAACATTTGGGGCTCCTTTTATGACGGTGTGCTAGCAGTTTTAGCGCACACACCTGATTAGCGCACGCTAGCCGAAAAACTACCGCCTGCTCAAGAGGAGGCAGTAGTGGGTCGCGGCCAGCGTGCACGGCATTTTAGTGCGCGCTATTCCGCGCGTTAAGGCCCTAACGCACCTTCGTAAAAGGAGCCCTTAGTTCTATGAATTTGTTTGATTTCTGAATGACATTTTTAACCCAGAAATTCTTTTACATATGTCTAATTAATGTCGGATTTACTTATGGAGGTAGATTAAATGTGTAATGCAAGGATCTCAAAGTCCCTCCTTGAGGGCCGCAATCCAGTCGGGTTTTCAGGATTTCCCCAATGAATATGCATTGAAAGCAGTGCATGCACATAGATCTCATGCATATTCATTGGGAAAATCTTGAAAACCCAGCTGGATTGCGGCCCTCAAGGAGGGACTTTGAGACCCCTGGTGTAATGTATAATGATAATTTTGCACTAAATGGGTGATAATGCTTTCAGCTGATTTTAAGGGCAAATGGATTTTGGTGGTGCTTATATTCATTGGCTTTGAGCGACCTAAGAGCGGGTCTAAATTGTACAAAAATATTTTGTGATCATGGGAAAAACTTCAATGAAAAAAAAGCTTCTCTAACTTTTAGGTTTTTCTGGACAATCCTATTGCTGAGACAGGCATGTGAAATCTCTTAGGGAGGATATAGTGGATGGGCCAAATGGCCTTTATCTGCTGTCATGTTTTTGTTTCTACACCAGATATTTTTCTGTCCCTGTAGACTCTTAAGGGATGATGCAGAAAATTACTGTGGGCAGAAGTGTGTGGTTAGCGAGAGGTCTATATATACTACTGGCTGCATGATGCAGGAAGCGGTACAGGGCAGAAGTTGAACTTCTGAGGTGATTATAGAAGGATAAGCTCGCTCTTCTGTAGCAGTTGCCTTCGTGCCCCCTGATCCAACACGCACTCATTTATTTTGCAAAAATAGCCCTGGTGTTGAATGATCCCCACCAAATAAATTGCCTTGAAGATGACACACACCACAAAGAGTGACAAAGCAGGAGAGATGCCCACTCAATGTACTGCTGCCATCTTTGAAAATGATGGCTTCTTGTCCTGCTTGATGTGCACCATCGGGGTTAATCTGCCAAAATAAGGGAAATTTTCTCCTCCTTTGGTAGTCTGAGCAGATCCTACCAAACGAGGGGAATACCCCTTTTTTGGCAGACTATGGTGCATCCCAGGCTGTACCATCATCTTCCAAGCTGATATGGAGGCAGGAATCAGTGGGCATTGCTCCTGTGACTTCTTGGACGGTACACCTGGGATTTGGGAGGTCGCAGGTGCCACTGAATACTAGGGTTAGTTTTAGGGGTGTTCAGGGGATTGAGGAGGTTGTTGTGGGGGTTCCTGTCGGTGTGTAAGCCAATCACTTATGCCCTAGCAGGAAGGGAGTACTGACTGGAAGGGAGACCCTTTACAATGGATGATAGGTTACTGCCATTGTGTTTGTTTCCTATTGGCACATGTCTTTTTTTTTTTTCTTTTTTTTTTTTTAATGTAGCAATAGTTTTACAGGGTCATTGATTTACAGTATCTCCAAGGTAAAGCTTGTAGTTGAGGTTGGTGCTTTTGGTATTTACAAATCTTATTTGTGTGCAACCCAAGAAAGCATTTCTATTTTGAGTGGCTCCCAAACTGGAAGAATAAATCTGATACGTCAGTTATTCAGTTGAGTGGGGAGGGGCAAATCCTTTTATAATCTGGTAAAAGCAGCTGGGGGTTAAAAAGGCAGAAACTCCAATGAGCACTGGGAAACGGATGTCTAGTCTGACCCATCTTCTACAGATTCTATGTATCTAGATTGAACAACACTTGGCGAGTCCAGGTCCCTCCTGCCTCAATTTTAAATCCAGCCATTTGTATCCTATACATCATTTGACTACCTCCTTCTCTATTCCATTGCACCTCGGTGATAAGAGTATTTGAAGGGTAACTTATATATCACTTTAGTTTCCTATTAGAGAATGGCACGGTGACAAAATTCATCACCGTCACTGTCCCTGTGGATAACCGCGGGAAACCATCTTCATGTCATTCTTTAAGGAGAGAGGGAAGAATTAGAGTATGAATGGCCACAACCACTGACCCGCAAGCTTTGCTTTGAAGAATGCTGGTGTAGAAGGACTGAGGTTGAAACAGACACTACAGAATGACAGTCTCTGGTATCCAGAGCAGATATTGTGATGTCATAATGCCTCATTCCACCAGTGCCTAAGAACCAATCACATCAGTGATATCACAGTGGCTTCATTATCCTTGGCTCACATAAGCACAGCCACTGACCTGCAAGCTTTGCTTTGAAGAATGCTGGGGTAGAAGGACTGAGGTTGAAACAGACACTAGAAAATGACATGGGATTATTTCCCGCGGTTATCCGCGGGGACGGGAACGGTGATGAATTTTGTCACCGTGTCATTCTCTATTTCCTATCCTGTTCTCTCCAACAAGCTCAGAACGGGTTACAGGTTTACATACATTGTAATCGTTTGACTATATATTATCTAAGTATAACAATCTGCCATGTTAACATCGGGATCTGGATAGTCCCAGCTGTCACCCATCCACCCCCCCACCACCACTTGCCCCATTACCCCTTCTATCAAAAACAGCACATAGTCTCTAAATATGGGGAATATAGCCGCAGCTCTGTTTATTGATCATGATAACAAATAACATTATTAACATAATAGTAAAATAAATTAACATCGATTAACCAAACCAAGCTCCTCCAAAGCTACCAGATACCTAGCATTATATTGCCCCTGACCCCGCCACAGCAGCTAGAGTCTGAGGGGTGTCTTGACCACATGCCCCTGTAACCGGGTCGCCTGACCCCAAGGCACGGCTCCCAGCCTGCCCACCGCTCATCGCCTGATGAGCCCCAGCACCCCGTAGCTCGGGAGAACCGCCCTCCCGAGCCACCATCACCAGCTAAAAGTTTGGGTGGGTGGGAAAATCCGCCCTGGAGGACCACCGAAGGAACCGGGTCCTTCAAGGTCCCAGCTTTAAAGCCTCACCCCCACGACGCCGACCCCCTTCCCACCTAATCCCAATGCGACCTCCCAGCAGGAAAACCTTATCTCCCAATGGCTCTCTACTCTCACTGCCCCCCCCCCCTCCCTTAACTACCTGCCTGTCTCGATGGGTGACACTCGGGCCTCCCAGCCCCATGTTACCTTCTGCCCATCGAGACAAGCTCTCGGGCTACACTTTACAATATCAAGTGTTAATTGTAACTTTACATATACAGTACAGAGGGTTCTAGTTTCACTGTACAATTTGCCGTCCTTACATAATATATATTCAAACGGGTTAAAATTTGCTCTATTCACACTATAATTTGTTGATTATAATTTGTTGATTATAATACAGAGGCTCTAGTTTTGCTACACATTTCTTTCCAATCATATGGAAATCGGTGGGAGACTTTGGTGAAGAGGTGGATTTTTATAGCTTTCCTAAAGTTCAGGAGTCCTTCAAGTGACCCGATCAGTGAGGGCAATTGATTCCAGTAGAGTAGTATGAAAGGGTCGTCATCTGGCGATTTGCAGTTGAAAGGAACATAAGAACATATGCAGTGCCTCTGCTTGGTCAGGCCTGAGGTCCATCATGCCCAGCAGTCCGCTCACACGGCGGCCCATCAAGTCCAGGACCTGTGTAGTAGCCCTCTATCTATTCCCTTCTATCCCCTTTTCCAAGGGGGGGGGAGGGTGTTAAAGCATGTTTCACCCTGGGAGCGGAGTGGTCTGTTTGGCACATGTGGAGGAAGCTTGCTTGACGTGTAAGCTGGCAGCCTGTTAAACACCCCCTCTCCCTTAATTCAAAATTTTGCCTCTCTCTCCTATGTCGGTTTCAATTATACGTAAGCTCCTATAGATCAGTTATTCTCCATTATGGGTTGGATTAAGTAAATGTTGCCAGGGGGAAAAAAAAATAGGCACTAGGAAAAATCAGCCCTCGGTTCTGTTCCTTAAAGGGCATGCCAAGATGAGTGCTCTTTTATAGAACAGCACCTAAAATGAATTCCCCATGCCCTAATTTAGGTGTAAGGACCTGTGCCAACTGAAACCTGGCTTAAATTATGGCACAGATCCCCCAGAATTCAATAGCTTGCAATCCCTAATTGGCACCAGTTGACAGCCTTCTGGCGACACAGGCAGCGAAAATTGACCCCACCATCACCAAACTGATGATCAAAACAACAGACATCAAAGTGTTTCGAAAAGAAATCAAAACAGTTCTATTCAAAAAACACGTCCTTACTTACTAATCTCCTCCCACTCGTACATGCTTTCTCCCCCATGAATAACACACTAGTCAATCACTCGAACCACACCTACCAAAAAATATCCAGACCGCTAAATAAGCATCTACCACATGTATCCAATAAACTTATCCCTTCAATGTTAGGTAATCCCGAATATATTGTTATTCTCCACTGTATCCTGTAAGTACTTGAATCTTTACTATGTAATTCCATCTGATAAATTCAGATATCCTCTAATTTGTAACTCTCAACTGTATCATGTAATGTACATGAATCTTTGTTATATAATTCTCTCGGTAATGTCCAGATATCATCTAATTTGTAATTCGCTTAGAACCGCAAGGCACAAGCGGAATAGAAATCACTAATGTAATGTAATCAATTATTGACTTGTTAGATTGCACGCACATCTCAGGATTGTACATAAATTTGGGCACCCAATTTTGAGCAATCTTTTTATAGAATCCAGTGGCATAGTTGAGGGTAGGAGGTGCCTGGGGCAATAGTGCCCTCCTCTCCACCCCCCTGCTCTTTCCGTACACTGCACTCGTGCCCTGCCTTCCCACAACTGTACCTCTTTAAATCCTTGCCAGCACGAGCAGCTTCTCTGGCCTACTGATCATGTTGGCATAGGCTTTCCCTCTGATGTCACTTTCTGGATCCGTGACCCGGAAGTGATTTCAGAGAGAGCCAGGCCAGTGCAAGCAGCAAACCAGAGTAGTTGCTCACGCTGGCAAAGATTTAAAGAAGTATGTGGGGGCTTGGCATGGAAGGACAGAGAGGTGCCGGTGCCCTCACCAAGTTGGCATCTGGGGTGGTCTGCCCCTCAACCCCCTTACTACTGAGTGCTGTTTTCACTATACAAATTAATCTTATTACCTTTTTAAAAGTAAATGGTGGCCTCTCTTTATCTAGAAGAGGTTTAACTATTCCTTAATGTCTGAGGAGGGGGGGGGGTACAACCTTGGTCCTCAAAGACTGCAACCCAATTGAGTTTTCAGGATTTTCCCAATATGTATACATGAGATCTATGTGCATACAATGGAGACAGTGAAGAATGCAAATAGATCACGCGCATATTTATTGGGGAAATCATGAAAACCCAATTGGGTTGCAGCCCCAGAGGACTGAGGTTACCCACCACTGGTTTAGGCGTTACCAAGTTACTCGAAGGTCGCTTTTAAACTAGGGTTGGGATAAAATTCTTTGCTAATCTTCCTCATATAAGAATGGTTTATAGCTGATGTAACTACATTGCAAAATCTGTTTTTCTGGATCAAAGGTGTTAGCAGAGCAGCTGCTAGGGAGGCAATCGGGGAAATGTTTTTTTGTGGAGGGTTTTAGAGAGAGAGTTCATAATTGTCTTCTTTGTAAATTTTAATGTATCTTGACTTCATAAATTTATATTTTAGATGTCTTGTGTGTCTAATGGGAGTTGGTAATTACTAACCATAGAAAACCTAGGTTAGATTCTCAACCTGGTTCTTGCTTTTTGATTGTCGATATCCTTGCTTTTGCCAAAGTCCATATTGACAATCCTGATGGCAAAGGCTTCCAGCCAGTAGTCCCCATTGACTCCTTGTTTCAGGAATGCATTTTTAATGCTTAAAGGAAGCTATAGCCCTTTGGACAGAAGATTGCACTTACAGTAGAACAAATGGGAGATTGCAATAAGAGCATAAAATTTACCGCTGCTGGATCAGACCGGTGGTCCATCATGCCCAGCAGTCTGCTCACGCAGCGGCCCTCTGGTCAAAGACCAGTGCCCCAACTGAGATTAGCTCTACCTGCGTATGTTCTGATTCAGCATAAACTTGTCCAACTTTGTCTTGAATCCCTGGAGGGTGTTTTCCCTTATGACCGACTCCGGAAGAGCGTTCCAGTTTTCTACCACTCTCTGGGTGAAAAAGAACTTCTTTACGTTCATACGGAATCTATCCCCTTTCAATTTTAGAGAGAGCCCTCTCATTCTCCCTACCTTGGAGAGGGTGAACAACCTGTCCTTATCTACCAAGTCTATTCCCTTCAGTACCTTGAATGTTTCGATCATGTCCCCTCTCAATCTCCTCTGTTCGAAGGAGAAGAGGCCCGGTTTCTCTAATCTTTTGCTGTACGGCAACTCTTCCAGCCCCTTAACCATCTTAGTCGCTCTTCTCTGGACCCTTTCGAGTAGTATGGTGTCCTTCTTCATGTACGGTGACCAGTGCTGGCCGCAGTACTCCAGGTGAGGGCGCACCATAGCCCTGAACAACGGCATGATAACCTTCTCCGATTTGTTCGTGATCCCCTCCTTTATCATTCCTAGCATTCTGTTCGCCCTTTTCGCTTTTTGTTCAAGGCTATATAAAAAGCCACATGTAGGTGAATGTTATCTTACTTTCCTCCCTGTACATCAGCTATCGTAACGGTGAGTAGGTGCAGATCGAAATGGCCAGAAACTCGAAAAAAAAGTTGAGTGACAAAAAACTCAAGACTTCAGTGGCCATCGCTAAATGTTCTGAAGAAAACGCCAGTCTTTAAACAGAGAATGGTTTTATTGAAATTCCTCCTGAACTGAATTATATGCAGAAAATTACTGCATATGTTTAGCTCACACACACCCTTTTTATTTTTCTCAGCTGTAACTCCAAGGTGAGTTGCATTTAAGTATAATAGGTATTTCCCTGTCCCCAAAGGACTCACAGTCTAACTTTGTACCTGAGGCCATGGAGGATTAAGTGGCATGCCCAAGATTACAAGGAGCAGCAGTGGGCTTTGAACTGGACTTCCCAGGTTTCAAGTTTATTAGGTGTTTTATTTACCACCTATCAAGGTTTATTTGAGCGGTTTTACAATCAGGTACTCAAGCATGTTCCCTGTCTGTCCCAGTGGGTTCACAGTCTATCGAATGTACCTGGGGCAGTGGAGATTTAAGTGACTTGCCCAGGGTCTCAAGGAGCAGCACAGGGTTTGAACCCACAGCCTCAGAGTGCTGAGGCTGTAGCTCTAACCATTGTGCCACACTCTCCTCCAACGCAATTTCAAAAGTGAGCCAAGTATAGAACAATGAAGCCATTGTGACATCACTAATGAGGCTGGCTCTTTGGCTTTGGTGAAATGAGGCATTATGACATCACAATATGTGCTGTGGAATGCTGCTAGTATTTGGGTTTCTGCCAGGCATTATGACATCAGGGAAAGGGACTGGGACTTATATATCGCCTTTTTGTAGTTTTAGAACCACACTCAAAGCCATTTACATACAGGTACTTCAAGCATTTTCCCTATCTGTCCCGGCGGGCTCACAATTTATCTAACATGCCTGGGGCTATGGAGGACTGAGTGACTTGCCCAGGGTCACAAGGAGCAGCACGGGATTTGAACCCACAACCCCAGGGTGCTGAGGCTGTAGATCCAACCACTGCGCCAAACTCTCCTCCAACGCAAT
Organism: Geotrypetes seraphini; assembly: GCF_902459505.1. Taxonomy (NCBI): domain Eukaryota; kingdom Metazoa; phylum Chordata; class Amphibia; order Gymnophiona; family Dermophiidae; genus Geotrypetes; species Geotrypetes seraphini. Next base: position 165,329,482 of record NC_047092.1, on the reverse strand, counting down.
TTCAGAAGTGAGCCAAGTATAGAACAATGAAGCCATTGTGACATCACTGATGAGGCTGGCTCTTAGGCTTTGGTGGAATGAGGCATTATGACATCACAATATGAGCTCTGGAATGTTGCTAGTATTTGGGTTTCTGCCAGGCATTATGACATCAGGGAAAGGGACTGGGACTTATATATCGCCTTTTTGTAGTTTTAGAACCACACTCAAAGCCATTTACATACAGGTACTTCAAGCATTTTCCCTATCTGTCCCGGCGGGCTCACAATTTATCTAACATGCCTGGGGCTATGGAGGACTGAGTGACCTGCCCAGGGTCACAAGGAGCAGCGTGGGGTTTGAACCCACAACCCCAGGGTGCTGAGGCTGTAGATCCAACCACTGCGCCACACACTCTTCCCAGGTTTTCAGCCCAGTGCTGTAACCACTAAGCAGCTATTCCACTCTGTGGCTACTGTTACCCAAAATGTTATGTAAATCCATCTTCTAGAAAGGTATTAAGAGGAAACAATATAGGGGTAAATTCTGTACATGGCACTAGAAGAAAAAAAAATGTTCAGTGCTAAGTCTATAGATGACGCTTAAAGAGTCGGGCACAGTTTATAGAATAGCACTTATGCCTGGGAATTGTACCTAACTTTTTAGACATGTCCATTTGCACAATCAAACTTATCTATAAAGCAAAAAAAAATATGGCCACGTCACTTCGCTGCTTCGTGAGGCTCATTGGTTACCAGTTTCTCATCAAAATACTCCTCCTCTCTTTCAAAATTAAACTCGCTCACTCCCCAGCTTTTAGGCAAACATCTCATCCCTTATGCATCCTCTCAGGCCCTGAGATCCGCTGATCAGAATTCTGCTGAACGTCTCCCTCCCCCCCCCCCCAATCAAAGAGCTTTTCTATACTCGAAACGCCATCTTTTCAGCCACAGCCCCCACCCTCTGGAATGCTCTGCCATCACACCTCCGCCTCGAAAACTCCCTTGACAAATTCAAAATCAAACTTAAGACCCCTCTATTTCAAGACGCTTACCAAAATACAAGATAAGATCCTTTCTCCAATTACTACTAATGATTAATGAGAACCGCTTTTAAGAAGCGACTTCCTTCCCTACATATTCTTCCCCTCCCTCTAATTTTTTTTTTTTTAACTTCGATGTAATTTTGAATCTTTCCCTTCCCCGCACCTTCCTGTTTCAATATTGTCTGTTCTTGTCTTATGTCCTGTCTACATATTGCCCCTTTTATTTTAGCTTAAATTTTAGCATTGTAAACCGACCAGATACTTGTCGATGCTCGGTATATCAAATTGTGAATAAACTTGGAAACTTAAATCAAGGCATGGATACCTCTTCTACAATTATGCATGCAAATTCTAGGAATGCCCTTGAACCTCCCATTTCAATGCCACCTTTTTAGGCTTGTGCATAACTTTTTTTTTTTTTTAATTATTCCAATTAGCACTAATTATTGCTTCTTAAGATGCCAATTATCACTGCTAATCAGTTCATTGAGTTAAGCTGCACATGCCCAAATATACACATGCAACTGAAAGCACCATATATAGAATTTACTCCATAGTCAATAATAATAATAATAAGTTTATATACTACAATACCGTTAAGTTCTATGCGGTTTAAAATAGATTAAGCGAGGTACAAATTGATTGAATTTAAGAAGGGGGAAGAGGAGAGTTAATAGTTTTTCCAAAGCCTGGTCTTTGCTTCATCTAGCCAGTCAGGAATTTCGGACAAACCACAATGGAAAAGATGAGTATGTCTAATGGATATTAAGACTAATTTTCATGTAACTAACTCATTAATCTCTGTTATTACTCTTGGCTTTTCATTGTGGCTAGTCTGAAATCCTAAAGCTTTTAGGAGCTACCAGGGGTGGGGAGCTATAGTTAAGCCAGTTTCCAAAATAAGCACAGTAAACACGCATGACTGAGATCTACATGTATCGGACTGAAATGTTAAATTTATGTATGCAGTTATCAATGTATATTACAGATATCCTGGAGACAAAAATAAGGTTCAGAATAACTATGTTAAGACATATGTGTAACCCTGGTTCCACCCGTCCCGCACATAGTCCTCGGGGACCCAGCCAGTTGTTTGGGGTCATGCCACTCACAACCATTGTCCACAAAGAATTTATAACTGGGGTAACTCTCAAGCTGGGCACAGGCTGGGGCCAGAGGACTACAATCCTGGGTTCAATCGCCACACTCAATTTATTTCCTAATTTGAAGTTGAAAGAATCCAAGACAGAGTTGAGGGGTTACTGAAAACAGCAACTTTTAATTTGCCATATATACTCGAATATCCCCATTTTTCCCCCCAAAAGGAGGAAAAATGGGTTGACCTGAATATAAGTTGGGCAGCTTAATATTCAAGTGCCCTGCCCTGCCAGGATCTGCATCCAACGCTCCCTCCCTCCCCTGCCAGGCACTGCACACAGCCCCCTTCCCTCCCTGTCCTGTCAATCTTACCTCCTTTGCTATTGGAGTCCCTGGAAGTCCAGAGGTGTAGCAGGCACAGGTCCAGAGGTGTAGCAGGCGTTTCTGCCACAAGTTCCAGCTGCCGCTGAGCGGTACCGGGTGGGAATTCTTGCGTGAATTCGCAGGAGCCATTCAGGAAGCCACTCAATGCCGAGCAGCAGTGCTAAAGTGCACTCCCATTCGGTTAGCGCCCAAGAAAATGATCTGGGTATCATTGTAGACAATATGATGAAACCTTCCGCCCAATATATGGCGGCGGCCAAAAAAGCAAACAGGATGCTGGGAATTATTAAAAAAGGAATGGTTAACAAGACTAAGAATGTCATAATACCCCTGTATCACTCCATGGTGCGACCTCATTTGGAGTACTGCGTTCAGTTCTGGTCTCCTTATATCAAGAAAGATATAGTGGCGCTAGAAAAGGTTCAAAGAAGAGCAACCAAGATGGTAAAGGGGATGGAGCTCCTCTCGTATGAGGCAAGACTAAAACAGTTAGGGCTCTTCAGCTTGGAAAAGAGAAGGCTGAAGGGAGATATGATTGAAGTCTACAAAATCCTGAGTGGAGTAGAACGGATACAAGTGGATCGATTTTTCGCTCCGTCAAAAATTGCAAAGACTAGGGGACACTCGTTGAAGTTACATGGAAATACTTTTAAAACCAATAGGAGGAAATTTTTTTCACTCGGATAATAGTTAAGCTCTGGAACGCGTTGCCAGAGGATGTGGTAAGAGTGGATAGCGTAGTTGGTTTTAAGAAAGGTTTGGACAAATTCCTGGAGGAAAAGTCCATAGTCTTTTATTAAGGAACATGTGGGAAGCCACTGCTTGCCCTGTATTGGTAGCTACACCTTGGGTTTTGGCCAGATATTAGTGACCTGGATTGGCCACTGTGAGAACGGGCTACTGGGCTTGATGGACCTTTGGTCTGACCCAGTAAGGCTATTCTTATGTTCTTAATTCAGTTGTCAAATGTCTGTCTGTGTTAGTTTTTTTTACATATTGATACTAGTCACAAGTTTTTTTAGAGAATGACACAAGGACAGAGTTTGTCCCTGTCCCCACAGTCTCTGTCCCCAATTCCTGTGTTTTCGAGTACATGGGATCCTGTATGGTATTCAGATTTCAGTGGCAGGATATTATCAGAAGGGACTGAACATTGTAAATGACAGACTTGAATAGTCTTATCTAGTTTGCCCAACAAGGCAGCCAGAGCCACACCTGCCACTCCTGTGCCTGTTACACCTCTTCTATGGTCAACGTAGATAGGGCAGCTAGCTTTTCTTTCTCTTCTTTGTCACAATGCCAGCTGTGTATAGGCACGTTATATTCAATACAATCTTGGAAGAGTGGTTTTGTAACTTTTGGTTGTAGCGTAATCACATTTGTTGTCAAAACTTGATTAAACCAACAGTGTTGCAAACCGATAACATTTCACATCAACTTTAAAAGATTTTAGGGTGGGATTGGACTTTGTTTTTGAGTATAGATTTTATTTCAGTTCTCTGCTCATGAAGTATTCTTAACCAATGCAATATCTTTAGATTTGTAGTCTGGACAGCGGTTTTTACAATATTCATTTATTTTAAGGAGTAATTTCATCCCTCCATTAATAATCATTCAAGTGCCTCCTCTCACCATCCTTTGCACTATCCTCCTCCCTTTACTTTTATACCTGCACTTTTTCTTCTCCTAGATGTTCCCCCTTCTTACAGACATGCCCCCCCCCAAAAAAAAATTACCCTTCTCTTCCTGCTTCCTTCTTAAGAGGCTCTTACCCCCTAACTCCCCGCCCCTAATCTCCACCTACCCTCCTCATCCTCCAAATATAACCGGTACAGCAAATTTATTATGATCTATATGAAGAGGCTACCATGCGATTAGGCATACTCGATATCCCTATCCATAGGAGCCAAATTTTCAAAATGATTGGAGGGTGCATGGAAATTATCTCCTCTGTACACAATCAAGGACTATGTGGGTGCTTGAGCTCCCCAATATTGAACAGAGCTGGTTCCTCTGCTCCTATCCCATCATGCATCCCTACTGGCTGGCAACAAGAGACAAGTTTAATCGGACATCTGCTGTGAAAACAAAATTTGCTGATCCTTTAGTAGTAATTTGGCCCTGAGGCAGAAAAAGATGGGCATCGTATTAAGGGCTCCTTTTAATCAAGCCACGCTAGCGGTTTAACACGCGTAATAGCGTGCGTTAGACCGCTAGCCGCTACAGCCTCCTCTTGAGCAGGTGGTAGTTTTTTGACCAGCGCGGGGGTTAGCACGTGATGAAAAGTCATGCGCGTTAACCCCACTAGCGCGGCTTGATAAAAGGAGCCCCAAATGTCCATTGACTAATTTTTCCACAAGAAAAATGAGAAACTTAGAAAATCACAATTCTATTTCAAATTTCTCATAAAGGCAGAAGAACACTCCTACAAAGTGAAGTAAGACCTCGGTTGATGTCTCCTAATATGGCACCAGAACTTAAGAGCATCGCTGTCCAAAAGAACTCCACTCGGAGACTGTTTGAAAAACCAAAAAAAATACTTTGTTTACAGATGTTGCTTAAGGAAAAAAAATCATTCCATTTCAACACTATATAACTAACTCTGTTCCTCAATTACAGCCTTCAACAATGTTGAAACAGGGATTCCCTTGGGAGGAGGACTGAACGTAGGTGATCTTCTAGTAGTCTGCCCATTTTAGGAGGGTGGAGAACTGCAGGGAAGGAAATAATTTTAAGGAATAGAGTGCTGCATGACATGAGGCAGCTAGCCCTACTGGCCTAATCTTTAAGATGAGTCTTTCGTCATTGCTCTTGGACCTTCCTGCTCCTACGGAGTCTAAAGTGCTGGCTTAATACCCTGTTTATACTTCCTCCATGATTTGTAAGGGGACACCTTCTGTCCCTTGACTGACAACAAGCCACCTAACTCACTTTGCATCATCCTGTCTAGAGCTCTGCTTAGGAGGTAAGGATTCTAGAATATTCCTGCTTTTGAGCTGTAGGAATAATACTTTGGAGGCATTTATTCCATATGCAAGGAAAAAAACATTAAGTACCCTTTCCTCCTGTTAGCATTGATGGACATTGAGTATAAATCTATTAGTCAAGGGAAAGTTTCCAAGGATTGAACTGGCAGGTAAGAGAAGAACTTGACATTGGGTGAAAGAGGAGTAAAAAAGACTATGGATCAACTTGACAGGGACAAGAGGACCTAGCATTGAACAGAAGAGGGGGAGAGAGGAATAGAAATTAGCTGAGGGAGTGAGGAAGGCCTAGGAATTAAGGTAGGTTTAGAGCTTGGAAGAGAGATGGAAAAAATAGAGGGGTAAAGGGAGAACAGAAATTAGCATGGAAAATTTTCAGCTTCTGTAGTTGGGGGGGGGAAGAGGGGGTCATTTTGTAGGGGTTTTTTTTTTGTGTGGATTGTTTTTTTTTCTTGTTGTTGGGGGGGGTTTGCTTCTTGCTTCTAAATTCCATTGCCCTTTTTTCTATCTTATTCCTCAAATGATAATGCACTTTTAATGAATATAATAGTGGAAGAGCCAATCGATTTTTACCCATTCTGTTTCTATTGAAATGCCATTCTTGCACAGTACAGGTTCTACATCTTCGGGGACAGATGTTCTAAGTCTTTTTTTCCAGAACTGTCTGTGGGATAAATGTTAACTACATCTGGATCTTAATCTAACACTTCTATGTAAAGTACTTAAGTCAAGTGACTACCTATTTTTTCAAATTACTGGATAAGGATAACAAACCTTTTGGTTAGTCCAGGGTTATCAAGAATTGTCTAAAAATGCTACATTTCCTATTGCTTCTTAACACCTATGCACAATTCTAAATATCAAGTTCTCACTCTAATTAAAAATGATTGCGCATCAACTTAAGCTGTTGTGAATACAGAAAAAATTACCACTGGAGTGGCTCCAGTGCTGCTGTAATAACACCTATAATTGCATAATTATTGATTTGAAGGATCATATACTATGAAATAAGTTTTCCATCACCTCCCTACAGCAGGGGTGTCAAAGTCCCTCCTTGAGGGCCGCAATCCAGTTGGGTTTTCAGGATTTCCCCAATGAATATGCATGAGATCTATTTGCATGCACTGCTTTCATTGTATGCTAATAGATCTCATACATATTCATTGGGGAAATCCTGAAAACCCGACTGGATTGCGGCCCTCGAGGAGGGACTTTGACACCCCTGCCCTACAGTAAGCTGAAAATCAATTCACATGGCTCCACCTATAGTAATGCACAAAATAGAAGATAACTAAGAGGGATCTTCAAAAAGTTTCTGTGCATTTATATTCTAATAAATGATGTTTAAAAATATCTCAAAAGCAAATTACATCACTTTTCCACATAATCACTCTGTTTTGTGATACATTTTTCCCAGCATCCTACTAACTTCTTAATGCCACCAATTTTCCCGCCCCAACCATTTTCCTGTGAAAATATGAAAGTGTGGAAACCTTTTGAAGAATCCTCATATTAATCTGACAAGACTCAGCATATCACACACAAATAAACTTAGTGTGTGTGTGTGTGGGGGGGGGGGTTTCCAGTGTAAAAGCAAACCAATATCATATGGCTTAGTGCTTTTGTCAGTGTGAAGGCAAACCGAACAGCACAAATAGACATGTCCATTTCCAAGCAACAAAACAAAGCTAGCAAATAGAGAGAATTCAATCAAGTACAGCCCTCAGAATATCACATGTGAATAATTTAGGGCTCCTTTTATCAAGCAGTGATAGAGCATTTTACCACGGGCTGGTGAGGTAAATGCTCCGATGCTCATAGGAACTGAATAAGCATTGGAGCATTTACCTCACCAGCCCGTGGTAAAATGCTGCTCTATCACTGCTTGATAAAAGGAGCCCTTAGGGCTTTTCTCTCAAGTTATTTACATTAAGTTTGAAACCTATAAAGGCAATCCTTAATTTTAATCTATAGCACGTGGAATATTGCCTTTTCAGTGGAAAAACCATACAGGACACACTTCAGAAAAAGGAAGATGAATTGAAACATCCAGGTTTTACTTCCAGTGAAAGCAACGGAGGTAAAACCCAGATGTCTCGATCCATCTTCCTTTTTCTGGAGCCATATGGTAAATCTGGGGCAGCGGTGTACACTAATTTAGGGTCATTTTTAGTCACATAATGCAGAAGATAGATGAACCCTATGCAAATACAGGACTACAAGCTAAAATTACTAATATACACAAGTGAAACCTTACGATGCCAGACTACATACAGTACAACACCATAGAAATAAAGATAAATTTTTCTGAACCATGCAAAATATAAACAGCAGATGTAAATTCTGAAAACTGACACATTTCAATCACTAAAATGAAAATAAATCATTTTTCCTACCTATGTTTATTTTTAATCATCTTTTCCCAGTTTTTGGTTGCACTTTCTTCTGTCTGTTGTCGGTGAGTTTTATTATTGAAATTCTATTTTACAAATATTTGTATTATTTACTGTATTATTGTATTTTGCTGATTGTCCAGCTCTTTTTAGTGTAAACCACCTAGAACTTTTGGTTATGGCGGTATAAAAGAATAAAGTTATTATTATTATTATCCATTTGCTGCTTTTCTCTCCTTTACTTTCTGCCCTACATTCATCTTTCTCAATCTTCTCAAAAACATCTCTAAAAATCCATCAATATTACAGCAATAGCTAGCCTCTTAAGGATCCTTTTGCAAAGGTGCGCTAGCATTTTTAGTGCACCCACCGGATTAGCACGCGCTAGCTGAAAAATTACCGCCTACTTAAAAGGAGGTGGTAGCAGCTAGCGCTCACGGCAATTTAGCACGAGTTAAGGCCCTAATGCACCTTTGTGAAAGGAGCCCTTAATCTTGTCTCTTTCTTCTTATTGTGAGCCTCAGCCCCACCACTCCACAGTATCGATAAGCTTTCATAGTGAGCATGAATAATGAGACACCAGCGTACTCATAAAGCTGCAGTTGCCAATTAAACTGCTAGCTTTCACTCAAGGTGTGCAAAATAACAAAAATATGGAAATGACGCATAACGCAAGGTTTATCAAAATAATTATTTATTGCTTTTATTTTTCCATCATGGACCTCAAAAGGCTAGTTGCATTAGCAGGAGGTCGTTATAGTTGCCAAAATGCTGGCCTTCTGATAACGATCTCAACCCAATAATTCAAAGCTCCCCAATATATACCTTCAGTCCAGTTTGACATCATTGGCCATCAGCCAATCAACTAACAGAGGCTGTACTTAAATTTAGACAAAGACCTTCTTTTTAACATGGAATAAAAGTTCCAGAAATCATAATTTTTTTTGTTTACATTCATCCTTGAATATACATTAACATTTTATAACATATTCAATATTCTTTTTGTCCTTCTTAAAACTTAATTCAGACAGTTTGTCTATGTATCAGGCAAGCTGCTGAAATGTTCTCAGCCTTATCCTGGAGGAGGGGTACTCCCTCCTCCTGCTTTGAACAACTGACAGTTTTAAATTACAACTGATACTCACACAGAAGCCTTTCTAAGAGTGGGCTTCATGTGCCCCATTTCTATGCTAGAGACTGCTACAGGTGTCTGATTCTAACAACCATTTCCAGATGCTGTGTTCAGGATTTTTCCTTAGTGTTCTTTCTATAAACCATTTCATTTTTAGTACATCTTCTTTTATATATATTGTTCTTCCATCCATCCATACTTGGGGGCCCCTTCATTCATCCATCCATATATTTCATTCATATTTAATGCATGTTATATCTCAGTTTGGGATACTTAATCTAATATGCTCTTCCTAACCAGCCTAAAGCACATTTGGTATTAATTAGAACCACGAGGGAAGCTCAAGGCGGGCAAAAACCTAAACATGATTTACTGGGTCACACACTATTATAGACCACATAATTCCACTGCTCCTAATTAAGAGAAAAATTTGTGGTTCTAATACCTATGTGCCCCAATTGGGGGGGTACAGTGGCATAGTAAGTGGGGGACAGTCCGCCCCAGGTGCCATCTTGATGGGTGCCTGCATCCTCCCCCTCCTCTCCACCCCATCCTCCCACTGCCACACATGCTGCTTCTCTTTCCCCGTACCTCTGTAAAGTTCCTGGCGCAACCAACAACCCCCAAGCTTCTGTTGCACCAGCATCAGTTCTTCCTGTTGATGTCACTTCCTGGACCCACGCCTAGGAAGTAACGTCTGAGGAAGAGCTGATGCTGGTGCAACAGCAACGTGGGGTTTGCTGCTTGTGCCAGGAATGTTAGAAGTACGGGGGAAGGGAAGTGGCATGTGCATGGGAGGAGGAGGCAGGGAAGGAGCATGGGGAGGGGGGAGAGGCGCCTCACCCTTGCTATGCCTTTGGAGGGAGGGGGAAGTATGTAAACAATACTTTTCCCTCCTGGTGGTTAGAGCATGTTTAGGCAATTCCAGTCCTCGAGAGCCGGAGTCAGGTCAGGTTTTCAGGATATCCACAATAAATATGCACGAGAGAGATTTGCATCTCAAGGAGGTAGTGCATGCAAATCCATCTCATACATATTCATTGTGGATATCCTGAAAACCTGACCTGACTCTAGCTCTCGAGGACCGGAATTACCTACCCCTGGGTTAGAGCAATGGGCTAAGAACCAGAGAAACTCAGTTCAAATCCTGCTGCTACTCTTTGTGGTCTTGGGAAAGTCACTTATTGCCTCAGGTACAGTCGTAAAGCCCTTTTACTGAAGCTTTGCATCATTGGGTTTGAAATTCTTCTGCAAAACCTTAGACCAGGGGTGTCAAAGTCCCTCCTCAAGGGCCGCAATCCAGTCGGGTTTTCAGGATTTCCTCAATGAATATGCATGAGATCTATTAGCATACAATGAAAGCAGTGTATGCAAATAGATCTCATGCATATTCATTGGGAAAATCCTGAAAACCCGACTGGATTGCGGCCCTCGAGGAGGGACTTTGACACCCCTGCCTTAGACTATGAGTTAAATGCTCACGTAGAAAATATTTAGGATCCTCTTTTACTAAGCCGCGGTAAGCACGTGAGGGTTTTTTTTTTTTGTTTTTTTTTTACATGTGCGCTACCCACATACAGAAACTTTACATATTTTAGCACTGGGGCATGGTGTGGCTGTGCTCCATGTGCTGATTGATTGGTGCTAATCACAGGATTAGCATATGACTATTACCACACGAGCACATAAAGCACGGAGATATAGGCTCGCACGCTAATGAGAAAATTTAGTATTTGGCCATTCACTGGCAGTGCTAAAGGTGGCCTTAGTGCAAGGGAAAACATGTGCTAGGGACAGCGCAGGCTACGTTGTAGCGCTGCTTGGTCAACGAGCCCCTTAGGAAGGAAAAAAGTACCTCATTTTTTCAGTTATCTTCTAGAATTGTTCCTGGATGATGTTATCTAAAAGAACTGTTGTGTGGAATGGGTCAGTTTGTGTCAATTGTGTTGAGGAGTGTTTGGCGCAGTGGTTGGATCAGCCTCAGCACTCTGAGGTTGTGGGTTCAAATCCCGCGCTGCTCCTTGTGACCCTGGGCAAGTCACTTAGTCCTCCATAGCCCCAGGTACGTTAGATGGATTGTGAGCCCACTGGGACAGATAGGGAAAATGCTTGAGTAACCGCTTAGATAACATTGATAGGCGGTATATAAAAACCTAATAAACTTGATAAGCCAACATGAGTCCTCTGAACAGATTAAGGGAAGTATGTAAACTTGTGCCATGGCTTTATTTTAAAAAATAAATAAATAAATCCAACATAAAAGGAGCATTCATAATGGTCCAGATCTACTCACTTTAACAGAGCTTAAGTACATTCTCGATCATTTTTCTCAATGAACTGTACTCGCGATCGTCAACCACTGTATTTTCTCTCTTGCAGACCTGAAAGCTGTGAACCCCTGACATGGATATAAAACAGGTGAAAGAGTACATCTCTTGGCTATATTATCAGTATCTTCTCATCACGTGCAGTTATGTCTTGGAACCCTGGGAACAGTCCATCTTCAACACTATATTACTGACTATTGCTGCCATGGTGGTTTACACCTCGTATGTCTTCATTCCAATCCATGTTTCTTTGGCTTTGGAGTTCTTCTCGGGAATATTTGGAGGGCAGCATGAAAGTACTGTTGCTGTGATGAGCTAACATTTTTTTTTTTTTTTTTTCTTGAGTATGGGCCCTAGTTTGCGTAACCCTGCAAGGTTGATTTCTGCAGAATGCTGTTGCCTTAACTTGAGTATCTGGCCTCGTAGCAGTAAGATTTTGCCTCGATTACCTCTTTTGTTTAGAATTCTGACTTGCTTGGTTAACTCTAGTTGGAAACAAAAAAAAAAAATTCTTTCACTATGCATAGACTATAGCTTGGCTAATTCCCTACCGAAATTGTGTGACTTTTCATTAAGCATGGATTAACTTAACATAGGATGGGAACGCACACATTTTGAAATAGGTGAAATCTTACTGGTTTTATGCAATTGTATTTCATCAAACTCTCTTGCAAAAATTCCAGCTGCAACTTATTTTTTTTTTTACTTGGTGATTTTTTTGGATTCCATTTTAAATATTTCTGATAGGCCTTTCAAAGCTTCGTTGTAACTTTAAACATAATTGAAAATCTTTTCCCATGATACCTTCACTGAAAGGAACTTTAAATGAAAAGATATAATGGTTACTAGGTCAGCTCCTCTTCTTCCCCCAACCCTATGTGTCTGTGTCATAAAAATGTACATGAAATACATATGCTCATCCTGATAACTTTGCTGTATTATTTTGAAGCCTGGTTTCTGAAACAGAAGATATTTGAACTTCGGCTGCTAAGCACAGCGATAGGGTCAGGAATTTTCAGTAAAGTGATTTTAGAGGTCAGCTTCTTAGAATACTTCTTGAAAAGCACAGTGAATTAAATGTAAAGCGTAACTTTATCAAGGCTGTATTTTATCATGCATCAGTGGTGTAGTGAGGGTGAGAGGCACCTGAGGTGGTGTGGAACCCCTGCCACCATGAGCGTGCCCCTTCCCGGCACGAGCAGCATCACCAACTTGTTGTTCGGCGTCGGCTCTCCCCCTGGGTCCAGGAAGTGACATCGAAGGAAGAGCAGACGCTGGCACGAGCAGCAGGTTGTGGTTTCTGCTTGTGCCAGGAATATTAGAGGTATGGGGGAAGGGGCGTGAGGTAGGAGGGAGCAGGGAAGAAGCGGGGAGGGGGGGACAGAGAGGACAAGTGCCGGCACCCCCAAAAAAAGATGGCACTCGGGGCAAAGTGCCCTTCCCCCCCCTTCCTCCTACGCCACTGTGTTCTAACTCTGGGACCCTTTTACAAAGTTGAAGTAGTGATGCTTCTCTGGTAGATACCTCAAAGCCCATTCAGTCCCTATAGGCTTTGGTACATTTACTGTGGCTTTGTAATAGGGGCCCTCTGTGTAATATTTATATCCTTTTTAATTGCTGCAATGTAAAACATTGCAATATGTGCTTACATTTGGCATGTATGCAGTTTACATATGTACTATACTAAAAAAAAAAAAAAATTTCAAGCGCTCTTAAGTATTCAGGTGTGTATTTAAAGGCTTTTCTTTTACCAGAGAACTGTGATGTAGGAAAGTCTGGTTTTTTTTGTTACAAGATAACACCTGTGACAATTTTTTTTTGTACTTCTGAATAAACTGTGAATGCCAAAGAATGAAACTGCACCTTATATCGGACCTGGTGTATTAATGCTTTACAGTATAAGTTTAAAGAAATATTTTCTCATGAAGAGCAAGTCCAACATTTTAGTATTGTCTAAAGCACCTTTTAGGCCATATAGATGTTTTCAATGTATGAACCAAATCTGGGCATGACAACTTGTTTTCCTCAAATAAAAAACTGGTTAACTTATCGTTCTGGCTTGTCTTTTGTTGACGTATTGTCTAAAACAGTGTTCTTCAACCACCGGTCCATGGACCGGTGCCAGTCCACAGAAATTTCCTGCCGGTCCACAGGGCCGGCATGTGCATCAGGCCCAAAACTGTGTTTTTTAACTGCCGGTCCGTGGTGCAATCAATGCGTTGTTAATCTAATATAATAAAGCCCTAAGCGCGCATGTGCACTCCCACCTGTGTGCTCCCGTTTTCCGTGAGCTGTAGGGACCTCAGGTAGGAGTGCGCATGCGCGGGGCAGCGCAGAGCCTGTCAGCCGTGGCAGCTCTTGCCGCCTGAAGGAAGGAAGGAGGAAAGGGGACGCGGAGAGGAGACAATTCGTCTCATAGAGCCGCAAGCCTTCGGTCCAAGAGAGATCATTACGGCGCCAAGGAGGAACTAAAAAAAAAGGCAGCGGCGCCTGCGCAACAGCCGAGCGTTACTGTCATGCGACACCACGGCTGAAATCCACGTAGGCATCTCAGCGGCGCTCCCGTCAAGGGTTAGCGTTGCTTTCTTTCAATCCCAGAATGTTACGATGAGGAGGAGGTGGGCTCCTCCCGAGTTGCCATTTTCGTCTATACCTTTAATAAAGGGGGAGGGAATGCTGCTGCATAGGGAAGTGGGGTGGGAAGACAAAGGGGGCCAGGGAGCAAACGTGCTTTGCTTTGGGGGGGAGGGGTATGCTGGGGGGCCAGGGAGCAATCTTGCATTGCTTTGAGGAGGATAAAGAAGGGGGCCATAGAGAAAGACAAAGAAAGGCAGGCAGGCAGGCAAGGGGCCACAGAGAGATGGAAAGACAGCGGACAGGAAGAGAGATAGAAAGAAAGAAAGACAGACAAACAGGGGGCCAGAGGGAGAGAGACAGACAGAAAGAAAGACAGACAAACAGGGGGCCAGAGGGAGAGAGACAGACAGAAAGAAAGACAGACAAACAGGGGGCCAGAGGGAGAGAGACAGAAAGAAAGACAGACAAACAGGGGCCAGAGGGAGAGAGACAGAAAGAAAGACAGACAAACAGGGGGCCAGAGGGAGAGAGTTAGAAATAAAGAAAGAGACAGGGGCAGGGAGAAGCACAGACAGAAAGAAAGACAGACATACATATATCCTAGCACCCGTTAATGTAACGGGCTTAAACACTAGTAAGATTATTTCCGTAGCAAAGCAGCAGCTGAATCCAGACAAGTGGGAATAGCTCACATCGACCAGCAGGTGGAGATAGAGAAACTGACTAACCGTTGGCCTTATAGCCTGGTATTCTCTTTGTCCATTCAGTTTGCTCTATCTCCCAGCAGGAATGTGAGCTAGTCCTCTAGCTCCTGGATTTTGGCTGTGCCGGGTGCATTTCTGAGCGACTTGAGTCTGCTGTTGAGACTAGCTCTCTTCTGCTAGACAGGGGTGCCTGGCTGAGCGGTGCCGGCTTTAGGTGAACACCTGGGCCCTCCCAGGTCCCTTCTCCACCCTACCCTCCGAAGGATTGAGGAGTTCATTGGGCTCTGCTGTCTTCTTTCCAGTATAAAAAAAAAAAAAAAAAAAAACAGAGCCTGTTTGTACTGTGCTGTTCCTGTGGGGTCAGCTATAATTACAACTGCCAGCCATAACTTCGCGTTTTAGAACTCGCGTTTTGGGGGTGAGTACTTTCTGCTTTTTTGTTGTCTCCCCGCTCCGCGTTCCGGCCATCCGACACGGGTTGCAACGTCGACCGAGGGCGGGTCGGGGTCGCGAGTTGAGGGCGGGTGTGCAAACGAGCGAGAAAGTAATGGCGGCAGAAGCTGCAAAGCGGTGTTCTCGCTGTGGTAAGCGAAGGATACTGCTAGGTCTGTGCTCTGCCGGGTGTTCAGATACACCGGCAGAGGTTTCGCAGGCAACAGAAGTGGCTCAGTCCCGCGTTGGGGAGGCGCAAGTGATTTCCCCTTCACTCGCGGTTGAGTCGGCCAAACAACAACCTACTGGGACGGAGGAGGGGAAGCCAGCGGAGGTCGTGGCGTCAGGGACGCTGGGAGTAGCCGCGGGTCCACTCCTCTGTTCGGATCAGACTGGTTTGGCTGGATTCGGGCTAACTTCGTTTTCGCCAGAGTTTGTGATGTTAATGCACCGAGCTTTTATGCTACAGGGCTCTCAGCCTGTTCAGCCTGCTCAGCCGGTGCCTATGAGTATGTCGGAGCGTCCGGTTCCATCTACTTCCACTTCTGGTTGTGCTAGCAAACCTTTGTGTGCGGCTGCGGTTCTTGCGGTTTCTCCCGGGAACTCACGGGTAGCAAAAAAGCGCAGACTCGCAGCCGCGGACGAGGGAGATACTATTCCAGTCTCCCCGTTATCTATTCCGGACTCCCTTGAAGAGGGTGAGGTATTGGACTTGGAAGATCCCCCGGGTAGGGAAGTAGATGATCCGTCCGCTCTACGTCTTTTTCATAGGGAAGAACTTTCTTCATTAATTTCTAAAGCGTTGCAAGGCTTAAACATCTCGCAAGATGATGCTGCTACTTCTGGTTCCGCCAATCCCCTTATGATAGGGACGCGAAAGCCACCTAGGTCCTTCCCAGTGCATGAGGCTATGCAGGAGCTTATCACGGCGCAGTGGGACACGCCGGAGGCAAGTCTGAGGGTAGCAAAGGCCATGCGGCTATTGTACCCGGTTGCTCAGAATGAACTTGAGAAATTTCAATTACCCAGGGTTGACGCGCTGGTGGCCGCAGTTACCAAAAAGACTACCTTACCGGTTGAAGGGGGAGTTGCTCTAAAGGATACTCAGGATAGGAAGATTGAATCTTCTCTGAAAATGTCCTTCGAGGTAGCTGCGGTCACTCTACAGGCCGCGATTTGTAGTTCATATGCGGCACGAGCGTGTCTGCAGTGGTCTCAGTTAATGACTGATAATTTAATGGAGTCTGGAGGTTCGGTTCCAGTAGAACTGGCTGATTTGGAGTCAGGTCTGGCATATTTAGCAGATGCTTTATATGATATTATTCGGGCTTCCTCAAAACAAATGTCTCTTGCGGTGGTTTCTCGTAGGTCTTTATGGCTCCGTAATTGGGCGGCAGATGCAGCGTCTAAACTCCGGCTCATAAAGCTCCCTTTTAAAGGCCGTTTGCTTTTTGGGGAAGATTTAGAAAAATTAGTTAAGGATTTTGGGGATACCAAAACCCAACGGTTGCCGGAAGATAGGCCTAGGCCCCCGTTGAAGTCCTCCACCTCGAGACAGCGTTTCCGGGATGTTAGAAGATATCGGACAGGTAAACCGGGTTTTAGGTCCACGTATGGTTCCTTCCCTTCTTCAGGGCCTAGGTTTCCGCAGAAAAGTTCCTTTCGGGCAGCGAAACCTCCTACAGCTCAGTCAGCCCGTGCCCCAGCCACTCGATCTTCACAATGACGGGGTCTTGGCTCCCTCCGCTATTCCCTTGGGGGGAAGACTGTCGGCTTTTGTAGCGGAGTGGGCCAATATCACGTCGGATCGGTGGGTGCTAGAAATTATTCGAGAAGGTTACAAGTTAGAGTTCTCCTCTCCCGTCGCCGATTCTTTCTTGGTGTCCCCATGCAATGGGGTAACCAAAAGGGACTCGGTACGAATGACTCTTCAGGTACTTCTGGATCTGGGGGCGGTGGTGCCGGTGCCACAGGAAGAAGTGGGCCTCGGCAGATATTCCATTTACTTCATTGTGCCAAAGAAAGGGGGGTCGTTCAGACCGGTGCTGGATCTCAAAAGAGTCAACGAATTTCTCAGTATCCGTCATTTTCGGATGGAGACAGTTCGGTCTGTCATTGCGGCAGTTAGGCCGGGGGAGTTCCTCACTTCCCTCGATCTCAAGGAGGCGTACCTCCACATTCCGATTTGGCCCCCGCATCAGAGGTTTCTGCGGTTTGCGATCCTAGGCCAGCATTATCAATTTCGGGCCATGCCCTTTGGTCTGGCAACAGCTCCTCGCACTTTTTCAAAGGTGATGGTAGTTGTGGCAGCATGTCTCCGCAAGGAGGGGATTCGAGTTCACCCTTACTTAGACGATTGGTTGATCCGCGCCTCTTCAAGGCGGGAAAGTTTGTCGGTGACTCAGAGAGTGATTTCTCTCCTTCAGTCTTTGGGGTGGATCATCAACTTTCCCAAGAGTTCGCTGTCCCCGTCCCAGTCCTTAGTGCATTTAGGGGTGATGTTCGATTCTTGTCGGGGAAAGGTGTTTCTACCCCGAGAGCGGGGAGAGAAGTTACAGTCTCAGGTTCGTCTACTTCTCGAATCCCCGAGACCTCGGGTTTGGGATTATGTACAGGTTCTAGGCTCGATGGTGGCGGCTCTAGAAGTGGTACCCTGGGCTCGGTTCCACATGAGGCCGTTGCAAATGTCTCTTCTGTCACGGTGGTCCCCGGCGTCCCAGGATTACGATCAGCGTCTCCAGTGGACTCCTCGAGCGGCTTCCAGCATGCAGTGGTGGCTCAACGAGTTCAATCTTTTTCGGGGCATGCCGTTGGCGACGCCGGATTGGGTCGTAATCACGACAGATGCCAGTCTTCGGGGCTGGGGGGCTCAGTGCCTCCAAGCATCGATCCAGGGGGTTTGGTCCTCGGTAGAGGCCCAGTGGTCGATCAATATGCTGGAGTTGAGGGCTATCAGGCTGGCGCTTCTGGCATTTCAGTCCAGGATTCAGGACCGTCCAACCAGGATCTTTTCGGACAGCGTCACAGCAGTGGCGTATATCAATCGGCAGGGGGGTACCCGGAGTCCTCAGTTAGCCGAAGAGGCAATGATGCTGTTTCAATGGGCAGAGACGCATGTTCCTCTCCTCTCGGCGGCATACATTGCGGGTCACGAAAATATTCAGGCAGACTTCCTCAGCAGACATCGTCTTGATCCAGGGGAGTGGGAGCTGTCCGCTCAGGCGTTCGATATGCTAGTCCTAAAGTGGGGGCTCCCGGAGATAGATCTCATGGCCTCGTCTTGCAATGCAAAGCTGCCTCGGTTCTTCAGCAGACGCAAGGAACCGAACTCGGAGGGGGTAGACGCGTTGACTCTCCCTTGGCCTCCAAATTCCCTCCTATACATATTTCCTCCTTGGCCGATGATAAGTCGAGTGTTACAACGCATCGCTCTCTTTCAGGGACAGGTGATCCTGGTAGCTCCGGATTGGCCACGTCGTCCGTGGTACGCGGATCTGATGCAACTATATGCGGGCGAGCGTTTGAAATTTCAAGTGACTCGGGACTTACTAACTCAGGGTCCTATCTCCATAGAAGATCCGTCCCACTTTCGTCTTACGGCTTGGCTATTGAACGGTCGCGGCTAAGGAATAGAGGTTATTCGGAGCAGGTTATTGCCACGCTTCTTCAAGCAAAGAAGATTTCCACGTCTACCTCCTATGCTAGAGTCTGGAAAGTTTTTGACTCGTGGTGTGGGAGGCACAGGATTTCGCCCTTTCGGGCGTCTTTATCGGCTATTCTTTCCTTTCTGCAAGAGGGCGTAGCTAAAGGGTTGGCCTATAATTCTCTGAAGGTTCAGGTAGCGGCCATTGCTTGTTATAGGGGCCGGATTTCTCGTTTGGAGCTGGCATCACAGCCCGACGTAGTTCAATTTTTAAAAGGAGTTCACCATATCAGACCTCCTGTGAAGAGACCGTGTCCCTCATGGAGTCTTAGGCTGGTCCTTGGGAGGTTACGAATGGTGCCTTTTGAGCCTTTATCCATGGCCACGCTGAAAGATGTCACTTTAAAAACAGTGTTTTTGGTGGCTATGGCTTCGGCAAGACGGGTGTCTGAATTGCAGGCGCTATCTTGTAGGGATCCTTTTTTGCGGATTTCGGATGCTGGTGTATCGGTTCGAACGGTACCGTCCTTCTTGCCGAAAGTGGTGTCTTCCTTTCATATGAACCAGTGTTTATTCCTCCCGGCCTTTCGGAAGGAAGATTGGGGGGAGCAGTACTCGTTGTTGCGTCTCCTGGATGTGCGCCGGATGATTCTACATTATTTGGGGGTGACTAACGACTTTCGTCGGTCGGATCACCTCTTTGTATTGTTCGCAGGGAAAAACAAAGGAATGGCCGCGTCAAAAGCTTCCATTGCGCGTTGGGTCAAGGAGACGATTGCTTCGGCTTATTTGTTGACAGGGAAGCAAGTGCCAGAGCAACTTCGTGCGCATTCGACTCGGGCTTTAGCTACGTCGTGGGCGGAGTCCGGGGGTCTTTCCTTGGAGGAGATTTGCAGGGCGGCTACTTGGTCGTCGGGTAATACCTTTTCAAAGCATTACCGGTTAGATGTGGCAGCCCGGGAAGAGGTTAGTTTTGGCGCTTCAGTGATTGCGGAGGCGGCATTAGCTTCCCACCCGGTTTGAGTTTGCTTTGCTACATCCCACTTGTCTGGATTCAGCTGCTGCTTTGCTAAGGAAGGTAAAATTATGTTCTCACCTGTTAATTTTCTTTCCTTTAAAAGCAGCAGATGAATCCAGAGCCCCACCCTTTAAGTTCAATATCTATATAGGTGTTCGGGGGCAGTCTTTGTTTATTTTCCAATTGGGTTATTGTTGGTAGTTGTATTCAGTAATGTCTCGTTGTTGCATTTGATACTGGAAAGAAGTTTTTTAAGATGCTCATTCTCCTATCTCGGGATGCTTGGGCAAGGAGCATAACTGAATGGACAAAGAGAATACCAGGCTAAAAGGCCAACGGTTAGTCAGTTTCTCTATCTCCACCTGCTGGTCGATGTGAGCTATTCCCACTTGTCTGGATTCATCTGCTGCTTTTAAAGGAAAGAAAATTAACAGGTGAGAACATAATTTTACCATTGTGTGTATATATGAATGGAAAAAATAGTGTTACAATTAGGACTATGGGGGTGGGGTCTGGGGTGGAGATTGGGTAGAGATGGGCGGGGTCTGGCCCATGACTTAGCCCAGTGTTCTTCAACCGCCAGTCCGCGGACCGATGCCAGTACACAAAATAATTCTTTTATTTCTGTCGGTCCACAGGTGTCAAAAGGTTGAAGAACACTGGTCTAAAACATTCTTTGACTACTAGGGTTGCCAGATTTTCCAATCGGAAAATCTGGACCTCCTAATCCCACCCCCACCCTAGCCCTGCCCCCTGCTCTTGTCGGGCAGGGGAGAAGTCTGCGGATGCCACACGATGACGTCCCATGCGGCATCCGCACATGTGCAGACTTCCTCTCTGCCCGACACGATTTTGAAGCAGCCTTTCAAACCCCAGACAAAGTATCAAGTTTTGAAAAGCCATCCGGGGGAATCCAGATGTCTGGTAACCCTAGCTAAAAGGCATACGCAGCGCTGTACATTTTGACATTTAATAGACTGTCCCTGCTCAGAAGAGCTTGCAATCTAACTTGGATAGACATGACATATAGGATTAGGGATGCAGAACCCAATGTGAGGGGAGTTGAAAGCAGTCTCGAACAGGTGATATAGTTTCATTATTTCTATTATTGAATTTTAGATTGTAAGACACCCAGAAGGATTGTGCATGGTACGGAATAATAAGATTAAAAACTTGGAAACTTAGACCTCCTTATATGAAATTGCAATAGCAGTTTCTAGCGCAGGGAGCCGCACAGCTCCCGACGCTCATTGAGTTCCTATGAGCGTCAGAGCAGCATGGGCCATTCAGCGCGGCTCCCCCGCTCTAGAAACTGCTGTAGCAGTTTCGTAAAAGAAGGGGGGTGGTTAGTATTAAACTTTATATGGGAATATGGCAGAAGTATATTGGAAGGCTTCAAATTATTCAAAACACAGCAATTCAATTGATTTATAATTTACATAAATGTAATCATGTAACTCCTTTTCTGAAAGAAGCACATTGGCTACATATAGATCACCAAATTACTTATAAAATTATTTTATTGATATTTAAAATATTAAACCTTTATCTTTTTTTTTTTTTTTTTTTAATTTATCAATTTTTTCATACACTTCTTAAAGAACAGTAAAGGATAAAGATATACATCAAAAGAAAAGGAAGAAATATCATGAATATCTAATACAAATCTTTCTAGCCCACATTAATTTGGGGGAGCCACCTTGAGTTCAAATACAATTAAAGAAAATAAGATATTGAGAACCTTTATATTTTATGCATTTATTGAGCTGATATTTACCGTCAAGATCTCTTACACCATTACCTCTTAGATTATTGAATTCTCTTGACAAATCCAAGACTGATCTAAAAGCTTTTTTATGTGAAGTTGCTTACAAAATATAAAAGTACAACATTGATACCAAAGATAAATAAAAAGGTGTAGCTAGCTACATCAGTAGAGTTTTGCAAAACATAAGATTGCCAGATTGTATATACCTTTCCATTCTTTACTATAAAATTTTCTAGTTCTATTTATCCAAAATTCTATGTGTACGTGAAAGCGATATACATTACATTACATTAATGACTTCTATTCCGCCTGTACCTTTCAGTTCTAAGCGGATTACATCAAAAAGATAACGACATTTCCAGGAAGAGGAATACAATCAAAGATGTTGGGCCTGATACATCAAGACGATATCTGGACGTTTTCAGGAAGAGGAATACAGTTAAAGGCGTTAAGTCTAAGTAACATTTTGAGGGGAGGATCCTAAGGGGGGAGAGAGGGGAGATGAGTGGGAGTTAGGAAATTTGGATGAATTTCTTGAATAGTATGGTTTTGATTTCTTTTCGAAAAGCTTTGAGGTCAGTTGAAGCTGTCAACTGACCTCAAAGCTTTTCGAAAAGAAATCAAAACCATAGTTTCATTATTTGTACTGTTGAATTTTAGATTGTAAGCTACCCAGAAGGATTGTCCATGGTGTGGGACAATAAGATTTTAATAAATTTGGAAGCTTAATATTAAACGTTATTGTTTATACTATTGCTTCAGGATAAGCTGGAACTTTAGCTACAAAATGGAGTTTCTAAAAAATATCTATACTAATTGACCTTAAGATGTGGAAATAAATCCACTTAAGGTCAGTTTTGAACGTGAAGAAGTCTACAGCCTAGCTGTGTTTCCAGACCTAAACTAGTTCCTGAACAAGGAATAGATTTCTTTCCTTGAGGAGTATCCACCATCCAAGTTTTCCCAAATATGTCCAGATGTGAAGAAGGACTAATGAACTTTACTTAGAAGGGAAACATGATTTTGATTATGAACTCATTGGACTTTGGTAAATTTCATTTATTCTTATTGAATATTTCCTAGGACATAGTGAAGATAACATTGATAAGAAGGATATCACTGGCCAACACTCATTTTGAAGCCTCAAATGGTAAGACCTGTTTCTGGGCTATATTTGACCTGCTGATTGTAAAAATGGCACCCGTTTTCTCCTATCGTTTCTAGTTTCTGAGATACAGAACATGTGCCATATACCACTCTTCACTTTGCTCAGTATTTTATAGACCTCTATCATATCACCTCTCAGTTCTAATAGCTTCTTTCACCTTACTTGTTAACCATGCTGGCTGCCATTTGGTGTTACTTCCTCCTTTTTTAATACATGGAATATATCTAGACTGGGCTTCCAGCATGATATTTTTAAATGATATCCAGGTATGATGTATATTTTTGACCTTAGGAGCTGCACCTCTAAGTTTCATTTTTTACCATTCTCATGTTATCAGTCTCCTTTTTTAAAGTTAAGTGCTGCTGTATAAGATTTTCTTTGTAAACCTATTACATTGATTATATTAAATCTGATCATGTTATGATCATATTATCAAGTACCCCAGCACCTCCTTCAGTAAGAACTACATCTAGAATTGCTTCACCTCTTGTCGGTTCCTGAACCAGCTTTTCCACCTGAAGTACTGCTATGGTGCGCCCTCACCTGGAGTACTGCATCCATCACTGGTTGCCGTACATGAAGAAGGACACAGTACTACTCGAAAGGGTCCAGAGAAGAGCGACTAAGATGGTTAAGGGGTTGGAGGAGCTGCTGTACAGTGAAAGATTAGAGAAACTGGGCCTCTTCTCCCTCGAACAGAGGAGATTGAGAGAGGACATGATCGAAACATTCAAGGTACTGAAGGGGATAGACTTAGTACATAAGGACAGGTTGTTCACTCTCTCCAAGGTAGGGAGAATGAGAGGGCACTCTCTAAAGTTGAAAGGGGATAGATTCCGTACGAACATAAGGAAGTTCTTCTTCACCCAGAGAGTGGTAGAAAACTGGAACACTCTTCCAGAGTCTGTCATAGGGGAAAACACCCTCCAGGGATTCAAGACAAAGTTAGACAAGTTCCTGCTGAACCAGAACATACGCAGATAGGGCTAGTCTCAGTTAGGGTTCTGGTCTTTGACCAGAGGGCCGCCACGTGAGGGGACTGCTGGGCATGATGGACCACTGGTCTGACCCAGCAGCGGCAATTCTTATGTTCAGTCCTTGATTTCATCAAATAATTTTATTACTGATTTCTATTCCGCCTCAACCTTGCAGTTCTGGGCGGATTACAAAAGAGACAACTGGACATTTCCAGGATAATTACAGAGAGAATTCTGGTCATTTCCAGGAGAAGTTACAAGAATAATGGAGCTGTATATTTCAAGAGCTACAAGATGCTGTACAAATAGGAAATAGTGCAGATCCAGTATATATACTGTTAGGGAAGCAGTTGACATGCTTGAGGCTAAAGAGAAGGGAACTGGTGAGGGGGGGAGGAAGGGGGAGTTGCGTTGAGGGGGGTCCGGTTGGGGTTAAGCCATCTGTATAAATTTTTTGAATAAGTGGGTTTTGATTTCTTTGCAAAAATATTGTTTGTTGTTATCAGCAGGTTGGAGATAGTGTGGTCCAGTTTCGCTGCATGCGTCGCCAGCAGACTGTCAAATATCTTCTTGCGCTGGGTGCTGAGAGGGAAAAGAGGATGAGACGAAGAAGAAGAAGACCTGGTGTGATACAGGTGAAGCAGGACAAGTCCTTTGGATAAAGGTGAAGTAACCAGACCTCACAAGAGAAAAACCCCCTCCCCTCCCTCGTGCTCTAATAAACCAGTATATTAACTGTAAAAGATATTTCATAACCCACTTGCCAGCTGGCCTATAGTGATTGAGAAATATTCTGTTTCTGAGTTAGCTATGGTAAGCAAAAACTTGTAAGAAACAAGACTTAAATTCCGATGCATGGCACCTGGCCGGATATTATGCAAAGAGGAACACAGCTCATGGTCAGAAAAACAGAGTACTCGGGAACATTATTTAGCAAGATATATCATGTGTTACCACAGCAGAGAAGGAATTTTAGACTCGGAATTGCATATATGGTAAAGGGAAAAGGGCATTTGCAGGAAAGGGTTAGGCCTTATGGCAAACTGAACAGACGTATAAGATGACACAAATAGATAAGCCAATAAATGAATCTACTTATGTATTGACGTATAAGAAAAATAACCAATAAAGATGTATCATGTGATTTAGGCTAACGTGGTATTGACCACCAAGAAATGTATAAAACCAGGCCTATAAGCAGAAGTAAGGAGAACAGACATCAGAGGACCCTCAGGCCTGAGGATCACATCTGTTACATTATATGCTGAATAATTTATTCTTGTAAGCTGTTACTGATTTGTTAATAAATGTATACCTATTGAAACCAGTATATAGTGTGTGGAGTCTCCATTTCGAGGTAGGCCTAGACAGCGGTCTACTTCAGTGCCTTTGAGTGGGGGTAGGTAAAAGGGGTCTTAGTTCTACTTTGCCTAGTGGTGGCGTTTTGGTACAGGTGGTTGTTTAGGTAATTGGGGGCTGTGCCATTTATTGCTTTGAATAATAGACAGTATAGTTTGAATTGAATTCGTGCTTGCATTGGTAACCAGTATGAGTCCAGGTAGGCTGCGGTGACATGGTCAAATTTTCTCAGCGAGTAGATTAATCTGAGTGCAGTGTTTTGGATTGTCTGTAGTTGTTTTATCATTGTTGCAGGGCAAGGCAGATAGAGTATGTTGCAGTAGTCCAATAGACCTAGTACTAGGGATTGGACTACTAGCCTATATTGCTCTTTGTCGATATCGGGGTAGTTGAAGTCACCCATTATTACTTTGTTACCCAGTTTGTCAGCCTCCCTAATTTCTGATAATGTTTCAGCATCTGTCCATTCTTCCTGGTCAGGTGGATAGCGGTACTCTTATCACTATCCTTTTACCCATTGGAATTTCTATCCATACAGATTCCAAGGTGTGTTTCTGCTCCTGTATGAAAATTGTTGGATAATTCTATCAGTGTCGTACTTATCAGTTAGTGATCTTATCTTGTATTGTATTGTTCTCAATGTTTCCACATTTCAAATATAAAAGGGGGGGGGGATGTTAAGGTTAGTTTTAGGGTGGTTTGGGGTTTATAGGCTATAGGGAAGTCTGGATAAATTTAGGCTTTGCTACATAGCTGTCCAGACCAGGCTTGAACTGTATTATTTAAATAGAATTAAGCTGTAGGCAGAGGCTGCTTGCGGCAGAGAAAAGGCCCTGGCAGGGTAGGCCGCAAGCATCCTCTTTACAGCACTGCCACTGCTGGCTGACCACCATGGCTGTTTTGGGAGGGCCCAAGAGTAAGAGAAACTGGCTCCACATGAGGAGGTTTGATCGGAGGCCAGACCCGCAGGGAGGAAGGTTTAGGAGCAGGACCAGGCGTGTGGGAGATAATTTTGTATGCAAATTCTGTGCTGTGCAGTAGCAATAGTTTCTAAACTGATTGTAGTTCCTTTGAGCAACAGCTTTGGTGGGGGGGGGGGGGAGGGGGGTTTCAGGAGCTGAAATTCTATTTATTAGCAAAGAAACATAACATGAGAGAAAAGATCAATAGCCGGAAATGTTCTTGGAGGTGGGACAAAAGGTGAAGCCATCTTCCCTTGCAGTTCATTTTCCTCTATTTAATTCTATCCTGGAAGACTACAAACTTCAGACTGGTCCAATTGTACGTTTTTGTTGAAATTAAAGTTTCCTAATTTAGCTTCAGCATTGTTTGTATTGGTTGCTGCAGTGAAGCCCTTCTAACCAATTTCATGGATCATCTCACAAACCTATTATGGTGAGTTCTGAAACTGTCTATCCAGAAAACAAACTTCCAGAATGTTCCTGCCTAATAATCCTTGACGGGAGACAAAAACACTGGAAGTATCTTATGTAGTGTTGCTTCCTCAGCATCAATTGATCTTTGGCATTAATGATTCATAAGCCACACTTATAGCTTGATAAGGTATAGCCACCTCTGAAGGGCACACTGGCATGCAAATGACTTAACACTGCACAGGTCAGGGCACGATCCCTTGTTCTACTGCATCATTTCTGAAACACCACAGCAGTAGCCCTGAGAACCGTCATCACCCCTATTAGTTAAAAAAAAACACAACAAAACACCAACCTATCCACAGTTAGAGCACTAGAAAATGTTAGAAGCAGCAGACAACACAAATGGGAGACTTCCAAAATCAATCTCCAGGAATATCTTTGGAAGCATACCAGAGAGGAAGCCTGCAAATTCAGAAGATTCTGGCTGCCCTATTAGAGACTTTTATACATCCCCACGAGGACAACCAGAAATCACAATCTCTTTGCCTATCCAAAGATCACTGATTGCAAATACAGGTCTTTTCTGGACAGAACCTTGAAGTTACAAGCTAGCAAACAGCAGACCTGGCTAGGCAATTACATCAATAGAGCCAGGTTGACCTATGGCGCCTTTTGGAAAGAAATTAAGACTTCTCTGTTCGATAGATTTATCTCCTAGTCAGATACTCCTCCCCCCCCCTATTTTTTTTTTTTTAACTATTATTCAACATGTTGATATTGCATATTCTCACTAACTGCTCAGTGACATCTTCCCTATTTGTATTCTGGAATTCGCTGATTGTCCAGCTCTCTTCACTGTAAACCGCCTAGAAGTCGCAAGATTGTGGTGGTATAGAAAAAATAAAAGTTATTGGATCTTTTCCAGATAGGGCCCACCACTAATGGAAAAAGTGGACGCGCCGAAAGTTAAGCCCCGCCACCTTTTGCCAGCGCATGCAACCTTAACCAGTAAAGTTCTCAGCACAAAGGCCCCACAACGCGGCGTGATGTGTATAAAGTAAAGTGGGGGGGGGGTTCCCCTCACGCCCCCCCCCCCCGTCGGAGCACCCAAAAAAGATTATAAAAAAGAGGATATGAAACTTAACATTAAAAAAAATAGGATAAACTGTCGACCATTTTTTTAAGGGCTCCGACAGGGGTGTGTGGGGGGGGAACCCCCCCCACTTTACTTTCTACAGATCGCGCCTCTTTTTTATAATTTTTTTTGGGTGGCGGGGGTTAACTTTTTAGCGGGGCTTATCTGGAAAAGATCCAAGTTATTATTATTAAAGGCACTCTCTCGTAGCTTTCCTTTCTCCAGCTCCCGAGTCAAACCTTAGATTTTGTTTGATTTGGGGGGGGGAGGATTTGAGTCAGAATGAGCAATGTTGAAATTTGGAGATGTAGAAAGTAATATACTGTACAAAGCTGCAAAGTTAGTACATATAAATATCTTACGCTGCCTTTTACTAAGCAGAGCAAGCGCATTTTATCGTGAGCCAGCAAGGTGAATGCTCCGATGTTCATAGGAATTCAATGAACGTGGTAAAATGCGCTTACGCTGCTCAGTAAAAGGAGCCTTTAATTAAGAATGACAAAATTACTTGTAGAGATTTTATGCAACTTTTTGGGAACTGAATTCCTGTAACTGTGAAAATTGCTTTTCCTTCATCTGTCCAAGTTTTATTTGCATTCTCATTTTTTTTAATGCTGTAAATATTTTGATCCCTTTTTAAAAGCCTAGTCAAGAGAAGCTATAAGGTAAGCCAAATGCATGAATCTATTGTATACACCAGTGTGTCACAAACTTTTACCGCCGCAGCACACTTATCTCAGGGTCACGTCTAAAGGGCATACGTGGATGTCTACCAGTGATGTCACACATAAGAATGCCGCCGCTGGGTCAGACCAGTAGTCTGCTCAGGCGGTGGCCCTAAGGTCAAGTGCCCTATTAGAGTCTAACCTTACAAGTTTTCAAGTTTCAAGTTTATTAAAGTTTTTGATTAATCACTTAATCATACTTCAAAGCGATGAACATACATAAAAAAACCAATTAAAATTACTATATTAAAAGTAATACATTATTTAAACATAAACATTAAAATAAACTAGACTCTATACAAACTTAACAAACAAGAACAAAAAGGCGAAGGGGATTTGAACTACAAATTATTATAGAAAAGGTAGTCAGGTAAAAACACAAGGTTAGGAATTTAAGATGCATGGTCAAATACAACATTATTAATAAATTCAAGATTAAAAATTATTGCTCAAAAGCATCTTTGAAAAGGAATGTTTTTAAATTAGTCTTAAATTTATCAATATTATGTTCTTCTCAAATAAATTGGAAGAGAATTCCAGATTTGTGGGGCAGTAACGGTGTGTGTTCTGGTCCAGCAGGAACTTATCTAACCCTTTCTCGAATTCCTGAAGGGTGCTTTCTCCTATAACAGCCTCTGGAAGAGCGTTCCAGATGTCTACCACTCTCTGGGTGAAGAACTTCCTTACGTTTGTACAAAATCTATCCCTTTTTAACTTTAGCGAATGCCTTCTCCTTCTCTCCACCTTAGAGAGGGTGAACAATCTCTCTTTCTCTACTAAGTCAATTCCCTTCAATATCTTGAATGTTTCGATCATGTCCCCTCTCAGTCTCCTCTTTTCAAGGGAGAAGAGGTCCAGTTTCTCTAGCAAGCTCAGTGGCCTTCCAAATGTGGCCCTGAGCTCGGGGGCCTTCCAAAACCCAGCCATGTTTTCAAAATCCCTCCATCGCCAAGGTGGCAAAGGGGAGGAAAGGCACCGGTGCCTGTACTGGCAGTAAAAGGCTTCTTCTCGCCCCAGCACACCCAGAATCTTGCTGTGGCACACTATTATGCCACGGCACACAGTTTCTGATTCACTGGTACACACTGTGCATTTACAATAGCCTTAACATGTGTGTTTAATTTCACTACATATGTAAATTTGCATGCATAAAAAAAAAGAGGCATTCTGGTTGAGGAATGTAGACTTTGTGGACTGAAGAAATTTGATTATGTAACACCTTCCTATCGACTTCTACACTGGCTGCCGATGGAGGCACGTGTGAAATTCAAGTTTTGGTTGGTTTTGCTTCAAGGTACTTTACGGCTTAGCCCCTAAATATAACAAACCTTTTCTCTTTCACAACCAACAGACATAGGAGAAGTTCACATCCGAACTTAGTTTCTCCACCGGTTAAAGAATGTAAATTTAAAAGTCATCACCAACATTTATTCTCACATCAAGCAGCATTATGGGGTAAAGATCTGGAACAACTGCTCATGCCTACTACTTATAGGGAATTCAGGAAACGCCTAAAAACACATCTGTTCCTGAAGTACTTAGGTAACTGACCTATACAATCTTGTCCTCAACAAATGATCTTTAGAACTGTTAATCACTAACTCTGAACTTTGTTAATTCCACTCAGTCTGTAACATCTTTTAATCATTGTAAACCGCATAGAACTTCACAGTCCTGCGGTATATAAACCGTTATTATTATTATAACTGATACATGTAACTGAAATTTTAAAAAATGCTGTTTATACATCTAATATTGCATCACATATTGACCTCGGTAGCTTGACCCGAGGAGCAGAATGTTGCATGGTGGTTAGTGCTACAGCCTCAGCAACCTGAGGTTGTGGGTTCAAACCCCTTGCTGCTCCCTGTGGCCCTGGGCAAGTCACTTAATCCTCCTCTGCCCCCAGGTACATTAGATAAATGTTGAGCCCACCAGGACAGATAGGGAAAGTGCTTGAAGGACCTGTATGTAAACCACTTTGAGTGTGGTTGTAAAACTACAAAAAGACTGGATTTAAGTCCCTAAGTCCCAATCCCTTGCTCTGCATATAGGTTAGAGTAGACATACGTTGATCTAATTTTCAAAATCAACCTTTGCATTTATCGTGTTTGAAAACCAAAGGGTTTTGGAGTATTGTTAAAAGTAGACAAGTTAATCTGGTGTAACTAAATTATTGGCGTATGATCTTTCAAGGACCAGAGTCCACTTTGTCAAGTTAAGGACATGGGATGGATAAGGAGGGAAAGGATTACAAAGTAAAATATGAAGAAACAGAAGAGGTTGGCAGCTTTATTTTCCTTGGGTCCCTCATTGAGCACAGTAGTGGTTTGACAGTAGAGATATCTTATTTTCCTTTTACTGTTTTGCAGTCATGAGTGGTTTCTGGATCTCCATGCCATGGTTGCAGACATTGGATACTGTTGCCTAGAGGGATATTGTCAGTTGTAGAAAACAAAAATGGGAAAGAAGCCAACTATGTCAATTTCCTGATTAACCTGTTCCAGCAAAGAGATAAAAAGTAGGAACATAACTTATGCAAACATCAGCTACCCTTGTGAGAGTTTGACGACATGACAAGTGTGCTACAGAAGACTATAAAAATCAAGGAGCTGCAGTGAGAACTGAATATGGCAACAATGATTGGTTTCCAATAAAACATGGTGTCAGGCAAGGATACATCTTGTCATCTTACCTGTTCAACCTTTACGGCAAAGCCATCTTCAGAAAAGCAAATTTGGAAGAAGAGAGTGCTGGTTTCAAGGTTGGTGGCCGAAATATAAACAATCAGCTCTTTGCAGATGATACAACACTCATCACCAGCAGCAAAGAAGACATGCTATATCTACTAAGTCAGAGCCGAACGTCATAGCATGGGATTAGAACTGAACATAAACAAGATGAAAAATCATGAACATGGAAAATGATGATGATTTTGAGCTTGAAGGTGATAGAATAGAAGTTGTAAAGGATTTCCATCATAAAGAAGCAACTAGCAGGGAAGAAATACTCCACAGAATAGCACTTGGTCACTCTTAAATAAAAGCTCTCAACAAAGTATTCAAAGGCATGGAAATAACACTCCAAACGAAGATCAGACTTGTTCATGCACTCATTTTCTAAGAGGTCATTTACAGATGCGAAACCTGGATACTATGGAAACAAGACAGAAAGAAGATAGACTCATTTGAGCTTTGGTGCTGGAGAAGGATTTTATGCATGCCATGGACCGCCAGAAAAACCAGGGCTGTGGAGTCAGTAGATAATTCCTTCAACTCCTTAGTTTCTGGTACCCAAGACTCTGACTCCAGGTACCCAAAATTGTCTATGACTCTCGACTCCAATTCCACAGCCCTGAGAACTAACAAATCGATTCTGGAAGAGATCAAACCTGCTATGTCACTCGAAGCCCATATCATGAAGTTACAACTGTCTTATTTTGGTCACACTGGCAGAAGAGAAAGATCATTGCAGAAGGACATCATGTTTGAGAAGATCGAAGGAACAAGGCGAAGAGGGAGACCTGCAACCAGATGACTGGACACATTGAAAAAAACATGGGGATGACGCTGGAGGACCTTACCCAACTAGCGCAAAACCGATTTCTGTTTAGATCTGTAATTCATCAAGTCGCTAGGATTCGAACACAAGTCGAAGGCACCTAACTGCTACTACTCTTAAAGATCCCTCAAAGTGAGGATTCATCATGATAATAAGCTGTACATAGCAATACTTTTTACAACATACCAGCTTTGCAAAGGACAATAAGGCCTTACATGTGACACAAATATACTTAGATAAAACTCAACTACGAATCACCATGAAGAGCCCAAGCCAAAGAACTGCTGTTTATGGACAGCCTATGAAAATCTTTATTCTTTTCTCTATATTTCATGGCCTCTTCAGTTCTGAAACAAGACTGGGTTTCTGCTCCGATTCACTTTATTATTGCATTCCACAAACACAATGAGACGAGCAGAAAGGAAAGAGGAAGGACACAAGATCGGGTTGCCGGCGCCAGAAGCTGTGAAAGTTACACAACATTCTTGGATATCATATAGCACAGTTGTGAAACAAGATTTTGATGTAATCATTAATTATTTAAATCTTTTGTCATGAAAATTCCTTAACTTTTCATCCTGAAAGCTTTGTTAAACTTTGAACTGAATGCTGTTCTTACATTTGAAAAGCAGGGCCACTGCTTACAACTGAGTTTTTATCATTCAGTACCATATGCCAAAATTTGTTCAGTATCATATGACGAAACTCTTCTCAAAATAGAACCTATGATGCTAGATAGAAACCTAATGCAATCTTCTTCCAAGTGTAATAAAACCTATTACCGTTGCATTGTACAGTGTGTAAATATTGATGTCAAATGCTAATATGTACGAGTAGATACTTGATATGACCAACAACACAACATGTCTTAAGTTTGCCGTCACACCCAAAGCTAAAGGCTGGTATTTAGTATGAATAGAAAGCAACCATGGGGCTCTGCTACTAAGGTAGCACAAAATCGGGGCTTAACATAGGACTTTCCCCACCCACCAATCCCTAAATTCTATACATGGTACTCAAAATTGTGTGCCCAAATTAAGGCGTGAGCCCAATATGTTCAATTTCATTGAATAAAAAGCCAATTTGCATCAGTAATTGGGCCCTAAAATCAAATTATTGACGCTAACTGCACATCTTCCTGGTCAGGATTCTATAACTACATGCGTAAATTTTTCTGTGCGGCTCTGGAAAGAGGGTGGGGGGTGGATATGGCAGGGGCACAGGTGGGTCAGAGATGTTCCTAGAATTTGCGTGCAGCGTTAAAGAATATGGTAGATCCACACCTAATCTAGGCATGAGGATTTACACCAGGTTCTGTTGATATAAATCCTTGCACCCAAAATTGGGCGTGGATCCAAGCTCTAAGCACTCTTCTATAAATGATGCCCAAATCGAAGCACCGTTTTATAGAATGGCTCTTAGCACTCTTTTTTTGCATCCAAATTTGGGCACCATTTACTGAATTTAGCCCAAAGCCCAGATTTAATGCAGTTTTTTTTAAGGGTCTTTATTATTATGATTATTATTATTTGCAGGTCATGCATTAATGTTCCCGATAGTATGCTTAGAAGGGGGAGGATGTGTCAGCCCATGGGGAGGGGGCAGAGTCTTGGGGCCCAGGGCAGCTGCCCTATTTGCCCGCCCACCCTAACGCCAGCCCTGCTTCCTGGACACGGGACCAGGATGTAACATCAGAATGGAGCCGTGGCCGGCATGAGCAGCAGGCGGAAGATGCCGCTCACACCAGCGAACATTTCAAGAGGTACATGGGGGGCAGGGGGCTCTCCAGCGATAGAAAGAATGTGTGTGTGGGGGGGGGTAGGATAACCAGATGTCTGGATTTCTCTGGACATGTCCTCCTTTTGAAGACGGCTTTTCAAAACCCAGCACTTTGTCTGGGTTTTGAAAAGCTGTGTCTGGCAGGGAGGACATCCACACATGCGCAGACATACTTCCTGCCTGACCAGAGCAGGGGGTGGGGCTAGGGTGGGGTGTGGGCGGAACTAGGCATGCCCGGGGGCAAGGCTAGGGGTCTGGATTTTCCAAAAGGAAAATCTGGTAACCCTGGGGGGGGGAGCACTCAAGCATCAGGGAAGATTGGGGGCCGCATGGCACACTGATACAGGGTACCACGGCCTCGGGCGCTAACCTCTCTCACAATGCCACATTAAAAAGTGACTGTCTGCTACCGCAGCCATTTTGATACCGAATCTAAATGGAAGAGAGGCTCACAAATTGAAAATAAATATTTATAAACTGTGAAAAAATTATGTAATATTTATAATTGATTAGTGATATAAGGTGTTTGATGTTGTTTAGGTTATTAAAAGAATTAAAACAAAAACTTTTTAGTAACAATAATAACCAAGTTGTTTGTTTGGGGAATCTTAAAAACCCAAGACATTCTTTAAATAATCGCGCATGCAAACAAGATCAGCGGACAGCAGCAAAGATTTCCTACATTTGCATGTGCCCATCGCCAATTAAAAACCATTAAAAAACTCCAAAACAAAAAAAAAACAAACCACTCTCCTGCTGCACTATTGGACAAATGGAAGGGACAGGAAGGGAGAAGCAACGTCAACTTTTTTTCAATCGCGCATAAAACATGCCTTTCACTCCAAAAAACTACTATAATTCAGGTAAATCTTATAATTTGTTTTTAATGTAAAATTTAATCAAGACTCTCAGCCAGAAACACACAAGACAAAGGTATCATATACACGCTCAAGAAGAAATGTTGGCTTTTAACAAGCGCGCATGAAAATGCCTGTCTCTCCCCAAAACTCAAAAGAAGCGTGATTTTACTACCCTCCACTAAAAATATATAGATACTTTTTTTTTTATTAGCTCCAGTCAAAACACAAGAGCTGACACTGTAACGGCACCCCATGACCAGTCACTGCTTTTTGTCGCCAAAAGCCGATGCCGCTCTTCGAAAATGCCTCGGCAGTTTTTAAGAATCCACCGGAGGGCTCATTTCTATGTTAGAGTGCATTTGCACGACATTGTCGGAGACTGCTAGAAACCTCCCTAAGACAGAGATAATAATAATAACTTTATTCTTCTATACCGCCACAATCTTGCGACTTCTAGGCGGTTTACAATGAAGAGAGCTGGACATTCAGCGAAATACAATAAGCAGATAATTCAGAGGAAATACAATACAATAATCAAGAGATAATCCGTTTTGATAATCCGCTGCTAAAATGCGTGCAGGCTAAACCACCGGAAAACAGTTTAGCGAAAAAACAGTGTGACAAGGCAGTGGCTGCTGCCAGAAGGATGCTGGGCTGTATAAAGAGAGGCGTAGCCTGTAGAAGGAAGGAGGTGTTGATGCCCCTGTACAGGTCATTGGTGAGGCCCCACTTGGAGTATTGTGTTCAGTTTTGGAGACCGTATCTGGCGAAAGACGTAAGAAGACTTGAGGCGGTCCAGAGGAGGGCGACGAAAATGATAGGAGGCTTGTGCCAGAAGACGTATGAGGAGAGACTGGAAGCCCTAAATATGTATACCCTAGAGGAAAGGAGAGACAGGGGAGATATGATTCAGACGTTCAAATACTTGAAGGGTATTAACGTAGAACAAAATCTTTTCCAGAGAAAGGAAAATGGTAAAACCAAAGGACATAATTTGAGGTTGAGGGGTGGTAGATTCAGGGGCAATGTTAGGAAATTCTACTTTACGGAGAGGGTGGTGGATGCCTGGAATGCGCTCCCGAGAGAGGTGGTGGAGAGTAAAACTGTGACTGAGTTCAAAGAAGCGTGGGATGAACACAGAAGATTTGGAATCAGAAAATAATATTAAATATTGAACTAGGCCAGTTACTGAGCAGACTTGCACGGTCTGTGTCGGTGTATGGCCGATTGGTGAAGGATGGGCAGGGGAGGGCTTCAATGGCTGGGAGGGTGTAGATGGGCTGGAGTAAGTCTTAACAGAGATTTTGGCAGTTGGAACCCAAGCACAGTACCGGGTAAAGCTTTGAATTCTTGCCCAGAAATAGCTAAGAAGAAAAATTAAAAAAAATAAAATAAAATAAAAAAATTTTTAAATTGAATCAGGTTGGGCAGACTTGATGGACCATTCGGGTCTTTATCTGCCGTCATCTACTATGTTACTATGGTGTTAGTTTTGAGAATTTTGCCCTGTGTGTTTGGTGGATGGCTGAAAACCAACTTCACTATGCATTTCCTGGGTGTAATTTTATGCCACGCCTTTTTTTTTTTTTTTTTTTTTTTGTAACATGTGCATTTTTTAAAATAAAACCCAAAAATTGACACATTCAAAATATATTCTGGCACACCGAGAGCTCTGCTGTTTTATTAGAAAGCTATTTCTTTCTGTATCTCAATGGATTAGAAAATGAAGCTGTTTTCACTTCTGATTTTGCTGAATCACAAAGCTGTGCGTGATGAAGCAAAAAAACTGATTTACTGAACAAACAAACACTTCCCCATATGTCAATATCTGAAGTATCAGACTTTGCAGGATTACAGGCTGTAATCCTAAAGTCAGCAACAGAAAGATAAGATTAAAACCAGCACAATCATTTTAGAGTAAAGACAAACAGTGACATGTCAATCCTATTGCCTTAAACTCACTTGAAAATACTTTTTTTTCCCCATTTAATATTTATTAAATTTCATAAAAAGTGAACAAGAATTATTTGATATACAATACTCCCCTGAAATTCGCAGGGGTTACGTTCCAGGAACCCCCACGGATTTTTTTAAAAATGCAAATATGGTTTTTAGGCGGGGGAAACAGGAGAGGGCAGCCGGAACGCCTGAGTGAAGGAAATCACTCACTGTATGCGCCAACTGCCTCTTCCTGTACTAAAGTCGGGCCTCACCAATCAGGAGCTGCTTTGACACGCAGCTCCTGATTGGTAAGGCTCGACTTTAGCACAGGAAGAGGCAGTTGGCGCATACAGTGAGTGATTTCCTTCACTCGCCGGCACTCTGGCTGCCCTCTCCTGCCTGGTCATTCGCGGTCAGAAAATACCTCGAATGACCAGGACCGCAAACCACCAACCGCAAATTTGCAGGGGAGCACTGTATAGCAAAGTAGTGTAGAATATTTTTAAAACAAATTGACGTAAGTAAGTTTCAAGTTTATTTATTACTAGCTGATGCCCCGGCATTGCACGGGTATTTAATTATAGCAATAACACTGTAAATGGATTCAAATAAAGATACTTTATAATGGTGAATGAAATTATTTTTTTACAGCTTTATAAAAAGTACAATATTCAAATTATAATGTGAAATATTTGACAAAATGAATACAATACAACTAACACAAAACTTGATTATAAACAACATTTTTAGTTTCACCTCCAGGAGCATGAACATATAAATTCTTGGGTGAAGAGACCCCCAGAACATATCACCCCAGATAGTGAGGGATCTGCATACCAAGTTTCGTTCAAATCGGTCAAGCCGTTTTAGATTTACTGTGAGAATGGCAGCTGTTTACATTTTTTCCATTGACATGAATGGGTGAAATCTGATTTTCTGTTTGTAGCTCCGCCCACATGTGCAGGTGGGCCGCGAGACCCCCAGAACATATCACCCCAGGTAGTGAGGGATCTGCATACCAAGTTTCGTTCAAATCGGTCAAGCCATTTTTGAATTACTATGAGAATGGCAGCGTTTTACATTTTTTCCATTGACATGAATGGGTGAAATCTGATGTTCTGTTTGTAGCTCCGCCCACGTGTGCAGGTGGGCCGCGAGACCCCCAGAACATATCACCCCAGGTAGTTGGAATTACTGTGAGAATGGCAGCTTTTTACATTTTTTCCATTAACATGAATGGGTGAAATCTGATTTTCTGTTTGTAGCTCCGCCCACGTGTGCAGGTGGGCCGCGAGACCCCCAGAACATATCACCCCAGGTAGTGAGGGATCTGCATACCAAGTTTCGGTCAAATCGGTCAAGCCGTTTTTGAGTTACTGTGAGAATGGCAGCTCTTTACATTTTTTCCATTGACATGAATGGGTGAAATCAGATTTTCTGTTTGTAGGTCCGCCCACGTGTGCAGGTGGGCCGCAAGACCCCCAGAACATATCACCCCAGGTAGTGAGGGATCTGCATACCAAGTTTCGGTCAAATTGGTCAAGACGTTTTTGAATTACTGTGAGAATGGCAGCTTTTTACATTTTTTCCATTGACATGAATGGGTGAAATGTGATTTTCTGTTTGTAGCTCCGCCCACGTGTGCAGGTGGGCCGCGAGACCCCCAGAACATATCACCCCAGGTAGTGAGGGATCTGCATACCAAGTTTCGGTCAAATCGGTCAAGCCGTTTTTGAGTTACTGTGAGAATGGCAGCTCTTTACATTTTTTCCATTGACATGAATGGGTGAAATCAGATTTTCTGTTTGTAGGTCCGCCCACGTGTGCAGGTGGGCCGTGAGACCCCCAGAACATATCACCCCAGGTAGTGAGGGATCTGCATACCAAGTTTCGGTCAAATCGGTCAAGCCATTTTTGAATTACTATGAGAATGGCAGCGTTTTACATTTTTTCCATTGACATGAATGGGTGAAATCTGATGTTCTGTTTGTAGCTCCGCCCACGTGTGCAGGTGGGCCGCGAGACCCCAGAACATATCACCCCAGGTAGTGAGGGATCTGTATACCAAGCTTCGTTCAAATCGGTCAAGCCGTTTGTGAATTACTGTGAGAATGGCAGCTTTTTACATTTTTCCCATTGACATGAATGGGTGAAATCTGATTTTCTGTTTGTAGCTCCGCCCACGTGTGCAGGTGGGCCGCGAGACCCCCAGCACATATCACCCCAGGTAGTGAGGGATCTGCATACCAAGTTTCATCCAAATTGGTCACAGTGAGAATGGCAGCTTTTTACATTTTTTCCATTGACATGAATGGGTGAAATCTGATGTTCTGTTTGTAGCTCCGCCCACGTGTGCAGGTGGGCCGCGAGACCCCCAGAACATATCACCCCAGGTAGTTGGAATTACTGTGAGAATGGCAGTTTTTTACATTTTTTCCATTGACATGAATGGGTGAAATCTGATTTTCTGTTTGTAGCTCCGCCCATGTGTGCAGGTGGGCCGCGAGACCCCCAGAACATATCACCCCAGGTAGTGAGGGATCAGCATACCAAGTTTAGTTCAAATCGGTCCCACAGCTTTTTACATTTTTCCCATTGACTTGAATGGGTGAAATCTGAAGTTCTGTTTGTAGCTCCGCCCACGTGTGCAGTTGGGCCGCGAGACCCCCAGAACATATCATCCCGGGTAGTGAGGGATCCGCATACCAAGTTTCGTTCAAATCGGGCAAGCCGGTTTTGCAGAGGCAGTTTTTACATTTTTTCCATTGACATGAATGGGTGAAATCCGATTATCTGTTTGTAGCTCCGCCCACGTGTGCAGGTGGGCCGCGAGACCCCCAGAACATATCATCCCGGGTAGTGAGGGATCTGCATACCAAGTTTCGTTCAAATCGGTCAAGCCGTTTTTGTGTGATCGCGGCATATACATACATACATCAGATTTTATATATATAGATTTGATTAATCGCCTATTCCAAATTCTAAGCGATGTACAAATTGGTAAAATAAATTGTCTAAAATATACATAATAGACCATATAATTAACAAGGGGATAAGTCACAACAAACTAATTAAGATAAGACAAGAATACAATAGGACAGGTGCGATAGAAATACAATCTTAGATAGGAAAGAATCAACAATTAAAGGTAAAACACAACAGGAATTGAAGGACAAATAAATAGTGCTACTCGGGCCACAATTGAGGGAGAGAACCAAAGACCAACCTTAATGAATTCAAATTCTAAAGAAATAACATGAGTTGCCATACTGGGACAGACCAAAGGTCCATTAAGCCCAGTATCCTGCTTGCAAAAAATGGCCAATCCAGGTCACAAGTACCTGACAAGATCCCAAGGAGGAAACCAGATTTTATGCTGCTTATCCTAGGAATACACAGTGGATTTCCCCAAGTCATCTTAATAATGACTTATGGACTTCTCTTTTAGGAAATTATCCAAACTATTTTTGAACCCTTCTAAGCTAACCGCTTTCACTACATCATAGTCACACATTTAAAATAAGTAGGACATGCCCGGGGAAATCTAGGCGACTGGTAACCTTAGATATGCCTGTACCCTGAGTCTGGCCAATAGGTGTCACCACTGAGTGATAGGTAAGATCCCATCCCCTCATTATCAATGCTGCCTCCACCGCAACTCCCACGCTGGGAAGCAGAAACCAAACCCAGGTTTCACTGACCCACAAGACTGTCTTTATTATTTATTTATTTATTTAAAAAAAAAATTCATAAACTGCTTAGAATCAAAGAATGATTAGTAGTAAAAATGATGATGTCACCCACATTACTGAATGTATTTGCTAGAATTCCAACTTGCTTAAATTAGCTGGAGTGTCATAGTTTGCTGGACTGTTCTAGAAGCAAGATGTCAGCATCAGCCACTTTGATTTGTGGAGGTTAGAGGTATATGATACCTCATATAACTGTATTTTAATTTTATAATCATCAAAATAAGACATACTCTGCCTCTAATTACTGGAATTCTCTGTTCTCCCTTTGTTTGACCCATCCTCTATTATAAAACCCTAAGCGTGCATGCGCACTTAGGGTTTTGTGATCGCTGCCACCGTGCTGTATCCCTCAGTGCCAAATTCCATTTTCAGGGAACATGCTACCGAGGTGCAGAGTGGCCTGCGAGGTTTGCTGCAGCCGGCCGGGATCCTCAGCAGGCTGCTTTAAAGAAGAGGGTAGACGCAAACGAGCAGAAGCCGCATGCTGGACAGGGGGAGCAGGGAAGAGGGACAGGGGAAGCAGGGAAGAGGGACAGGGGGAGCAGGTAAGGAGTGCTGCTGGACAGAGGGAGCAGGGAAAAGGTGCTTCTGGACAGGGGGAGCAGTGAAGGGGTGCTGCTGGACAGGGGAGATGTAAAATGAAGGGAGAAGGGCTGCTGCTGGACAGGGGGAAAAGGGAAGGGGTGGTGGTGGACAGCTGAGGAAAGAGAGAGAAAGAAAGACAGACACGCATCTATTCTAGCCCCTGTTAATGTAACGGGCTTAAAGACTAGTCACTTTTATAATTTACTTGTAAACTGCTTTGTGAGATGGATTTGCATGCACTGGCTCCTTGGATTTGCATGCACTACCTCCATGAGGTGCAAATCCATCTCATGCATATTTATTGTGGCTATCCTGAAAACCTGACCTGGCTCCAGCTCTCGAGGACCGGAATTGCCTACCTCTGGTCTAGATGGACCATTGGTCTGATCCAATATGGCTATTCTTATGTACGTACCATAAATAACCTGCAATATAAATGCGTATTTGCTTGTAAGAAAGATAGAATCATCTATTCTCGCCAACATCCAACATTCTAGATAGCCTTCCTACAAAAATTATGGGCAAACTTGCTTTATTTCTTTATTACAGCTATTTGATTCTCTTTAGGGCGTTTCCATTTTGTTTTGTTTTTAAAGAACAAAGGTAAAGGTTAAAAAAAAAAAAAAAGAATTATTTACTATGTAATTCTGATTGTTTTTCTGTTTTTTTCAGTTTTGATTGCCCAACACGATTTACATAATTTAATTTACAAAATAAATATCACGTTACCAAGTCATTAAAACAAATCAGCCCAATCCCACCCAAAATCCAAACCGGAACAGATCCATCGATACAGCTCTATCTCTGGAAAGACAATCTCAACAATAAGACTTTTGCTCCCTCACTTCATAGGAAGGCGGGAGGGAGAGGAGAGTGTCACAAGGAAAATCAGTCTTACTTTTTAACCTGGCTTGTCCTTGCATATTTCCATATGCACAAATGGCAGTGAGAATGACAGTTGTGACAACCATTCATAATTGGGGCGTGAGAGAACAAGTCTTCTGACTACAAATTATTAGATTCATTTTTTATCCTCCTATGCAGGAAAATTCGAGAATGTTGATGCCCTCTACAAAAAGGAACAGTAAAGTCAGTTTCCACCCACCCAGCAAATAATTGATAGTAAATAACACAATTAAGGGAAGCAAACCAAGGGGGGGGGGGTAGAAAAAAAATCAGTCAAGCAACAGCAGTAAGGTTGATACAGTGTACGAATATGACAGAAGGCAATTCAAGGTAGAGAATGATACGGGGACAAATTTGTTCCTGTCCCCACAGGAACTTAATTTCCCCGTCCCCCTGAGTTTTGTCTCTGTCCCAGTCCTGTAAGCTCTGCCTTAATGGCACAAGCCTTAAACACCTATGATTTTAAAGTGTTTGAGGTTTGTGTAGATGAGGACGGAGCTTAGGGATTGGTGGAATGAGGCATTATGACATCACAATCTGAGCTCTAGAATGTTGCTACGTATGATTTTAAAGTGTTTGAGGCTTGTGCAGATGAGGACAGAGCTTAGGCATTGGTGGAATGAGGCATTATGACATCACAATCTGAGCTCTAGAATGTTGCTACGTATGATTTTAAAGTGTTTGAGGCTTGTGCAGATGAGGACAGAGCTTAGGGATTGGTGGAATGAGGCATTATGACATCACAATCTGAGCTCTAGAATGTTGCTACGTATGATTTTAAAGTGTTTGAGGCTTGTGCAGATGAGGACAAAGTTTAGGCATTGGTGGAATGAAGCATTATGACATCACAATCTGAGCTCTAGAATATTGCTTCTTATGATTTTAGTGTTTGAGGTTTGTGCAGATGAGGATGGAGCTTGCAGGAATGGGGCAGGGACAGGAAAATAACTCGCCGGGACAGGATAGGAAAATAAGTTGCCGTGGGGATGGGGAAAAATTTGTCCCCATGTCATTCTCTAATTCAAGGCAATAGAATGGCAGTGGCATTTTCTGCCTGGGGTTCATAGGTCAGCAGCATTGGAATCACCCTGAGGCCTTAATCCCTTGCAATTTTAAGAGGCCAGACAACTACATTGTTGCCAGTAGTTCTTGATGGAACAGGAGATCAGGAGCCACAGGTCAACAAAGTAAGGGAGCATGAATTGCCTTAGGAAGTGGGTGACAATGGGAAGAAGGTGTAAGTGTTAAAGAGAAAGCAAACAAGAGAATGTGTGTGAGAATTACCGTACTGGGGAGATAAGGATTTTGTGCCGGATTCACCAACCTGCCCGATTGGGCCCGATCCAGGCAGGTCCGACGAATTCAGCAAAGTAAAATATGTAGTTGGGGGCATTTAGAGGAATGCCCCCTTCAGCCGGCACAGATCGCTTTTCTGCGATCCCCACGCATGCGCAGACCATCTGTAGATGGCCTGCGCATGCCTGTCGGAGCCGCAATTTTTTTTTTTTTTACTTTTACTGGACCTCTGGGCCGGCAGATTTATTTAATTTAATTTTTTTTTTAACTGGCTTGCACTGCGGGGAAGGGTGGAAGAGTCAGGGCAGGCAAGCAATCGGGGCAGTCAGGAGATCAGGGCAGCAGGAGAATCGAGGCTGCAGGAAGCGTTTGGACCAGCAGGGGCTGACAGGACAGAAGCAGGGCGGCAGAAAGCAGGGCAGCCGGAAAGGACTTGAGCGACTGGTCCTCAGCAGTCGCTTGGGAGTGATCAGCCAGCTCAGTCGGTGTTGCAGGGTTTTGGTTTGTGAATCGGGTCCCTGCCTACTTTGCATGCTGTTGCCCTCATTTGCATGCGAGGATCGGAGGATGGCCAGCAGAGAGATAAGTGAATCAGGCCAGAGGGAAATTTGGTCGCTAAGGAGTTGCAAACCGATCGGTACACAATCGGTTTGCTTTGTGAATCTAACCCTTTAGGGCTAGATTCACTAAGGGCATGGATCGGATTCGATGCATGAGGAATCCAATCCGTATCCGGGGAGGCTGATTCACGAATCACCCTCTTGCAAATGAGGGCA
The DNA here is from genome assembly GCF_902459505.1 of Geotrypetes seraphini. Classification (NCBI taxonomy): domain Eukaryota; kingdom Metazoa; phylum Chordata; class Amphibia; order Gymnophiona; family Dermophiidae; genus Geotrypetes; species Geotrypetes seraphini. The sequence continues at coordinate 165,285,802 of NC_047092.1, read as the reverse complement.
ATCGGAATCACACCCCCAATGGACTGAATCGTTGAGCATCTGTAGATGGTTTGCACATTCGCTGGCCTTCTGTGCTTGGCAGAGCAGGAAATTTGTTTTTTTTTCTTCCTAAGACAGTGGTTTTAACCTGCTTTAAGCCCGTGGGTTAAAACCACAGGCTTGCACTGGGGGGAAGGGTGGGAGAGTCAGGGCAGGCAGGCAGGAGATCGGGGCTGAGAGCAGCAGTTCAGGGCAGAAAGCCAGGGCAGAGAGCAGGGTGGCAGAAGGCAGGGCAGTTGGAGAGGACCTGAGCGACTGGTCCTCAGCTGTCGCTTATTTGTGATCGGCCAGCCCAGTCGGTGTTCCAGGGTTTTTGTTAGTGAATCGCTGCCTGCCATCATTTGAATGCCATTCCCCCTCATTTGCATGCAGGGATCGGAGGATGATTGGGACACAGGTTAGTGAATCGGATAGGAGGGAAATTGGGTCCGTAAAGGGGTTGCAAACCAATAGGTACACGATCGTTTTGCTTAGTGAATCCAGCCCTTAGTTACATTGCTCTGGGGGAACCAATTGCTCCTGGAAGTGAACTTTTCTAGAATAATCAGGGAATGAATTAGCACACTGAAAATCTCCCTTCAAAAATTGCTCCCCAATCATTCTAAGCACTGCAATGGCAATTTGCACTAATGAAAGGTACCTAAAATATATGCACGTACTGTACTCCAAAGTGATTGAAGAGTAATAATGATTAGAAACCACAGCATGGCACACGCTGCTAATAATTCATAACGTTGATACTGGCACAAATATTTCTTCAAGGCAGATGTCCGATACTTCTAGAAACTAATCTTTGTTGCTGCTTGTTATATCAATGAAAATATGTTCTCTACAATTGATTTCCAAGAGAGAGACGGCTGGAGAAAAAAAAAAAAAAAAAATTCAGCTCTTTGAAATTCTTCACCGTGCTGTTGCTGCCATCTACTGGCACTGCACATATAAAACTTGTATTGTCAACACGCATGGGGGTAAAAACAAACAAAAAAAATCAAAAGTGCCTCTTATGAACACATAGGACTCCTTTTACTAAGGTGCGCTAGCGTTTTTAGCGCACGCAGGAAATTACTGCGCACGACACCACATGCTACGCTTCTAGAACTAATGCCAGCTCAATGCTGGCATTAAGGTCTAGCGCGCAGCAATGTAGTACGCGCTATGGCGCGCATTTTAGCCCTAACGCGGCTTAGTAGCATGGTAGTTGCGTTAGCCCAGGGATCTCAAAGTCTCTCCTTGAGGGCCGCAATCCAGTCGTGTTTTCAGGATTTCCCCAATGAATATGCATTGAAAGCAGTGCATGCACTTAGATCTCATGCACATTCATTGGGGAAATCCTGAAAACACAACTGGATTGCAGCCCTCAAGGAGGGCGTTAGCCCATTTTAAATGTAATAAACAGAAATAAAACAAAGTACAACAGAAAAATACGAAAATAGGATACATAGTAATTCAGTAGATAAGTTTCAAATTTACAGTATTATTTATTTGATATCCCGCCTATCATTACAAATAGGTGGTTTACAGTAAGTTTAAAAAACAGTTTAAAAAACACAGGGATTAAAAAAAAAAAAAAAAAAAATCAGACTGAAATATATAATTTTGGAAACATACCCCCCCCCTTTTTTTTTTTACTAAACCGCAATAGCAGTTGTTAGCACAGGGAGTTGCGCTAAATGCTCCGCGCTGTTGCCCATGCTCGTAGGAGAGAGGGAAGAATCAGAGTGTGAATGGGGCACAACCATTGGCCCTTGGGCTGCCTTTCTTGGTGCTCGATGATAATCTATTTTTATTTAATACATTACTCCCCAAAGTCACGCAGCTCCTGATTGGTGAGGCCCGACTTTAGTGCAGGAAGAGGCGGTCGGAGCATACCGTGAGTGATTTCCTTCTCTTGCAGGCGCTCCGGCTGCCCTCTCCTGTCTCCCCCCACTGGATTTCTTGCCTCGTGCACACACAGCTGGCCCGAAATTCCTCACTGGAGCGCATACCTCCTGTGAGGTTCCCGAATCGCATTCTTTTCTGTTCAGCGTTGCCAGTGACTACTGCTGCTATTTTACTGCCTATCCCTGTCTCCCCCATGAAAAATCGTATTCACGGTTTTTCAAGATTCGTGGGGGTTCCTGGAACAGAATCCCTGCGAATATCGAGGGAGTACTGTACATAGAATAATTGATTGGGACGACACCTCTGGTGTTTTTCTTTTTTTTTATACCACTATGTCCAGTTTCCTTGCATCTAGCTTTTTAATCGGTTGGGATCAGGATGTCCCAGATTGTTTGTAGGTTTTTGGGAATTAAATGCAGGTTTTACTATGGCTTTCCACTAGTCATGGTACATGGGCTGCTCGTGCTACTGGGGCTTGTGTGCATCTGTGAAGCTGAAAGCTATGCAGTCGGTGGTTTCACTACCAGCAGGGCCTCCCAAGGCGGACAGGTTTCAGTGGAGATGTCAGACTTAACGATGTACCACCCATCTGGGCAGCAGCAGAAGGGCAGTGTTGGAGGCAGAGGATCGTGTTTGCTGTGACAATGGTGGCAACATCAAATTTTTACTGCGCAGAAGAAAGGCCTGGCCATCTACTTCTGTATTCTGCCATGAAAACTTGATATTATCACATCACTAGGAGTCAAACACGAGTTGATGGCACCTAACCTTTATTATGGCCATGCTATTTCTTTAAAAGTGAAGTGTTCGACAGTCTAAAGAAATTTACAGCACTATATTTTGTCATTCACATATATTTATATGATGCCTGGATATAAAGGGTCAACTACCAAAGCATGTTAGTAATATGATCCCAGAAAAATGCCACAAAGCTTTCAAATCTCACAATAGCCTTCAGGACCTGGGTAGTTCAAGAGTTTCTATTATAAATCTTTTAGGCCTAGATTCACCAAGCCCACCATGGGCGATCCGAGGTAGGCTGACCGATTCTCCAACCCTCTGCATGTAAATGGGGCCGAACAGAGGCACGCCCCCATCCAATGACACAGATCACTGGGTGGTGATTCCGACGCATGCGCAGACCATCTACCATATTTTTACGCATATAACGCGCGTGCTATACAAGATTTTACAAACACGGAATAAGCATGCGCGTTATATCCATGAGCACGTTATATATATATATATTTTTTTACATTGCTGATACATTCGGCAACACCCAAACGCCAGGATCACGCAGTGTGGGACCAGGCAGGCAGCCTTGTGTGCCACTCTGTCGCTAGAGAAGGGAAGAGGCAGCCACGTCAGCCAACCAGGCAGGCAGCGGGCCGGACACAAGCAGCAGCCTTCGGAACCGGAAGCCGCTGAGAGTCCCAGCATGGCGGCCCTGACAAGAGAGTTAGCAGCTACAGCAAGGCAACAGCAGCTAGTTCCAGCCTCCCGCTCTCCTCCCTCCCTTCCCCCATGGCAGCGCTGGGCGGCACATTCGGGCTTCAGCTGCCTCCACCGCCGCTCCTCTGACTCCCTTCGCCTCAGCCCCCGCAGTAGGCAGGACATGGAGGAACAGGCCTGTCAAGCTGCGCTGGAGGAACTAAAATAAGGTACAGGGGAGAGGTCGGAGGGAGTTCGGGGGGGGGGGGGGGCCCTGCCTGCCTGCCTTGGGGAGTGGAGGTGCCCTGTCTGCCTGCCTGCCTGGGGGTGAGGATGAGGAGTACAGGAGCAAAGAAATGCTGAAGGAGGACAGGGACATGAAATAATGCTGGATAGTGAAGAAAAGAAGAAAGATGAGGAGCACAGTATACGCGTGGGCGCGCTATAAGGAAATTTTTTTACATAAATGCTTTGTTCCCGCACGCTATATGCGTGGGCACATTATATGCGTAAAAATACAGTACTTTGCCTGTAGATGGTCTGTGCATGCGTTTGCTGTTCGTTTATTTGTTTACTGGCCCCGACTATCCTGCTCTCTGCTACCCTTCCCTGCAGTGCGAGCCTGAGATTTTAACCCGTTTAAAGCGGGTTAAAACCATGGGCTCGCACTGTAGGGAAGGGCAATCCCCTGCAGAAGCAGCCTCTTCCCCTTCACTGACTCGACACCAGGGATCCCCCTTCCTCCTCCTCATTGGTTAAATGAGGCATTATGACATCACAATCTGAGCTCTAGCATGTTGCTACTTATGTTTTTGAAGTGTTTGAGGCTTGTGCAGATGAGGACGGAGCTTAGGCATTGGTGGAATGAGGCATTATGACATCACAATCTGAGCTCTAGAATGTTGCTCCTTAGGATTTTGAAGAGTTTGAGGCTTGTGCAGATGAGGGCAGAGGTTGCAGCAATGGGGCAGGGGGTTCATGCTTTCAATTTCTTTGCATCTAACAGTGAACAGAAGACATCTTGAGCTACACACAAAAACCTGTTACTTTACCTTTCACAAAAATCATAGGTTGTCCGTTCAACCAGACTTTCCCCTAGACTTGCAGCGGTGGTGCTCGATCACATCTGTGTATGCCCCGGTCTGTTGTCATGAGGCTGTTTACTCCAGGGGCAGTGGAACAGTTTTTGGTTGGAGAAGCCAGACAAACCAAGCTCTTTAGTTGTTGATGCTGTATTGGGCAAAATCAGTAGTAGGACAGAGCTGTCTAAGAGATTTAATTTTACTATCAAAATATAAGGCAATCTCTAATGAAGATGGTGCATGTAAGTGTTATGTCAGAAACACCAAAAACTGATGACACTATTCTGAAGAGCTCGTTTGTATTTGGCTTAATTGGGTCAATTTTTGCTGAATAAAATCACCTGCCTTTACGCCAAGTCAATTTATCCTACTCTAATTTAGTTTTTCACCAATGTCTCTCGAGCTGGCAAAACTTCTCTTCTCAAATCACTCCACTGGCTCCCTAACATTTTCCATATACAGAACAAATTTCTCTTTCCAACTGCGAATGGGCCGAGCAGTCACCTCACCACTACCAGGCTACTTTGGACTTTTTTTTTTTTTTTTCCTTCCATCAGGTTCTTCTACACACTTTACACACCTCCGAATTCAATTCCCTGGTCACTCTGGCCACCAAAGATACCACCAGTCTCCACCAGATCCTCTTCAACCTTCACAGGACTTCTGGCTGCTCCAGTACCATTACCGGTCTCTGCGCTGGTCACCATTGGTCCTACCTAGGGCAATGGATGATGGTTAAACAACTTGCTTAGAGTCACAAGTGTTGTGGGCATGAAAAACAGTTTCCTAGGTTCTCAGCCCACTATGCTAACCATAAGGCTACTCCTGCACTCCCATTTGGCACTATATATTAACTGGATTGGCTTAGAGACTGCCCACCCAGTTAACACAAAATAACTTGCCAAGCTTTAACAGATGGTATTAAGTGAATCAGCATTACTACACGTTAGGTGTGCGACAGAAAAAAAAACCCCAAAACACGCATAGTCTCTGCACTAATTGCACAGGCAGATGCTTAGAACACCCCCAAAAGGTTAATAGTTATCCAATTTCAGGCAAAGTGCCCTTTAATATATAATTTTTGATTCATATCAGGAAATCATTGGCTCCAAGTGGGAGTTAAAGAAATTGCTCAGTAAGACAGACAAATTAATTCACAGTCTAATAGACAATATTTTTTTTTTTAACCTCATACTAAGTATTTATTTATAATATTTTACAGAGCATTTCATTCGGTCAACATTTCCGCTCCTTCGCCACCAGTGGCATCATGGGAGATATGCAGATCTTCCAGCATCTCTGCCAGGCTGACTCGAGGTGCGCCGTCATCATCTGTGTCACTCTCCACTGGGAAGTTAGCATCTAAACATTAAGAAAATCTGCTTAGGAACGGGACATTTTTCCTGCAACAGTTACACCATCCACCGGTAGCTCCTTTGTCTACAGGTATTAAATTCAATTGCTCCCACTGGTTACGTTTTTACCCAAGCATTTTCAGCATGAAAATCTCATTTTTATTTCACCTAGCTGCCAAATCTAGGGCAAAGAATTGGACTAATATAAAAAGATGTAAAGGGAACTAAAGATAAGGCAAAAAATAAATAAATTCCAGGATAGAGTTATGAGCAAAAGGTACGCGATGTCACATTTAATCTCTGGTTCTGATCAAGAGGCAAGCCCAAAAGGAGCAACAGAATAACTGTCAGGTCAAAAAAATAAAACATAATCACATCTGTATATTAAATATTCTATAGATTACTTAAAAATCAACATATATATTTATACTGTAAGCACATGTAGAAGATGGAGTTAAACAGTATAGACAGCCTTAATTTTTTCATTTTTGGGCACATGCACTAGGCCTGGCTAACTGAAACACCAGTGAGCAAACAGAGAGGCAAAGGGTTAATCCCAAGGGAGATGAATGGAAATATTCACAGAAATTATGCATAAGAATATTTGCCAATTAGACAAGGCTCACAAGCCTCATTCTCCTTGAACTGTTCTTTTGTAAGTGGCAAGTCATATAAAACTGTTTTATATTTTTCTTATGACTGTTAATCTAACTTTTGTTCTATTTTTTTTCAATCATCATGTTCTTTTAGGATAGGTCATTCTCTTTGATCAGGTGGGTCATGGAGGGTAGGCCCAAGGTTATTTAATTAAATTGCTTTGTCCCCTCATAGAAGGTATAACTGTGCTGAGCAGGGTTTTTGGGCATATGGCCTAGTCTGACAAAAATGATGAATAGTTTGGGGCTTTTTGCCCCCATCTTGAACATCTGGTTTTGCCTCATCTATCACCAAGTCCAATTATTTCTGGGCAAGAATTACAAACACTTGGGTATGATTTCATTATAACAAGAAAGTGTTATCTTCAGTTCATTATTTTTGCAAAAGTATAGTTATGATTCATATGGGAATACTGTCACTGCAAAGATTGGGAAAATGTTATTGCCTCGACCCTAAAGATCACCAAGGGTTGATTGGCGTTTTCCATTATAACCAATGGAGACAAAAGGATATAAAAGGTGTGCTATTTCTCTTTTTTTTTTTTGGGGGGGGGGGAGGAGGAGGTTGGTCAGTGTCAGCAGGAGCCCCTGCCATCCTGATTGAAATCTCCATCTTTCTGTGTATATGCTGGACTTCCATTGGGGTCTGCCATATCAATGGAACTCCCTAAGTATGTACAGTGCTCCCCCACAAATTCATGGTCCCAGTCATTCACGGTATTTTCCGACCGCGAAGGGAAAGCAGGAGAGGGCAGCTGGGGAGGCAGGAGAGGGCAGCCGGAGTACCAGGGAGTGAAGTAAATCACTCGCGGTATGCTCCGACCACCTCTTCCTGTACTAAAGTCGGGCCTCACCAATCAGGAACTGCGTGTCAAAGCAGCTCCTGATTGACGAGGCCTGACTTTAGTACAGTAAAGTTCCATCTCTAAGGTCAGAAGAGCTTTTTGCTTCGGTCTTCCATTGTATAAGCCCATGTAATTTTTGGCCTGTATTTTGTCGTTTTCCTGCCTTCTGCTATGTATCAGATTATTCAGGTTCTTATCTCTCTTTGCTAGTGTGTGCTATAGTATACTGTGAATTAGGAATAATAGCTAGAAAAACTTTTGGAATGCTAGAGGAATTAAATCCTTACTTTTTACTGTACTAGTACAAGTGTCTTTCACCCTCTTTTTCTGTAATGTGTGGTTATACTGCAGTTGTAACACAAATATTGGCCTTATACAATCTGGCTCACTCGTGTATTTTTCATATACGATATTCCCTTTTTCTGTGGGTATGGAACGTGTGTTTTTGCTTCTGGAAAAGAATATTGGGAGAAAAAGATATTGGGTTGATTCCTGAGCTCAGATGTGTGTGAATGATGTCTTGGGTATTGTGAGAGATGTAATGATTGTTGGGGCTTAGGAGACTTATATGGAATTCTTGTGGGCCCCTACAGTACCATCATGTTTCTGTTGTATTTATTTATTTTAAAAATTTCTTCCCCGCTTAACACCTAAGCAGGTTACAGTAGAAAATATACATATTCAGGACATACTCAAACATATCATAATATAGGCATCCTATAGCTAAAACTAGCATAATGCTTCCACATTATAGTCCCTAAAACTAGAACAACACTCAAAAAAGCTCCTCCTCTGTGAGCCATAAAATACAGTATTACACTAAGGGCTCCTTTTACAAAGGTGCGCTGCTAAGTGGTTTTAGCGCGCTAAAATGCCACACGCGCTAGCCGCTACCGCCTCCTTTTAAGCAGGTGGTATTTTTTTCGGCTAATGCACGCTAATCCCGTGCGTGCGCTAAAAACACTAGCGCATCTTTGTAAAAGGAGCCCTAAGCTAACAAAAAGCTTTAGCACATAAAAAGGTTTTCAATTGCTTCTTAAATAATATTTTCCCTTTGCATAATCTTAAGCATCCTGGCAAAGCGTTCCACAAATGTGGACCAATGACCAAAATAGCCGTCGCCTGTGCTCTTCTATAACGCGTTTCACCTAATGCAGGGGTGTCCAATGTCGGTCCTCGAGGGCCGCAGTCCAGTCAGATTTTCAGGATTTCCCCAATGAATATACATGAGGTCTATTTGCATGCACTGCTTTCATTGTATGCTAATAGATCTCATGCATATTCATTGGGGAAATCCTGAAAACCCGACTGGATTGCGGCCCTCGAGGACCGACATTGGACACCCCTGACCTAATGCATCAATTGATCACTTCATTGCGGATTGAGATCTCAAATTTCTAGAAGGTCTAGAGCAGGGGTCTCAAAGTCCCTCCTTGATGGCTGCAATCCAGTCGGGTTTTCAGGATTTCCCCAATGAATATGCATTGAAAGCAGTGCATGCGCATAGATCTCATGCATATTCATTGGGGAAATCCTGAAAATACGACTAGATTGCGGCCCTCAAGGAGGGACTTTGAGACTCCTGGTTTAGAGCAGTGTTTCTTAACTCGCTCCTGGAGTGTCCCCTTGCCAGTCAGGTTTTCAGGATATCCACAATGAAATTGCATAAACTTGGATTTGCATACACTGCCTCCATGATGTGCAAATTTCTCTCATGCATATTCATTGTGGATATCTTGAAAACCTGACTGGTAAGGGGGTATTCCAGGACCGAGCTGAGAAACACTGGTCTAGATATCAAAAGCAAAGTTACAGATACTATTACACCTCAGACTTCAACAGGCCTCCCCCTTGATAAAACAGGTGCACAGCTGATGTTGAATATTTGCTTAACAGAATAACTTATGGATTTTTTAATATATAAATTATTGTACAGCTGGCTACTTGAACACAAAACAGGACCCGACTTCTTATATGAACATCAGCTTCTTGCTTCCCTGTGGTAAAGGGAGGAAATATAGACTAGAAATGTTCAACAAGCTAGGGCCGGTCACAGGTGTTACCGATTGGCCATCTGTCAAGTAATATTCAAAAAATAGCAATGTATAATAACCCCAGGTATTTGCCTAAGAAGATACTTCAAGATGTAATGGCTTTAAAACTACTTACCTTTGTAAATATTGACATTCTTTCTAATTGCCTCATCCTCTTCAAGATCCTCGAGGAAATCCTGGTACTGCCTATAACAGAGTATCCATAAACATGATTATAAAAGTTTACTTTCTCTGTCCGACTGCCATGAACACACAACTTCTTGTAACTGGAGTGGCAGCAAGTCTGCATCTTACTCCATGGCACCCCAGCAAGTTCACAGCAGCGTCCTGTAAACAATTTGGGAAACACCACTCTACTGCCTTAGGTACAATCCATTCGGGCCTGGAAATAACTGATGTACTTGAATGTAATTCACCTTGGGCTCAGAGTTGGAAAATTTGACTAACAAAGCAAGATTGTAAGCCCATTAGGGATAAAGTGCTTGCATATAATATATGTAAAGAGCTTTGACTACATCACAGAAAGGTAGTAAATCAAATCCATGACTTTAGTAATCAGGCTCAAATCCCACTGCTACTCCTTCCAATCTTGGGAAACGTACTTAGAACTTTCCACTGCCTCGGCTATGAAATTATTGCCACCCTCCCCCCCTCCAGGGAAATGCCCTGAGCTACTATTGACAAGGTGTGAGCTACAAGTCAAAAATAATAAATAAAATCCAAAATTGAAAAATAAATGTAAGAATACCAAAGAGGGTTACAGGTACAATTCACACGGAAACCCAGTCCTGGACTCTCAATTGCAAATTTAAAAGCAATGAAGCATGCTCGTAGAGCTTTCGCTGTGCAGCCAGAATCAACACTTCTGTGGGTGCTTCTCATGAATAAATATATAAGGGGCTAAGGGTTCCTAAAATTCCCTCCCCCCAAACATACCTGTACTTTTCATCATTTTCCCCTGCTGTAAAATGATCCTTTTCATTATATCCCCTATACGTGACTGTCTCTAGGAAAACAGGGCCAAAGTCACCAGAAATAGCTTCTCCAAAAGTACTTAAAAATGAACTTGGTGTTTTTATTATTACACAGAAAGCTAGATTAGATAAATTAAGTGTGAGAATTCTAACTCAGTTTTGAGTTAGACCCATAAAGTAAAAATTAACCACTCTGAACATTTTGGATCAGAAATTTTAGTCACGTTTTCCTAGAGATGATCACACAAAATTCCCATAGTTTATCCCAGACTAGTTCCTTCCCCTCTATTCTGACAGCTAATTTATTCATACTCATAAGTTGTCTAACCTTATTTAACACAGAAAAACAGAAGCGTATCATACTATATCAACTCTTGTATCCCGCAAACGTCAGTTAGGAATCATTGTGGCTTACACAATATTTGTAATATCTCTGTAGCAATTCTAAGAAATTTCATGGCTGATATCATGCAGGAGACGCATGGGAAAGGGTCAACGCACTGAGAAAAAAAGGTGAGTTTTCAGTGCTTTCCTGAATTGGAAGTATATGGGTGTTTGTCAAAGGCTGCCCGGGAGGTTGTTCCAGATTCTGGGCCCCTGAAACTCGAAGGTGGTCTCAAAGAGAGCCTTCCTTTGAACATGGCGTAGTTTCCATCACTGGATTGACCTTGAGTTGTGGAAGGATTGTGTGATTTGGATGGCGGATGTGAGTAGACAAATTCCAGTACAAGGGTTTTATTTAACAAAAGGCCAGACACAGATCTGGGTTTTGGCGCAGAAGCGCCTGCCTCGGGAGTCAACAATTCTCTGTAAAAATGTATAGATGCATACAATATTCATACAGATGAAGTGCAGAATCAAGAACAAGTTGCATCAAAAATACTGAATCAACCACATAGTGAAGATTATAACATGCACAGTAAAAATCAACAGCTTGGCAGGAAAATGCATATCTTTGTTGGGTCTTTTTTAAATAAATCCCTTGTGCTGCAGTTTGTCTGGACCGCCTCTACTGTTTTTCTATGGTAGCCATATTTAGAAGATCGTCTTCTTTTAACCTTATCTCCTCCATTGGCACCTTTATAATTTTCCCCAATTAGCCACAATCACCCTAGGTGTTGCCAACTAACTAAACTAAACTAAGCCTTAAGTTTATATACCGCATCATCTCCACGGAAGTGGAGCTCGACACGGTTTACAAAGCTTAAAAATAGGGAAGAGAAAGGAGAAGGATTTACAAAAGCATATAAAAGAGGGGATGTAATCAGGAGTAGAGAAGTTATATGTTAGAGAAAAGCCAGGTTTTCAGTTGTTTTCGAAATAGTTGGAGGGAGCCCAGGTTCCGCAGCGGGATAGTGAGATCATTCCAAAGGCCCGTGATTTTGGAGAGGAGGGAAGGATCTTCCCAGTTTACCTGCGTGGAGGATGCCGTGTAGAGAGGGGAAGGATAGTTTGTGTCTGTGGGCTGATCTGGTGGTAGCAGGCGTCAGGGTGAGGAAGGATAGAGGGATTAGGGGCGGAAGGATGCCGTGAATGATCTTGAAAGCCAGGCAGGAGCATTTGAAAGTACAGGGAGCCAGTGAAGATTGGTAAGTAGTGGGGAGACGTGGTCAAATTTGCGTTTAGCAAAATTAATAAAAGCGCTCGTGTCCATCCTTAAAATTACACAAGTAAAAATCAAGAGATCACACACAATTGCTGAAGAGGTTGTGGGGAAAAAAGGAGACCGAACGCACGTGGTGGGAATATTATGAGAAGAAAACGTTTCGGGAAAAGAATTTGAAGAGAGACAAATAATAATATGTAAACATTCTGGAATAACTAAATGTAACTGTATTTTTGGGATATGATATTTCATTTGTACCTTTCATCATCCGTATCCATATCTTCTTTATCCCTGCCAAGCTCCTTAAGTTTCCAATTCCTGCGCCGCTGTCGTTTGGAGCGATCGTAGCTCTTTTTAATCAACACCTACATGTAAAAAAATACCCAGACATTTAATCATCTATTTTCTTCCTTTTGGGTCACTTTCACAAGCCACTGTCTGGTTTCTTCCAACCACATATGGAAATGTTCAAATACAGTGACATTCTGCTTACTGCTCATCAGAGAGGAGGAGGTGAAGAAAGCAAGCTTGTTATCCCCAACGCTTTCTTCTAAAAGAGTCACACTTACCACATCAGGAAGGAGATGAGGCTTCATTTTGTTCACAAACTCATCATTCAGATTGCAATTGGCCAAATCAAACCTAAATTTTAAAGACACAACACAGCTTAAAGACTTTTCATGGTTTTTTTCAGCAAATAAAGTTATGATAAACTAGTGCATGTCAAGGTAGGTGATCCTAATCTATGTCAAGATGGGCCTGGATCTTATAAGAACAGGTGTTCTTAAGTCAGTCCTTGGGACACAGTCAGCCAGGTTTTCAGATACTCACTTTGAATATGCATACGAATGATTTACAAACAGTGGAGACAGTGCATGCAAATGTAATTTGAAAATATTCATTATGAATATCTTGGTGTGTTCCAAGGACTGAACATAAGAACATAAGCAGTGCCTCCGCCGGGTCAGACCATAGGTCCATCCTGCCCGGCAGTCCGCTCCCGCGGCAGCCCAAACAGGTCACGACCTGTCTGAATCACCAGAAGGGGCTCCCTTGCCACCTTGGTTTCTCATTGAAGTCCTATCTTCCCATCAAAGTCCTAACCCTCCGGTCTTGCACATGCACGACCTGGTTTGGTTTCTATACTTATTACCTGGTTAGCTTTCTATACTTGTGTTACATCCCAGCTCCTCCCTCAGTATCCCACGATCCTTTTATCCCTCAGGAATCCGTCCAATCCCTGTTTGAATCCCTGTACCGTACTCTGCCTGATCACTTCCTCCGGTAGCGCATTCCAAGTGTCCACGACCCTTTGGGTGAAAAAAAAAACTTCCTTGCATTTGTTTTGAACCTATCTCCCTTCAGTTTCTCCGAATGCCCCCTCGTACTTGTTGTCCCCTTCAGTCTGAAGAATCTGTCCCTATCCACCCTCTCCATGCCCCTCATGATCTTGAAGGTCTCTATCTGGGTTGGGAACCTTTGTTATTGAAGAAGTTTCAAGTTTATTTAGGCTTGATACACCACTTAACATTCCTAAGTACGAGTCATACTTAAGTCAGGTGTCTGTAATTTGGGGACTGCTTGTAATACAGAGCTGAGGTTAAATAAAGCTAGGAGACCTTTTCAGTCTTTATAAAATACTAGCATAATCTTGCAGGGACTTAGCATTCATTGGGGGCTTAGATATTACAACCTGCTTGACAAAAGATGGAAATGTCTTAACATAGAAGCCTGCAAATAAAAAAATATGCATTTCCTAACTCTGCCCGACTCCAGTAAAAGTTAAACAAATTCATGCCATAATTTGTACTTTTATGCCATGTGTGTATTACCACGTGTGCTAAAATGACTTTATAAATTTAACCCCAAATACAGAAACAACTAACTAATGCTACTGGGAAGTCTCTGTCATCTTACTAACTGCCCAAATATAGGCTACTACCGACAAAATCTGATGGAAATTTTACAGACCCCAAGACCAAATCTCCAGGATTCAGAAGGTGTCCCAGGTGTGTGCGACAGTGATACTGCTGGTCCGTATTCATCTCAGATGTCTTCTGCACCCACACCTCAGCAAGAGTATGCTACATTTTAGAGAAGAAAACACCTTTGTGAAATCAATTGTTAACTAGTGTCAGGGGTACTTAGGGGTACATAATAATGCTTTCAGTAGTTGCATTACAGATGTGTGTGAAGGTGCTAGAAAAACAGCTTTTCCTACACGTACCATGTTCTCAGACCTTGTATGTCATTAGCAGACAACAGAAAGGAGTATTTCATTCACCTCCTTCAAGTTCTTGGAAACTCAAAGGAAATATGTGCATATTTTCAGATTTTGCCCAATAATGTGATAAAAAGTGGGCAATTCTATAATTGGATGCCTTGAAGTAGGGGAGAGTGTGAAGCTGTGGTTAAAAGTTACAGCCTCAGCACCCTGAAGTTGTGGGTTCAAACTCATGCTGTTCCTTGTGACCCTGGGCAAATCACTTAATGCTTCAGTACCTGAATAAATTCATATAAACTGTTCTGAGCTCCCCTAGGAAAACGGAATAGAAAATTGAATTAAATAAATAAAAGACATGGGTGCCCAGATTCTGTTACAGAACAGAGAAAGGGAATGGAAATTGTAAACAGTACTCCCCCAAAATTTGCGAGGGTTACGTTACAGGAACCCTCGCAAATTTAAAAAACCCGCGAATACGGTTTTTAGGCAGGCGAGACAGGAGAGGGCAGCTGGAGAGCCGGCGAGTGAAGGAAATCACTCGCTGTATGCTCTGACCGCCTCTTCCTGTACTAAAGTTGGCCTCACCAATCAGGAGCTGCTTTGACACGCAGCTCCTGATTGGTAAGGCCTGACTTTAGTACAGGAAGAGGCGGTTGGAGCATACAGCGAGTGATTTCCTTCACTCGCCGGCACTCCGGCTGCCCTCTCCTGCCCGGTCATTCGTGGTCGGAAAATAACCGCAAATGACCAGGACTGCGAACCACTGACCACAAATTTGCAGGAAAGCACTTTTACCACCTTTTTGTGGTTACACATTCAAAGTGGTTTACATATACAGTCCTCCCCCGGTCATTCGCGATCAGCGATTCGTAGTCCCAGTCATTCACGGTATTTTCCGACCGTGAATGACCAGGCAGGAGAGGGCAGCCAGCGAGCCAGGAGAGCATCCGGAGCGCTGGCAAGTTAAGGAAATTACTCGAAGTATGCTCCAACCGCCTCTTCCTCCACTAAAGTCGGGCCTCACCAATCAGGAGCTGCTTTGACATACAGCTCCTGATTGTTGAGGCCCGACTTTAGTGCAGGAAGAGGCGGTCTGAGCATACCACGAGCGATTTCCTTCACTCGCTGGTGCTCCGGATGCTCTCTCCTGTCTCCCCCACTGAAAACCGTATTCGTGGTTTTTCAAGATTCGCAGGGGTTCCTGGAACGGAACCCCCGCGAATATCGGGGGAGTACTGTATACAGGTACTTATTTTGCACTTGGAGCAATGGAGGATTAAGTGACTTGCCCAAGGTCATAAGAAGCAGCGCTGGGATTTAATCCCATAACCTTAGCTTTACCACTAGGCCACTCCTCACCAGCATAAT
Source organism: Geotrypetes seraphini (assembly GCF_902459505.1). NCBI lineage: Eukaryota > Metazoa > Chordata > Amphibia > Gymnophiona > Dermophiidae > Geotrypetes > Geotrypetes seraphini. Next base: position 165,270,287 of record NC_047092.1, on the reverse strand, counting down.
CCAGTATCACTGCATATTACAATTTACGAAGCCTGCAGTTATGCCAGTCATAAACCTAAATGCAGCCTAAATGCTTGTATCTTGCAGTATTCTGTACATTGTGTGTGTGAATGGAAGTCCTGCCCACTGCCACCCATGCTCCGTCCACGTGCACACCCCCTTGCAGTCACAAAGGCACACTATTACAGAATAGCACTTGGATGTCTTACTAGCACTTTCATGGGTTAAGTGTATATTTACATGCATTAGTGCTAACATTCTGTAAACTTACATACACCAGGGCCACATACATGCGGGTGTCTAGTTATAGAATTGCCCTTATTTGAAACATTTAAAGTACTGCTTCATACAATCCTTTTTTAAAAAATTACATCACAATTAAATAACTAAACAGGCTTGCAAATAGCTCTCAGCTGCCAACCACTTGCACACAAGGTTCTGCAAAACGGACTAGAGAATGATATGGGGACAAATTTTTCGCTGTCCCTGCGGGAACTCATTTTCCCATCCCCATGAGTTTTTTCCCCTGTCCCATCCCTGCAAGCTCTGTCCTCCTCTGCACAAGCCTCAAACACTTTAAGTATCTGTGGCTTGTGCTGTTAAGTTAGAGCTTACAGGAATGGGGCGGGGACAGGGACAGCGACGTAACCCGCAAGGACTGGACGGGATGGGGAAATTTGAGTTCCTGCAGGGACAGGGAAAAAATTGTCCCCGTGTAATTCCCTACAATGGACTACGTAGGTTGGGACAGTCCACTTTGCGCCCCCATTCATGGGATTCCTAGTCCTCCATTTTTTACAGCTAAAATCAAATTTAAAATTTGTACTGCATTTTTCTACTGGAAGAGCTACATAAACAAGGTAGCTGAAAACAGTGCCTCGGAGAAGAGAATCCACATTAAAAGCAGAACCTCTTATTTTAAGAGAACAGGGCGTGGTGATGTTTATCGTATTTGATGAATGACATGCTCTCAACTCCCAGAGGTGTCAATGAGAACCGTTCAGGACAGCACAATAATACTCCGCCTTACTCCCAACGAGCGTCTTTTTCAAGGTTATCCGAGAAGAACAAGTATGAGATATATTATACTAGGTATATGAGTCAAATGAATCTATTTCAAAAGTAATAATATGCAGAAATGAAACACAGCGGCTCTACCGAACTGTGTTAAATTACACCTTGCCAACGACAAAACACACTGCTCTTGCATGGCGCGTGCCCAGTCACGTGCAAGAGCTCAGGCCAGGGACCTGCGGCAATTTTGAAGCATCACAAAGCTTTTGGCAACCAGAGCAGATCTCTGCCCCAGCACAGACACCCTGCCAACTTCCACAGCTACGATGAGCTCCGGTCCTCTAGAATGTACTGTGCAAATCTTAGTGGACAAACAATCAAAAGTAACTTATACTGAATAAATAGCAGCTGGCAGTGTGTTTCTGTCAGCTTAATCTTCTCACTATAGACATTCCAACAAGGCTGCCCTTTAACTGGCAGATGGTGAAATGGCTGCTTTACGCAACTTGGATTTTGAACGAGGGCAACAGTGCCAAGTAATGGGCATTTGGGGATGCAGATCTCCCATAAGAAGACACACGTTGCTTCTGAGTAACAATGCCAAATAAAGGGCTACTACACCAAGTGCAAAAACTTCTAATCTAATCTAAAGCTTAACTTTATATACTGAGTCATCATTCCAAGGAAGCTCGACTCGGTTTACAGCAGTTAAATAAAAATAGAGAGGAGTTACAATAGATGGGTAGGAACTATAAAAAAATAATGGCGAAGTTTCAAAAAGTTAATTTTCAAAGTGTTTAGCAAATAGAGTGGTTTTTAAAGATTAACGGAAAAATTGAAGCGAACCAGAACACCTTAAAATAAAAGGGAGATCATTCCAAAGTTGAGAGAATTTAAAAACCAAAGATTGACTAAAGAATTTGACTCCTTTAATCTCTTTTGTAGCAGGAAGGGAGAGTTTAAATTGTTGAATGCCTCTGTAAACATACCAAGATATAGGAATAAGAGGAGTAAAGATACCATATAGGATTTTGAAAGAAACACAAGCACATTTAAATTGAATTCTAAAATAAACCGGAAGCCAATGAAGACTTTGAAGCAAGAGTCACATGGTCAAATTTACATTTCCCAAAGATCAATTTCGCAGCAGTATTCTGAATTAGTTGCAATCTATGAAGACAGATTTTTGTAATGCCGAGGTAGAAAGCATTGCAATAATCAAGGCAAGATAATATAATTAACTGGACTAAGATGGAAAAATGACAGTGATAAAAAAGATGTCTAATCTTCCTCAGCATTAGTGAGGACATGAAGGCTGCCAGTCAGGTGGAGCAGGCTTCATCCAAGGCAAGACAGATCATAGGTTGCATACGCAGGGGTTTCATCAGCCGTAAGACGGAAGTCATTATGCCATTGTATAGATCCATGGTGAGGCCCCACCTGGAATACTGTGTGCAATTCTGGAGTCCGCATTATCGCAAGGATGTGCTGAGACTGGAGTCGGTTCAGAGAATGGCCACCCGGATAGTCTCAGGACTCAAGGATCTCCCGTACGAAGAATGGTTAGACAAATTACAGCTATGCTCGCTCGAGGAGCGCAGAGAGAGAGGGGACATGATCGAGACGTTCAAGTATCTCACGGGCCGCATCGAGGCGGAGGAGAATATCTTCTTTTTCAAGGGACCCGCGGCAACAAGAGGGCATCCATGGAAAATCATGGGCGGGAAACTACGAGGTGACACCAGGAAATTATTTTTCACTGAAAGAGTGGTTGATCGCTGGAATAGTCTTCCACTGGAGGTGATTGAGGCCAGCAGCGTGCCTGATTTTAAGGCCATATGGGCTCGACACATGGGATCTATTCACAAGGCAAAGGTAGGGGAGGGTCATTAGGGTGGGCAGACTGGATGGGCCGTGGCCCTTATCTGCCGTCTATTTCTATGTTTCGTAAATTAAAGAAGCCAGGGCCATCTTAAGGCATGAGCCAGGTGAGCATACTGGCTCAGGCCACCAAAGATCAAGAGCGCCAACGTGCTCTCCCTCATGAATTGCCATCGATATTTTCCCATTCTCATGTTTAAACCTGCAGCGACGACTGCAGCAGGAATAGCAAAGTAAAACATTTTCAGCACTGTTTCAAAGGATACAGTAATGAGAGCTGATGCAGGTGGGCTGGCGGGAAGTGGGGAGCTGGTAGGAAGGGAGCCAACACAGATGGGGTTGAGCCAGTATAGGCCTCAAGATGGGGGTGTCAAGGCAAAAGTTGCCTCTGGGTAACACAACCCTGCTGAGTGCAGGAAGTTTGGAACCTCTCGCGCTTTCAAGTCTTGTGAAACCTGAAACTACAGGAACAACCCAAAGTTCCTGAATCAGACGGCTCAAGCTTTAAGACTGCCAGTCGCAGCTGGGAAGCCAGAGTTGTACGGGTTTGATGCAGAAGAAGTCGGCCAGGTGACAGTTGCACTATCTCTGCCGAGAACGAACTAAGGCCCCGAGGCTCAAAACTTACCGTGCCTTTAACGTTCATCACTAAACCAGTTCTAACATTTTTAGCGTACAAGCATTTTAGCTTCCCATGTACAAAATGGCTCTACACCTTTTAGCAGCCTCCGAGAATAGTATGAAAATGAAATACGAGCTCATTAATATTAAAAATGAGCACTTCAGGCGATGCCCAGACATTGCTAGGTGATGCACCAAACTTTAATGCTTCAAAATTACTGGCAGGTCTGGAGATGTCAGTAGTGTTGAACCACGTGTGTTAAAAAGCGTATAGCATAGCATAACATTATACTTATAGACCGCATTACCAAAAAGCTCTATGCGGTTTACAAAAGATTATAAACATTAAACATAATCGTATATTTGAATGAGTCAGCTAGTCAGGTATTTGGAGAAAAGATAGGTTTTTAGCTGTTTTCTAAAATGTCTAATAAACAGCTGTGAGCAACAATGATCGAAATTCTTTTTCATGAGAAGCTGCCTGAGATGCTAAAAAGTGATTTAGGAATTTCTTGCTTTTACAACCTATTACCAAAGGGAAACTGAACAAAGCCTGAGTTTTTCTACTGCATTTGTGCGTAGCTATGGAAAATGTATTAGCCAGATAAGTAGGGGCTGCACCATATAAAACCTTGTAACAAAAACAGCCCAATTTGAACAATACCTGAGCTTCCACAAGCAACCAATGCAATTCGCAATAAAGTAACGTAACATGATTGTATTTCTTCAATCCGTAAATCAATCTAACTGCTGTGTTCTTTATCAATGATAATCTCAATAATTATTTCTTAGTAATTGATAAATAAGCAATATTGCAATCGTCAAGGAGACTCAACAGTAATGACTGGACCAATAATTTAAAGGCTGAAAATTGTTCGTAGTCTCCATAAAGTAAAATAATTTTTATGTACAACAGCATCTATCTGGGTTTTCATAGTAAGATGTTTATCTAATGCTGGCACCGATTGCATAAATGCTTAATTTGTAAAACTCACAGCATTTGGAAACTGGAAAAGCAGGCCATGACTTGAGGTGGGATGATAGAGGTGAAAAAAGTTATATGCTCATCAGTGAAATTCACTCACTGAACATAACTTATCCATCAAAGTACCAATTTGTGAATAGCAGGTGCAAAGGGGGAGGACCGTGCAAAAAAAGTGAAAAATGTTGCTCTCTTGTGTGCACGTGTGTGTGAAGTTGAAGCCATTGTTCTCTCCGCAGAGAAGGGGGGGGAATTAAATGAAGGAAGCAGTAAGAACACAACTGACCACTCTGGAAGAAATCGTCCACCACCCTCACTGCAATATGTAAAATTTCTTCCTCGCTCTTCAACTTAAATGCATAATTTTACAGGCAAAGGAAAATGAGGCACAAATTTTTAAAAAAAGAGAGAGATGGTCAACACCACTAGTCCTCTTGAGCTTACTGCAAAATATCATCTGAGGGTTATTCAGTACAGTAGACTCTGTTAACCAGAACTCAAGCAACCAGAAGAAAAAAAAAAAAGAACTACTATAATATTTTAAATAAAATCGATTTCTGGCGGAAATTTAAGTGTAAACTTGGCACACCACACCTAAGTAGGCCCACGGCTTGCCTACCACATGTCCGGTAGTTTGTCTGGAACAGTTTATGGTATGGCATAGTATGGGGTATATTAGTTAGGCCTATATTAAATAGTAACTCTCAAGCAACCAGAAACTAAATTTATCCGGCATCTATCAATCCCCCATGGGTGCCAGTTAACAGAGTCTACTGTAGTGTTTTGGCACCAGGCATGTCCCAATTACCACAAGCATGCATTTCACCAGCGTTTCACCAGCTTCCTATACACCTCTATCAAACTCTCCCACTCTCCTTATTTGAAACATTTTTTTACCATTTGGTTCACTTTCTGCTTTTTTCCTTTAGAAAACTTAAAAGTCCACTGATTGGTTGCTATAATCAAATATTAAAACTCGGAAGGGAGAGCACGCACTTTGTTGGATTTCATTCCAGCCCCAGCGTTCTGTTTCCTGTCTCGGATAACATCGCAGTCCATGACCATGAACTCTTCCAGCTGCTTATGATGAAAGAGGCTATTGAAAGGGTGTCGCCAGTAGGTATTCCCATCCACTTCCGCAACTAGAAAAGCAAATAAAGTGAAGCTTTGGCGAGGGGAAGAAGTATTGCGACACAGAGCAGATAAACTTCCACCAACATACAACAGTATCAATCTCAGGTAGAACACATCATTAACACAGGAAAACTGACCAGGAGCCTAGTTTCCAGGGTGTTCAATGATTAGACATTTTCTCATTTCATGACTAAATTGTGGATCACATTCCTGCTATTATTAGGTCCTTAGATGGAATTCTGGTTTTTCAGAATACTGTGACTTCTGCTTAGAGAATGACACGATGGTTGTTACCCACGGCTAGCCGCGGGTAACCCGCCAAAGCGGTGACCCAAAAAAAAAAAAAAGGTCACTGCGAGATCGGGGACAAGGCCATTCACCGCCTCGTGGAGCGGTGAATGGTTAGCACGCGCGGTGAATGAGCGTTCGATCTGGCAGCTCCCTCTCTCCCGCCGGCCATGCATCTCCCTCCCTCCCTCCTTTTCCCTTACCTTTTCTTGTTGAAACTGGCGATTTCTATAAGGCTATGAGCTGTATTACAGCCGGAGTCTTGAAGCTGCGTCGTGTTGCCTGCTGGAAAAATCTCCTCTGATGCAACTTCCTGTTCCCAGTTGCATCGGAGGAGACTTTTCTAGCAGGCAACCCGACGCGACTTCAAGGCTTCGGCTGTAATACAGCGCATAGCCTTATACAAATTGCCAGTTTTGCCACAAGAGAAGGTAAGAGGGAGGGAGAGAAAAAGCACGGCTGGCCGGCGAGAGGGAGCTGCTGAACCGCGTGTAGGGTGCTGGGGGTGGGGGGATGGAGAGGAGAAGACGCTGAAGACGTGGACGGGGCGGTGAAGGGGACAGGGCAGTGACGGGGACAGAATTTTTCCCCGTGTCATTCTCTACTTCTCCTCTGCAGACACAAAAGTAAAACCAGGTCCACCATGCAGGCTATAATGTTTCAAAAATCTACAGGACAAGTAAGAAGATCTAACCTTGATTACTTTCAAAGATTGTTTCTTAAAAACCATTAAGGACTAACTAACTAACATAAACTAACTAAATAAAAATCATTAAGGAATAAACTAAAGGGCTCCTTTACAAAGGTGAGCCAGGGCCTTAATGCGCGGAATAGCACATGCAAAAATGCCGCAGGCGCTGGCCGCTACTGCCTCCTTTTAAGCAGGCGGTAATTTTTCAGCTAGTGCGCGCTAATCCGGTGTGTGCGTTAAAAACGCTAGCGCACCTTTGTAAAAGGAGCCCTAACTAAACTTCTTTTGGCAGTGTACAACCCTGGTTGTTATGCCTCACTAAACTGAAGGTTTTATTCAAAATATTCATGCTGCAAGAGCTGGGCAACCAACATAAAACAGAGAGATTGCAAACTATGGTCTTGCGTCATTGTTCTCCTGTTATTTTAAGTTCCATTAATGAATCTTACAACATTTTGACAGCGGCACTGTATTAATAAACCAGTGGAACACATGAATCCAGATCTCCTTAAGTGAATCACTCAAACACAGACTCCTTTCTAATTTATTCTGAAATTAGCTAAGCAGGGTAAGATGTATGTGCACGAATGAACCTTAATGAGCCATCAGTTATATGAAAGTTGCATTAACTTATTTTTTGCTTAAATTATTTGCACACTAGGGCACGGATTCTTTAAATGGCACCTGTAGGCACCCAAGCTCAGTGAAAAACCCCATTTAAACAATGTTTTAAACTGATTTTCAAGGCAACTATTAGCACCTAAAAAAAAACAGCGCAGGAATCGCGCCCCTGTAGGTGCTTTATGGTGCCTAATGCCACTGTGGGTGTGGCTAATGCTGGAAGTGGCGTTAGGCGCGAGTCACATCAAAGAAATGTAGACCTGGAAAACCCTGGCCTACATTTCTGGTGCTTATCTTCGCCGGACGCATGATTCTCTAAACGGTGCTATCGTGTCATCAATACGTAATCGGCAGCCACCAACTGCACTGGCCCTAGATTTCTAAACCAATTTGGGAACGGTGAGTTAAATCAATTAATGTATAGCAATAATGGGGAAATTTTATCTTATTTTTTAATTGTCCTCTTGTATCTTATTTTGGGCATAATCACGTGACCATTTTATTCTCCTTAATCCCAACAGCTAATAAATATCTTCTCCAAAACAATTGCTTTGTGTTGCTATAAGCATTAAATACATTCAAACTTTTGTATTTTAAAACCAACAACCCTAATGAAAATAGGCATATGCTGGAATGAGCCAGTCTCTATTGTTTTAAATTTTCATAAATTTTTAGAGACTAAAAGACCTCCAGTGCTTGCAGTTGCTTGCTATTAGAACTTGTCTTAGCAAGTGAGCTCTCACCGGTCAAAACGTCTCTTTTTAGCTTTTTTATAAATCTGAAATGTTCTTATAAATTAATAATTGTGTGAAATATTAATCTTTTAAATAAATCAGTCATTTGTGTTCCATAGAAATCTGTCTAACGGCTAGAACACACCAAAGGCAGCATTAAAGTTTTTGAAACAACAGAATGCCCATTTCCTGATGAAGCTCTTTAGACAATCATAGAGCGGAACGGAGAGCTTCCATCGTATTTCATCTAATCAACTTGGCAGAGTAAAATCCAAGCTAAGTACAGTGGTGCCTCACACAACGAACTTAATTGGTTCCAGGAGCAAGTTTGTTATGTGAAACGTTCGTTATGTGAAACGCGTTTTCCCATAGGAATACATGTAAAAAAAAATAATTCGTTCTGCAGCATAAAATATGCTAAGATGACATAAAAAAGATAAATTTTTTGTTATTATTTTTATTTAGATACATCTAAAAACATACATCTCCCTGTCCTTTTACTTCCACTATCTTCCTATCCCATCTCTATTCCCTTTTGTCCCTCTCCCCATGATCAATCATCTCACCACCTCTCTCTGCCCTCACCCTCAGGGTTCAAGATTGCTTCCACTCTTTTTCCTGTTGTTCTCTCTGCCTGTCACCCTATGATTTAGCATCCCTTCTGCCCTTGTCCAATATTTCCCCTTCTCTCCCTCCCTCTCATCCCCTGCTCCAACATGTGCTTTCAGCGGCCTTCTCCCCCCTTAAGCGTCTTTTCTTCTCCACTCCACCTTTCCTCCCTCCCTGCCTCCACCTTTGTGGCGCTTTTGCACCCGACCGACAACAGAACAGGCCCGGTCGGACAAATCTCCCTGTCCTGTAGCCGCGAATCTAAATTACCTTCTTACAGCAGCTGGATTATTGAAGCTGCTGTAAGAGGTAATTTAGATTCGCGGCTACAGGGCAGGGAGGTTTGTCGGCCGGGCCTGTTGTCGGTCGATCGGGGGACCTGACCAGCTGTGCACATTCTTCGGGGCGGACCGCCCCCTCCCCCCTCTTTCGTTCGCCATTGCCTTCTTCCTACCTGCCCTGCCGCAGCCGCACACAGCCGAACGGAAGTCTTCCTGATGTCAGCGCTGACGTCGGAGGAAGGGAGAGCTTTGCTTAAGCCCTCCCTCCGACGTCAGCGCTGACATCGGGAAGATTTCCGTTCGGCTGTGTGCTGCGACAGGGCAGGTAAGGAGAAGGAGACTACCCTCGCGGCTCGACCAACCCCGCTGCGATCCAACCCCGCAGGAACCCCGGACTTCGTTGTGTGAAACGAAGTCCGTTGTACGAATCAAGACATAAAGTTCGTTGTGCGCAGCGTTCGCTGTGCGAGGCGTTCGCTGTGCGAGGCACCACTGTATTATATAGATTAAGTTACGGGCCTCCATTAGGAGTAAAAAAAGAAAATTGAAGAAATGAAACAAGAAATTTAAATGAACACAAATGGGTGATTTATTTAAAAGATTAATATTTCACACAATTAATTTATAAGAACATTTCAGATTTATAAAAAAGCTAAAAAGAGACGTTTTGACTGGTGAGAGCTCGAATTTAGGTCACTTGCTAAGACAAGTTCTAATAGCAAGCAACCGCGAGCACTTAAGGTCTTTTAGTCTCTAAAAATTTATGAGACCGGCTCATTCCAGCATATGCCTATTTTCATTAGGGTTGTTGCTATAAGCATGGCATAGGAAGAGAAACAATTATCCCTTCATCGCCATATCTATGCCACCCCCTCTTCCTAAACCCTGTCATCCCCCCTTCCCACGCCCCACCCCCAAAATGTCCTGCCATCTTCACTGCAGAGGAAAATCAATCTTACCTACTTTCTTTGGAGTGTGCTGAAATCCAGGGAGGAAAACAACATTTGCAGATGACATTTTCAAATTTACACGTGCTATTTTCAATGGATTAAAAAAGCAGGCTATTACACAAAAATATGCTTTAATTTTGCCTTATTTAGCACAAAGCCAGTGGATAATAAGTATCCACAACATTTGTACTACTACAGGCAGTTTGATCAATGTTCCAAAATAAAAATAAAAAAAAATGGACCCAAATGTTTAATGGAAAAAAAAAAAAAAAGGATTCCAATAAATTTGCATTAGAAACAGTTCAGTTTCTTCACTTTCTGATGCAAACTAATAGAATTACAGGTTTCTCTTTTGGATTAACTTCTGAAATCAGAAGAGGAATGTTCCATAGAAGACAGAACAAGTTCCATGACACAAAAAACCCCAAAGCTACTTACTCTGCAAGGTACAAGGGTCGATAAGATGGATGGTGCTCGTCACCCGAATACATACACAAATCTGACTCATGTTCCCCAGGCTCTGGGCCAGTTTTGGAGATAAACAGATAACATTGTCCTGCATCACAAGAAACAGTAACAAACAAAAAAAAATGATATAAATCCTATATAGTCAAACACATTTTAAACAGCAACAGGACATTTTTCAGACAAGGTGCATGTGTGACATATTCACAGCCTTCACAATTTTCAAAAAAAAATATACCCCTTTTGAAAATTGACTCAGGCAACATCTGTATCTACCATTTCTACAGGTACTTTTTTTCATTAAGTTGTAGGCATATACTTTTGAAAGTCCAAAAGTATGCAAATATAGGTGGAAAATATCTCCGATACGTGTGTGCAATACATCAATATTTACTATATATGTATATGAATTGGGTCGATATTTTGAATGCCTTGGAGGAGTGTGTGGCGCAGTGGTTGGATCTACAGCCTCAGCACCCTGGGGTTGTGGGTTCAAACCCCGCGCTGCTCCTTGTGACCCCGGGCAAGTCACTTAATCCTCCATAGCCCCAGGTACGTTAGATAGATTGTGAGCCCACCGGGACAGAGAGGGAAAAATGCTTGAGTACCTGATTGTAAAAACCGCTTAGATAACCTTGATAGGCGATATATAAAATCCTAATCCTAATTAAAATGCTAATTAAAAAATTATGAGGTTTTTTTTCTGTAGCTATTGAGTAGTGCCGAGACAACTCACGGCAAATTCTGGCAAAACAAGAGGCCCTTGTCAGGATTGGTGGATAATACAGAAGATGGAAACAATTTTGGAATGGATTTTCAGCCGAGAGGTGAAAAAGAATTGTATATCAAGAACGGAACTATTTACTTAAGTACTTTATAAATATATTTAGTTAATAAATTTGGAGAGAGACAACAAGAACATAAGAACTGCCATACTGAGACAGACCAAAGGTCCCATCAAGTCCAGCATCCTCTTTCCAACAGTGGGCAACCCAGGTCCCAAAGTCCCTAGCTAGATCCCAAGAAATAAAACAGATTTTATGTAGCTTATCCTAGGAATATGCAGTGGATTTCCCCAAGCCATCTCAATAATGGCCTATGGACTTCTTTTTTAGGAAATTATCTAAACCTTTTTTAAAACCCACTAAGCTGATTTCACCATATTCTCCAGCAATGAATTCACAGGGCAGGAAAGTGGTATCAAAAGGAAAGCCAATGCCAGCACAAGCAGGCCAAAGAAGTTGCTCACGCTGGTGAAGATTTAAAGAGGTACAGGGGAGGGAAGGAGGGCACAAGTGTAGCGTGGGAATGGGGAAGGAGCGGGAGAGCATTTCTTACCCTCGCTATGGCACTACCAAAATTTTTTATTTTATTTTCACCACTGTCAGCAGAAATGGCAGAGGATGCTGGGAAAAAGAGGAGCAGAGATGGGGAAGAATCCTGTGCTGGTGTAAGCAGACATGAGCCTTTCCTGTTCCCTGTGCAACGTATTTGCATTAAGGTCTAATGCAAAGCCATAAGAATATAATCTCACTGATAGGACCCTTGTGATCCGACTGACAAATTTGTTACTTTTAGCTCACACCTCAAGGCGAAGTTACATTCACCTACCTACAACTTGCCATGAATCCCCACTGTACATACTATCCATGAGAAGTGCACAACAACAAAAAAAAATAAGAACGACATGTATGTATTTTTTACCTGTGCCTGCAGTAAAACTGTGTATATATCTTGCACAAAAAAAAAGGGAATCCAAACGACACTGATTAAAGACAATATCAACCTTAGGAGAAAGGTGGAAATGATGGAAAATAATATGCGGTTGAATAATCTTAGATTTTTGAACTTCCCAAAGATTTCTTCTTTATCAGCAAAAGAAGTTTTGAAAAAGTACTTTAGTGAGGTTCTTAATGTTCCTAATGATGCTTTTCCTCCTTTCTCTAAAATATATTATTTGCCAACATCCAAAAATTTGCAAGAACAACATCAATTAGAACAACAAGGTCAGGGCGAACAAATGGATATAACATCATTATTGGAATCTTCAATGAGGGAGGTAGCTATCCCAGCTACCCTATTGGCTACGGTGGTTTTATCACCAGATAAAAATTGGATATTACAGCTTTATTTTAAGAACAGACATAAAGAATTTCTTGGATATAAAGTTCAAATATTTCCGGATGTGACAAGGGAATCTCAGAAACGAAGGAAGGAATTTTTGCTTCTTAAGCCTGGGGTTGCTGCAATGGGGGCATCATTTCTTTTACGATATCCTTGTAAATGCATTGTAAAGTATAAATCTTGCAATTATATTTTCTTTGAACCTTCGCAGCTGACAGGATTTCTCTCCAGGAGGGGCCTTGAAGGGGAGTAAGAAAGTCTCAATGCATAAATTTACTCTTGGTCCATTCTCATCTGACCGCCTAATTTGTAATTTGAAATTTTCTTTTTCTTTTAAATAGTTTCTCACTCAGGAACATCTTGGATCTCAATTTTGGGACTTTAATTTTGATTAATTTCATTATATAAATGTTACTTCATTTGTTTTATGTTATGCTGACTTAATCATATTCTGTACAAGAAGTTTATTCTTGATAATATATTCAAAATATAAATAAAGAATTAAAAAAAAAAAAAAAAGGGAAAATAATTTCTTGGTTCAAAATAACAGAAACAGAACATTAGTTACCTTGATGAATAACTTGGTAAGAACTAGCACGGGGGTCGGCAACCTGCAGCTCCAGAGCCGCATGCAGCTCTTTTCCACCTTTGCTGCGGCTCCGGTAGTGTGTCACGCAGGTATGCACCTTACAAGTCCAGCGTCGCGGCGGGAAATAGCCATGCTGAGCAGTGAGCTCAGCACATACACAGATGAAAGCCTTGCTTGCTGATTGGTCCGGCGGCCCCGCCCCGCCGTGCCGCCGGACCAATCAGCAAGCAAGGCTTTCATCTGTGTAGTGCTGAGCTCACTGCTCAGCATGGCTATTTCCCGCCGCGACGCTGGACTTGTAAGGTGCCTGAAAAAGAAATCATCCTGGCCGGGGTCGGTGTCATGCTCCGGAGATCTACAGCCTTCCTATCTCCCTCTCCCTTCTACCTGCTTCCGGCCACATCCCCTGCTCCGCGGCTCTCTTCGGCAACTCAGCAGCAGCGATCGACACAAGCTTCTGACGTCGGGGCCTACCCTCTGCGAGTCCCGCTTGTTTCAACTTCCTTTTTCCACAAAGGCGGGACTCGTAGAGGGAAGGCCTCGATGTCGGCAGCTTGTCTTGATCACTGCTGCTGACGAGTTGCTGAAGAGAGCCGCGGAGCAGGGGGGTGTTGCCAGGTGCAGGTAGAAGGGAGAGGGCCAGATGCAGGACTCGTGGGTGAGGGAGGAGAAGAGAGAGGGGAGGGAAACAAAAGGAAATCTTTCATACTGGGCTGGGCCGGAGTGGAGGGAGGGTGGAAAGATTCTAGCTACAGGGTGCAGTAACAAAGGAAAAGGGGGGGAAAGCTGAAAATGGAGATAGTGACACAAAGAAGAGAAAGGGTAAGCAGGACCTACTGAATAAGGATAGAGATACAGAGGGGACATGAAGAGGAGGTGAAATAGAGACATAGAAGTAATGCTGAAAAAGTGTGTGAGGGGGGGGAGATAAAGACATTGAAAGGGCAAATGGTGAACATGGGGTAAAGACAAGGATAGAGACAAATGAAGATACTGAAAAAGTGGTGAGATAGGGATATAAGTGAGATGGACACAAAGAAGGTGATGCTGGAAAATAGGTGGAATGGTAATTCTGACAGACACAGAAGGGAAATGCTGGATCAAGGAGAGATGGGGCTCAGGCTGGATGGAATGAGGAGAAATGCCTTGTTGGCCCGGAACTTCCTCTCCTACGTCAGAATTGACGTCAGGGAGCGGAATGCTGGTCAGCGCAACACTTCTGCAGGGAAAGCTTGGGACGGCGGTGGCTTGGGGGCTGTTCCCCGATTGCGGTGGCAGCAAACCGAGTGGCTTGGGGGAGGGCACGGAGACAGAAAGAAGGGGGAACAGGGAGACAGAAAGAAAAAGTTGGGGGAGAGAATGAGGTCTGGAGGAGAGGAAACATACAGGAGGCTGAAAGAAAGGAAGAAAGATTGGATGCACAGTCAGAAGAAGAAAGTGCAACCAGAGACTCATGAAATCACCAAATAGCAAAGGTAGGAAAAATGATTTTATTTTCAATTTAGTGATCCTGTATATAGCATTAAGATAAGAAACAATATATGCAGTGTTAGATTTGTTTTATAATGGTTTTGCGGCTCCAAGTTTTTTTTTCTTTTCGAAAACGGGTCCAAGTGACTCTTTATGTCTTAAAGGTTGCAGACCCCTGAATTAGCACTTAGCAATTCATCACTTTAATTAGAAGGCAGCAAATTGATCCCCAGTGAAGGAACATATTTAGCAGTGCTGCAAAATGTACTCACACCAGCAGAAAATTCAAACCAAAACAAAAACACTGCTATATACTTCCTGACCCATTCCAACTACTAAGCACATCACAGGAATTTGAAATACAAATCAAAACACAGTACAGCCAGAAAGCTAATTTTCTTTCTCTAAGTCTCTCCAGACCGGCACAACTCACTGCTCTCCGTGTCCACCTGCTGGTCATGGTGAGCTATTACCCATCAGTGAGCTGTGCCGGTCTAGAGAGACACTTAAGAAATATATTTTAAAGAGAAAAATCAACTCAAATGCAAACAAAATAAATACAGCATACAATAAGTTAAAATAGACTAAAAATCCATTCCCCAACTCCTCCCCCAGCAAGCCAATCAGCCACCACCTCTCACCCCAGCAAGCCAATCAGCCATCCACAACAATTCTTCCTAGCTAGTCAGCCACTCCCCTAGACTATTCCAGCAAGCCAATCAGCAGCCACCTCACCCCTAGTTAACCCTCACAGCCAGTTATCCTCAATTCTCTGTCAGCTGGCTGCCGCCATTGCAGAACAACCTCTTCTCTGCACGACGACGCTCAAACTCGCACATAACTGCTTAGTGCAGAGGAGGAGAAATGTTTCTGTTCTGGCAGTGGTGATAAAGCACAGTTACTTACCGTAACAGGTGTTATCCAGGGACAGCAGGCATATATTCGGTTTAGCAGGCGGGGAAGGAGATCTCGACTTTCGCGCCGAGGAAACAGGAGAGGCCTCGTGCGAATAATACAAAGGATCTCTCCCTGACCCCGAGCCCCATGATGTCTTCTCCACAGGTCTCGAGGGGGTAGGAGAATGTGTCCGCCTCGACGAGGCCCGGGGCGAGGACCCCGGGGTCCGGGGGACGAGAGCCTCCTCCCGTTTCCTCGGCGAGGAAGAACGGGACAATCCACGCGCCGGGGAGCGGAGAAGCTTCGGATTGTCAATGCGCAACTCCGACACCCGCAACGCCTCGCCCCCGATCGGGGAAGACCGACCGCGCCCTCAAGGCGAACCCCGTGAGCGCTTCGGCTTCCTCGGCCGGCGCCTCGACCGAGTCCGAGTCGAGGGCGAGGACCCCCGGGAGGACCTCGAGGACGGCGACGAGGAAATGCGGCGGACCCGACGCATCTTGTCCCGGGGCCGCACGCTACGCTCCGGCTGATCCCCCGGGATCGATGGTAAGACCGAAGCCGAGGCCGAGGCGGTCGGAGCCTCGACCGCCGAGACCGAGGTCGGAGGAGCCCCGGTCTCCGAGGTCGAGGGAGCCCCGGCACCCAAGGCCGAGGTCGCCGAGGCCGAGGCCTCCGAGGTAACAGCCGCCGGGGTCGAAGCCCGTTGCAGCTGTTCCAGGGCCCCCGTCAGCTCCGATGATATGAGCGCTCTGAGGAGCTCCTGGAAAGCCGGGATCCCGACGAAAGTCGGGAGCCGAAACAGAGGACGGCTTCTTTGCAGACCCTGTAGGGGATGGAAAAGAGGACTTACCCGAGGCAGTCTTCGATCCCGAGGTCGACTTGGAAGCCGAAGGGCGAGGAGAGGCCGAGGGCCCCGAGGTCGTCGAGGCCGAGGTCGAGGCCGGGGCCGAAGCCGAGGCCGACGTCGAGGCCTTCACCACGGGGTCCGCCGCAAACAGCTCTGCCATTCTGGCCCTCCTGCGACGGAGAGCCCTGGGCTGAAAGGTGGAACAGCGATCGCACGAGGTGGTGGGGTGTTCCGGGCCCAGACAAACGATGCACCACCGGTGGGGGTCTGTAATAGAGAGCAGCCTCTCGCACCGGCTGCACTTTTTGAAACCCGTTACAGGACGGGACATCAACGACGAAACTGGCCGGGAACGATCGACGTCCCTCGGCCACGGCTTCCGGGAGCCCCCGGAGCCCAACGAGAAGAAAAAAATTTTTTTTTTTTTTTTTTTTTTGAAAAGAAAAGAATAGAAGAAGAACGACACAAAAAATCGATAAGCACAGCGACCGAAAAAATCAGACGCGGTGTCAGGAAGCAGCGACAAAAAGATTTAGGAGCTCACAATCCACAGGGCTTACTGGCTCCGCGGAAAAAAATGAACTGAGGACCACGAGGTGGAACGCGCCCTCTAGTGGGCGAGGAAGCAGACACATGCGTGGTGCAGTGTGCAAACTTGAAACTTCTAGCAAGTTTGCTTGAAAAGCTGTCCGCGCTGGGGCTCCGTAGATGACGTCACCCACATGTGAGAATATCATGCCTGCTTGTCCTGGGATAACATAACATAAGTCAATTTCTGTACTGCATAACCATTAAGTTCTAAACGGTTAACAAAATTTAAAAAAAAACATCAGTTAAACTGCCAACCTGAAGCTGAAGGAAAAGCAAAAAAAGTATGGGAACTTCGGGAACGAATTGACTTAGTAAATAGAAAACAAATTTAATAGATAATTAGATACCAAACCGGTTAGAACTTTATAACAAATGCAGCCAAATTTAAATTTAAAAGTGAGCTTCGACGGGTAACCAATGAAGTTCACGAAGAAAAGGGGCGACATGGTCATACTTTCTCAGGCCAAAAATTAAACGAACAGCGACGTTTTGAACAATACGTAGTCTGGAAAGATTTTTTTGAATGCCTGCAAGATATACAACGTTGTAATAGTCCAAATGGCTTAACACCAAAGATTGGACTAATAATTTGAAAGTTGAGATGTCAAAATATGCCCTTATGCTACACAACTTCCATAACAACTTAGCACAAAAGTCACAGGTGCCAAATGAAAATTACTAACTGGCAAGCCCTATACTAGGGTACAAACCACTCAAAATACGGGTAAACACTGAAGACTGTGCGTAGGTGCGTATTTTATACCCTACATACATACTTCTTGTCACTGCACATACTTGTATAGAGGTGTGGACAGTTTTATGAGAGCAAACTTATATACAGGCTCAAGAAAGTTAGTGGATCTCACAGTACGCTATACGGAGCGTCTGTTACTTTCGAATGAGCTGGCTTTGAAGAATTAAGGTAGTATAATCTGGGCCAAAGTGTGGATACTTGAGGAAGCACAGCCCCTGATGAAACTGCCAAGTGAAATGGTTGGGCAGCCGTCAGGCAAAAGCTAAGTGCTTAATAATTGAGTAACACACTAACTTTCTTGAGCCTGTTTAAACAAAAGTAATATCACTTGATATTGATGCCTTAAACAAAGACCAATGATGAACATATCACCCCAGTAAGGGCATGGAAAGAACATTAAAGTATTGCCTTGTGTGTCCGAGGTCTTGCGGTGAAAATAAGGTGAAATTGGCTTGGTTTAATATAAGTTTGTTCTCTGCGAGTTTTACAATTTTTTGGTTGAATAACTTAGAATTTTCCACCATGTTAATTGGATTACCCTAGTTTTATGAGAGAAAACATTTTACAAAAACTAGCTTCCTTATGGAATGGCCGTTCTAAAGATCACGTGGCAGTATGCACGCATACACTACAGAGGCAAAGGTATATTTTCAGAGCCGGGGCAGAGTTGCAACAAATATGTGTACTTAAAAAAATACACTCCTACCCATGCTGGCTCCAACCTCAAAATGGCTGCCACGACTCTGGCTGCAGTCTCATGAGACTGTCACTTGAAGTCGCAGCAGCTACCTTGACACGGATGCTGGCGGGGGCAAACAGGAGCAGGGATCACTCCTGCCCTGACTAAAGCGCTGGACCACCAACGCTTGTAAGGTAGGGAAGAAGGAGGGCCCAAGGATGGTGGTGGGGTCCGAGAGGAGTGCTGCTCCTGTTCAGGGTGAGTGGAGGGAGCGAGAGCAGCACAAATTTCAGGGACACCACATTGCTTTGGTTTCAGCCACACACACACACTTGTATTTTTTGACAACAATTTATATTTCCACATGTAATTCTTAGTCATGTAAATTTTTATAAGCACCCATCTGAAAAGGGGGTATCACCATGGGCAGGGTGCGTCAGGGACATTCACTTCAGATGTGTGTAGTATTATAGAATATGGGAAATCTATGCCTAATTTAGATGCGAGGATTCACACCAGGTTTCACTTGAACTTTTTTCAGTCAGAGAATAGTTAATCTCTGGAATGCATTGCCAGAGGTTGTGGTAAGAGAGGATAGCATAGCTGGTTTTAAGAAAGGTTTGGACAATTTCCTGGAGGAAAAGTCCATAGCCTGTTATTGAGAGAGACATGGAGAAGCCACTGCTTGCCCTGGATCGGTAGCTTGGAATGTTGCTACTATTTGGCGTTCTAGAATGTTGCTACTATTTGGGTTTTTGCCAGGTATTAGTGACTTGGATTGGCCACCGTGAGGACAGGCTACTGGGCAAGATGGACTATTGGTCTGACCCAGTAAGGCTATTCTTATGTTCTTCTGAACAATCGTGGGTACGAATCTCGGCACTAAGCACTATTCTATAAACTGTGCCCACTTTAGACAACAGCGCTCATTTTTTCAGTGCCCAAATGTAACTGCCATTTACTGAAATTTAGTCCTTTATACTTTGGTGACACAGAAATATAGAAACATGATGGCAAATAAAGGCCAAATGGTCCATCTAGTCTGCCCATCCGCAGTAACCATTATCTCTTTCTTTCTCTGAGGGATCCCACATGCCTATCCCAGGCCCTCTTGAATTCAGACAGCCCCTGTCTCCCCCAACTCTTCAGGCGGACAGTTCCACGCATCTACCACCCTTTCTGTAAAAAAATATTTCCTTAGATTACTCTGGAGCCTATCACCTCTTAACTTCATCCTATGCCCTCTCATTGCAGTTTCCTTTCAAATGAAAGACTCTACTCATGCGCATTTATATTATGTAGGTATTTAAACGTCTCTATCATATCTCCCCTCTCCCGCCTTTCCTCCAAGTTATACAGATTGAGATCTTTAAGTCTGTCCCCATACACCTTATGATGAAGACCCACATACCATTTTAGTAGCCTTCCTCTGGACCGACTCCATCCTTTTTATATCTTTTTGAAGTTGCGGCCTCCAGAATTGTACACAATATTCTAAATTAGGTCTCAAAGTCTTATACAGGGGCATCAATACCTTCTTTTTCCTACTGCCCATTCCTCTCCCTATGCAATCTAGCATCCTTCTAGCTTTCGCTGTCAACTTTTCAACCTGTTTGGCCACCTTAAGATCATCACTTACAATCACACCTAAGTCCCGCTCTTCTGTCGTGCACATAAGTTCTTCACCCCCTAAACTGTACCGTTCCCTTGGGTTTTTGCAGCCTAAATGCAAGACCTTGCATTTCTTAGCATTAAATTTTAGCTGCCAAATTTCAGACTATTCTTCAAGCTTTGCCAGGTCTTTGTTCATGTTATTCACACCATCCGGCGTGTCTACTCCATTGCAGATTTTGGTGTCATCTGCAAAGAGGCAAATCTTATCCGACAACCCTTCAGCAGTATCATTTATAAAAATGTTAAAAAGAACAGGCCCAAGAACAGAACCTTTAGGCACACCACTGGTAACATCCCTTTCCTCAGAGCGATATCCATTGATCACTACCCTTTGTCGCCTTCCACTCAACAAGTTCTTGACCCCCGCCGTCACTTTGTGACCCATCCCGATGGCACTCGGTTGATTTACTAGACGTCTGTGTGGAACACTGGCAAAGGCTTTGCTAAAATCTAAACACACCACATCTAGCGCACATCCTCTATCCAATTCTCTGGTCACCCAGTCAAAGAAATTGATCAGAATGGTCTGACAAGACCTACCTGTAGTGAATCCAGGTTGTCTATGTTCAAATATGAGAAACCCATGTTAATTTGTCTGTAATTTCCCAGGACAATGAATGAGATTCCAAGACTCAAGGCTGTTTAATTATGATTGAATCAACAATTTTCAAATACCAGACAACACTAGGATAAATTCACCTTCCAATTCTAAATCCGTGAAAAAAGCAAAGTCAACAGAAAAGTTCAGTTATTGCTTTGTTAAAATGGCGATTACGGAATATACTAGGTCACCAAAAATAATTTACTACTCCACAGTATTTCAAGCACTGAGGTTTTCAGCTGAAAAAAAAGAAAAGGTTTAGGCGACCAACCCAAAAAACATCTCTGCCGTCCTTGCAGTGGTTTAATGGACACTAGATCATAGCCTTCATCATTGTACGAAATGAAAAGGCTGCCCAAAACATCCCACCTTCCATCGCCTAATAATTGTTTGCAGAAAATTTAACCTAAAAATAAAGCTTTCTGGTGTTTTTACTACACAAAAAAATGATCTAAAAATACCTTGCATATGGGAACAATTTCCACAGAGAAAGTGCTCTTGTAGTTGTAGGTATTGCTGTGAATATCATGGGATATCAAACGCTGAGAGGCTTTAGATCTAAAAAGGAAAATGACAAGTTAATAGAGAAAATGGACCAGCTATCTCTATGCAACACAATTCTTTCCAAGATGTAATCATGCTTCCTCGATGGAAGAAGACAGAGTGCAGAGTACTTCAGTAACAGCAGCATACCCCTCCACTCATCATCTGGAAAAAAAGGACCTCACACTATATTGGCATTCACAGGGCCAGATTCAGTAAATAGTGCTCAAAAATCAGTGCTGAAAAAAAAATCTGAACCCAATGCTATTCTATAATAAGAACATAAGAATTGCCATACTGGGTCAAACCGAAGGTCCATCAAGCCCAGTATCCTGTTTCCAACAATGACCAATCCAGGTCCCGACAGAAACTCAAAGAGTAGCAACATTCCAGAGCTGAGATTGTGATATCATAATGCCTCATTCCACCAATGCCTAAGAGCCAAACCGATCAGTGATGTCACAATGGCTTGATTATCCTATACTTGGCTCACATAAGAACATAAAGAGTTGCCATACTGGGACAGAAAAGGGGGGGCCTTTGACGTCTGAGTCAATCAGGGCCTTAGGCTCCTCCCTCTGTATCCCATGTGATGCACAGGGAGGGGCCTAAAGTTTGACATATGAGCAATCAGGACCTTAGGCTCCTCCCCGTGCATCACATGGTGCACCGGGGAGGGGAAGGCCTGTCATTTCAACTGGTAGGCCTCGGAAATGGAGGGACCATGCTTCTTTCCAGCTTCCAATATCTACCAAAGGTACAGGGGGGATGTTTCAGGGGAACATCCAGTGGCAAGAGAGAGTGGTCATCCCTCCTGCCTTTTTTCTTTGGGGGGGGATAAGGAATGGTTTGGTGGGGGGGCCTTCATTGGCAGGAGGGCATGGGCATCCCTCCTGCCAATATTCTCTCGTGGGGGTGGGGATGGCGATGGCATTCCAGGCTGGAGTGGGCATCCCTCCTGCCGTTTTCAAGGCTGCAGAGGGGGGGTGTTGGTTGGTTCCTGGTGCTGGTACATTGGTGAGGGTTTTTTTTTAAATTAATGGGGCACAATATCACTCCATTAAAAAAAAAAAAAAGTTTCCTGCCCCAAACAGATGAGTGGCAGGGGGCTGCTTTCGGGGCTTCCCCTGCCTCTCAGATACTCGGGTTTCCCTTTGCTGGCTTTACGCATGTATGAGAGTGACTCTCACACCAATCGGATGAGACAGATGGGGATTACTATAAAACTCTGTGCAAATCATTTGCATGTAATCTTTTTGGTACATCAATCGCTCTTCCATGATCGTCCAGAGAATCGGTCAACAGCAATCCAGTTGGTATTAGTGATTATGTTTAGTGCATCTAGGCCAAAGCGTTTTAATCAAACTTGTGGTGTGCGGAAGCTAGATTCTGTGAGAAAACTCCAGGGCTGAGGAGTCAGAAATAATTGTTAAATTATTGGAATCAGAGAAAATGCACCAACTCTTAATAGAGTTAAACTATATGTCATGCAAATATTATAATGCTTAAATCTCTTATTTCACAGATAATTTGATTAACCCATTTTTTTCAGGATATGTTTTACTTTTAGAATATATTTTGATATCAAGCTCTTTGATGATTACAAAATATAATATATTTTATGATATTTATATTATATAGTGAAAGTGGCACCTAGAGAATGACTCAGGGACAAAGTTTGTCCCTGTCCCCACAAATTGTCTGATGCCATCTGAACAAGCTTCGAATAGTTATGATTTACATTGAAATCTTTTTATTAAAGTATAAAAAGAAACAATATTTTGTGCAACTGTCATTTTATAAATCACAAATACAGAACAAGGCTAAACAACCCCCCCATCACCTCCTCAAAAATATCCCCTCCATTATTGAGATAACTAAATAAGCCAAATTACTACAAAATTCTACAGAACACCTCAGCCACACACACAGAACACAAATGGTAAAATCCATAATAGCTGACCAAAAATAATAAGCATAAATTAAACCAAAATCTCAAGAAGACCTACACCTTGTGTGTAGTACAAAACCTATATAGATTTATAAAGGATTCGGCGTGAAAGGTTTTATGTACCAACTCCACAGCCCTGTAAAAATCTGCAGCGATTGTTTTCAAGCACAAGTAAATATATATATATTTTTTTTTTCCTTTTTCTTTACTATTTAAGTGGAGTTCTTTTCATTACTTTGAATTATGTTGTTAACCGCTTTGATCCTTTTTTTGGCTATTTAAGCAGTATATAAAGATTTTTAATAAACAAACGATATATATATATATATATATATATATATATATATATATATATATATATATACACATTTCTAATGCATAATTATATAACAATCTAAAATAATAAAATTAAAAAATAATAATCAATTAAATGAATTGAAATTGAGGTCCCAAATTCACATCCCATCAATGTGAGAAGGCCAATTGAAAATAATGTGCCTTTATATGTCTAAGATTCTTTCTCTCTCAATTCTGTAGGTAAACTAATGGAATGAGTATACTGGGAGACCAGGAGGCTGGGCATCCAATAAGGCACACTTCAAGTCAGTATTCTCTATCTCCATCTGCTGGTAGATGGACGTAACCCACTAGCCTCTGTGCTGCTGATGCTAAGAAAATATTGCTCTTGATTGTAATTTTACAGGTGTTTAGTCCTCTCATTCAGTAGCATCAATGTACTTCTTTATTCTGGATGGTGCATCAGACTGGTATAACATCCACAGTGTAGACCAGTGTCTGGACTCCTTTACCCTATTTTAGTAAAAATCTATATTGTGCTTGTTCTTGATCAGTTTTATAACTAAATAAAAATGGGAAACATCTCACTGCTACTTTTTTTATTTTTTATTACTTGTGCACAGTTAGGTTAAGCATAAAAAGCTGGTTATAATGTTTTGGATTTTTTACGTGTTCTCACAAAGGTCCCATCTCATAGGATATTTAGCTACATCAGCATTGACGATAACCTAAACTTGACAGATTTATTGAAAAGCCCTTTTATAATGGCTCCCCCAGTTGTCAGCCTGTGCTTGCAGTTCCTAGGACTGGAGAGTAATCTCCTTTGGGTTTAGCAGAAGACTCTCCAACTTCAAGCTCTGACAATCCCCAGTGGGCCTCACTGGTTCACATTCACACAACCAAACTAGTTTTCTGTTTCGGCCAATACCAGGCAGATGGGAGATGGGTACAGCTCCTCACACCTGCTGAGACTGAAAGAAGACTGATAGAAATAGGGAAAGGCACCTATTATGTACTATTCCACAGTTTGTTTTCAGTCTCCACCTGCTGGTCATGATGAGATATATACACGCTTGAAAGATATCTATACCGGGCTGGAGAGTTGCTAAAGAATACTTCAGTATTAATTATTTCCTACCCTTGATCCAGAAATGTGAAACTATATACCTGCAGGGTACTGTACACTGAAGGAATTCCACCATCTTCTGAGCGTGCTGCTTTGCGGCATAATAGAAATCAAGTCCATCTTAAGACAAAAAATATATATTAAACCCAAAATGTTAATGAGATTACTGTTCTGACCCCAAACCACTTTTCTCCCCATTGTGAATTACAACAAAAGAAGTCATCTGCAAGACTCTCTGCATATTAACTTGATGTTAGCATTTATTTTGCTTGCATTTCAAGTTTCCAAGTGCATTTAGAATTTGTTAGAACAATTTATTTATTTATTATTATTTTTTTTTTTTAGAAACACTGCATCCCGGACCTTCCCCAGACCTTACCTGGTGGTCTAGCGGCGACGCAGAGCAGGATCGATCGTCCTACATTCCTGCCCCATGCAGAGCCATCATCAAAATGGCTGCCGCAAGTGACTACAACGGAAACTCGCGGCAGCCATTTTGATGACGGCTCTGCCCCTAACCCCCGCGAATATTGAGGGTCTGCTGGATTCTTTTAAGTGGTGTGCATGTAAGTGGCATCACTGCCCTTGTCCCTCCCATGTGAACACCTCCACCCCACCTTACATTTATATCTATGCCACTTACAGAATAGCACTTGGGTGTTTTTTCTTCCGCTTGCACATATAAGGAACGTCAATGAGAATTTCAGAAACACCAAATTCAGCTTCCCCCCCTCCCAAAAAAAAAAAAAACCAAAACAAAAAACCACCACCCCCAAGTCTTATCTTCACCTACCCAGGACCTACTGTTGATGTGTCCCCAGGCCGCAGCAGTCCTCCTGTACTGCTGGCCGGGATGGTGCCAGAATCAAAGATGGCGCCCCTGCTTTCCAGCACTGCTAGAAGGCAGAGAGACACCAGGATAAAAAAATGGTGCCAACAATAAAAATGGTATAAAAATACTCGATTCTGTTCTTTTTTTGCCATTTTCTGGATACAGACTGTAGAAATCTACCCAATACTCTCCTTATGTTCAGATAGCATTTCCAGTAGTCAAAGCCCTCTACAGCCAAACCCAATCTGTCGTAAATGTGACCAGAGGGCCCAATTCTCAAAACAGCATCCCGATTGTAGGTGGCTGTAAGTGCCCTAACACCATCTAACGGACCAACCAGGATGCACGTAAAAAAAAAAAAAATCAATGCAGCAAACAACGCCTACAATGTAGGCGTCTTGACTCACACCTACAGATGCCTAAGGCCAGTGTAGGCATGGCTTATGCCAGAAGAGGCCTTAGGCATCCATAGGCATGCCTAGACGCTTCCGTAAGCGCGAGTCAGATGCCTTAAATACAGGCCTGTAAAATACAAGCCTACATTCAAGGCTGTACAAAAATAGGCATGATTCTGGATGGAGTGCCTACCGGTGACTGGCAAGCAGTAGGTGCCCAATTTGCAGGCGCCATTTCCAGAATCAGGCCCAGATTGTGTAAATGTGGGTACCCCATTATAGAATTGGCCTTTGTGTGCATTTTATGTATTTATATATTTATTCAATTTTCTATACCGTTCTCCCCAGGAAGCTCAGAACGGTTTACATGAATTTATTCAGGTATTCAAGCATTTTTCCCTGGTGGGCTCACAATCTATCTAATGTTCCTGGGGCGACGGAGGAATTAAAGTGACTTGCCCAGGATCAGAAGGAGCAACGTGGGTTTGAACCCACAGCCTCAGAGTGCTGAGGCTGTAGCTTTAATCACTGCGCCACACACTCCCCATAGTGTACTTTTATAATAAAAGTAGTCCACTTCAGCTAGAAATGCCATCCCGACATCTGCACCCCAAAGATGTGGCCACTAGAAATTCCATGTCCACACGTGCTGTAGATCAAGTGAGTAAACGGTACTTCACTTCTTACCATGAATCTCTTTGACACGAAGTGTATTTTGATGGAGCCGATGTTTTAAAATGATTTGCTCAAGATAATAGAAGGTCTTTTTATGCAGAACCTAAAAATTGAAGTCAGAACAAGGTTATTTGCACAGCAGGTGCTGTGATCAGTATTCAAGGCCATAATGTGTGCTTCAAGCAACATCATCGGCATAAGCAGCTATCAAGGGCCCAAAGCAGTTTAATTGGAAACATTATCTTGTGAGATAAACAGAATACATTGTCAGTAGACAAATTCTCCAATATGAATAAACGCACATTTAAATCGGAGGTTCTCGACATACATATGCAAACGACCTCCTGCTGCCAATTGCACCACTGCTATTATCATGGGTTCCCCTTTTTTAACTTTCCCCTAATATCCCATTGCAAATTTTACTGTAATTCATCCTTATTGTTCTTCCCTTTAATTGTAATAGTTTTGTATTGTTTTATTTCCCCATTTTATATTCATTGTAAACCGCTTCGATTTTAACTTTTGTTTTATATTTGCAGTATATTAAATAACTTGAACTTCTCTAGACCAGCAGTCTGGGGACCAGTGTCTCCATCTGCCTGCTGTCAGCAATTCTGGTCTCCCGCATCCTCTCCTCCCCCCACCCCCCCAAGACATCCCCAGCACCTCGACCACTTCCCAAGACCACCCAGACACCATAAGTGCCTTTTTAGCTGGCTGACAGGAGGAATGTTTACTCCTTCCATCCGGCAGACCCACCTCCACTGAATGGCAGGCCTGCCAGCCGTAGGGAGTAAGCATCTCTCTGGGCAGCCAACTAAAAGGTACTTGGGGTGTTGGGGGTTTCTAGTAGGACTGCCAGTGGGTGTCTTGGTGGTGGTGAGGCGGGGGCAGGAGGAATTGGGCACTCCTCCTGCCAGACATTCAGGGGGAGGGGGGTGGCGGCTTCGGGGGTTCCGGCAGGAGGGACTGGACATCCCTCCTGCCGGGGCTTATTTCAGGGTTTGCGGCAGGAGGGATTGGGCATCCCTCCTGCCAGGGATCATTTGGGGGTTTGCAGCAGGAGGGATCGAGTATCCCTCCTGCCGGCCAACATCATGGAGGGACAGGTTCCCTGCTGTAGCCACTAAACCAATTGTAGCAGGGAGATTCCCTTGCCGCGATCAGTTCAGCAGCTGTGTCTACTTGAGATGTACATGTCAGGCACCTAGGACCGCCTAAGCTCGCCTAAGACCACTTCCGGTTGAAACCACGGCCACGCCTAACCTGGGGTGAGTTTAGGCGGCCCTATGCACCTCCCTAGGCTCGCGAAGACACCTAAAATGGAGGCAGCCTGCATCGGGGTGTTTTTTTATGTTTTGTTGGGTTTTTTTTTAAACGTTTGTCCCCGATTGGCTGGTTAGACAGCAGTAGGACACCTACTGAATTTGCCCCTAAATGCTAAGAAGTCCACAGATATAAAAAGGGCTTCTTAGCATTTAGCGTGAGCTAATCATTGACACATCTTAGTAAAAGGACTCACAATAAATATAAAATGTTAAAATCTTTTCTTTTGCCTTATTTCTTGCCTCTGATTTCTGACTTTTTAACTTTAAAACTTTAATTTTTTAAACTTTTAAATTGGATAAGATCAAGTGCTTTACAACAGATGTTACACTACAGAATTATATTATCACTAGTTGTTTAGCCCGTTACATTAACGGGTGCTAGCAGCCCTTCTCCCTTATTTTTACCTCCTCCCTGTCCAGCAACACCTCTCCCCCTTTCCCTGCTCCCCCCATATAGCAGTAGCCCTTCTCCTTTTATCTCCCCCTGTCCAGCAGCACCCCTCCCATTCCCTCCTCCCCCTGTCCAGCAGTAGCTCTTCTCCTTTATGTCCTGCTCCCCCTCTGTCCAGCAGTAGCCCCAGGAAAAGAGTGAGGATCACAGGACCAAAGCTTTTACTGACATCCAAGTAGGGGAAATCCACTCTCCCCACCTCCTTGCTCCTGCTGCACTTCCTCCTTGGCTATACACACGCGCGCGCACACACTTACATACAGCTCTCCGGCTCCTCGCGCCCCTCCTCCACATTCCACTTCTTCGGCGGGGGCCAACGTTTTCTTTATTTTGTTTTCTTTTCACGTGTTCCTCCTTCATGGAAAAACAGCACTACCGGCCAACTTAGTCCCTTGCCGCCCCCTTCCCGCGCCGCACAACCACCTTTCTTTCCCTCCCTCCATCAGGTGCAGTGAATCCACCAATGTTAAAAGGAGCCACGTCAAAATCGGAGGCCTGCCACTGCCGTAGCACTTTCCCCTCTGCCTTGGCAGAGAGGAACGTGTTACGGTGGCGGCAGGGCTCCAATTTCAAAGCAGCTCCTTTTAACATAGGCGGAGTTGAACTGACCTGATGGAGGAAGGGAAGGAACGGTGGGGCAAATTTCGGCAACAGCAGGAATTGTTTGGCGGGCCAAGCACCGTGAAACTTTGTTTCTTTAGGCAGCCCCGGGGGGGGGGGGGGGAGGGGGTTGAATCGTCGATGTGCAGGCCGCTGAGACGGGAGTGAGCAGTTCGGCTTCCCTATCTGGGGAAACCGGGGAAATCGCCGTGCCGAACTCAGCTGCGCGTCGGGAGTGAGTTTTTCGACTTCCCCTATCTGGGGAAACCGCCGTGCCGAACTGAGCTGCGCGTGGGGCCGTAGTAAGCGCGGGGCATGCTGCAGTCTTGGCGGCCACGGACATACGGATCATGGAAGCACGCTGATAAGACTGCGCATGCGCCGCCTACGGTTTTATTATATAGATAATAAAATGATGAACATAAAATCATTTAGTTACCATAATCTCCAATCTATTATCAAAATCACAAAACAGAAGAGATGGAGTAACTTACATATAGGCCTCCTTTTATGAAGCCAGTTAGGCTTTTTTTTTTTTTTTTTTTTAAATCGCCAGCTGCAGTGGTATTAGCTCAGACGCTCAAAGGAATTCTGTGAGCGTCAGAGCTTTTACCGCCGCGGCCAGCAATAAAGCACAGTTACTTACCGTAACAGGTGTTATCCAGGGACAGCAGGCAGATATTCTTAACACATGGGTGACGTCACCGACGGAGCCCTCGGTACGGACCTTTTTAACTAGAAGTTTCTAGTTGGCCGCACCGCGCGTGCGCGAGTGCCTTCCCGCCCGACGGAGGAGTGCGTGGTCCCCAGTTAGGATAAGCCAGCTAAGAAGCCAACCCGGGGAGGTGGGTGGGACGTAAGAATATCTGCCTGCTGTCCCTGGATAACACCTGTTACGGTAAGTAACTGTGCTTTATCCCAGGACAAGCAGGCAGCATATTCTTAACACATGGGTGACCTCCAAGCTAACAAAGAGGGAGGTGGGATGGTTGGCCATTAGGAAAATAAATTTTGTAACACAGATTGGCCGAAGTGTCCATCCCGTCTGGAGAACGCATCCAGACAGTAGTGAGTAGTGAACGTGTGAACTGAGGACCAAGTGGCCGCCTTGCAGATTTCCTCGATGGGCGTGGAACGGAGGAAAGCTACAGAAGCAGCCATAGCTCGGACTCTGTGGGCCGTGACAGTTCCTTCCAGTGAGAGACCGGCCCGAGCATAGCAGAATGCAATACAGGCAGCAAGCCAATTTGAAAGTGTCCGTTTGGAGACAGGACGACCCAAACGGTTGGGATCGAAAGATAAAAATAGCTGAGGGGATGTTCGGTGAGCTCTGGTACGATCAAGGTAGTAAGCAAGGGCACGCTTACAATCCAGCGTGTGCAACGCCTGCTCCCCAGGATGCGAGTGAGGCTTAGGGAAGAAGACGGGCAACACAATGGACTGGTTGAGGTGAAAAGCCGAGATCACCTTGGGAAGGAATTTAGGGTGGGTACGCAGAACAACCTTGTCATGGTGAAAAACAGTGAACGGTGGGTCGGCAACCAGTGCATGCAGTTCGCTAACCCTCCTGGCAGAGGTGATGGCAATCAGGAAAAGCACCTTCCAGGTAAGGAGTCTAAGTGAAGTTGTGGCAAGAGGCTCGAATGGAGGTTTCATGAGAGCTGAGAGTACCACATTCAGGTCCCAGACGACAGGAGGAGGCTTGAGAGGCGGTTTGATATTGAAGAGGCCTCTCATAAATCTGGAAACCAGAGGATGAGCCGTGAGGGGTTTTCCGAGAATAGGCTCATGAAACGCAGTGATGGCACTGAGGTGGACTCTGATGGAGGTAGTTTTGAGGCCAGCATTGGACAGCGAGAGCAAATATTCCAATACAGTTTCCACCGCTAAGGAGGTGGGTTCCTGATGATGCCGGAGACACCACGAGGAGAATCTGGTCCATTTCTGATGGTAACATTGAAGGGTGGCCGGCTTCCTGGAGGCATCCAAGATGAGGCGGACCGGCTGAGATAGGTTCTCTGGAGAGGTCAGCCCGAGAGAAACCAAGCTGTCAGGTGGAGCGAAGACAGATTGGGATGCAGTAGAGACTGATGTTGCTGCGTAAGTAGAGTAGGAAACACAGGAAGGAGAATGGGTTCCCTGGAGCTGAGTTGGAGCAGGAGTGAGAACCAGTGTTGGCGAGGCCACCGAGGTGCGATAAGAATCATGGTGGCGTTGTCCTTGCGGAGTTTGGACAAGGTCCGCAACATCAGAGGAAGTGGAGGGAAGGCATACAGGAACCGATCCCTCCAGTCGAGCAGGAATGCATCCGGAGCCAGACGGTGAGGAGAGAAGAGTCTGGAACAGAATTGGGGCAGCTGATGGTTGTGAGGTGCTGCAAAGAGGTCCACCTGCGGAGTGCCCCATCGAGCAAAGATGGAGAGCAGAGTCGGAGGGTCCAACGTCCACTCGTGAGGTTGAAGGATGCGGCTGAGATTGTCAGCCAGAGAGTTCTGTTCGCCCTGGATATAGACCGCCCTGAGAAAGAGATTGCGGTCCGTGGCCCAGGTCCAGATGCGCAGAGCCTCCAAACAAAGGGGGCGAGATCCGGTGCCGCCTTGCTTGTTTATGTAGTACATGGCGACTTGATTGTCTGTGCACAGGAGGAGGACTTGAGGACAGAGAAGATGTTGGAAAGCCTTGAGGGCGTAGAACATGGCTCTGAGTTCCAGGAAATTTATGTGATGACGACGCTCCTGTGGGGTCCAAAGACCCTGGGTGCGTAGATCTCCTAGGTGAGCTCCCCACGCGTAGGGGGACGCATCGGTGGTGATGATCATAGAGTGGGGGGGCAGATGAAAAAGTAGACCCCTGGAAAGATTTGAGGAGTTCAACCACCATTGGAGAGATTGCTGAAGAGATGATGTCACAGAGATGGGATGAGAAAGAAGATCTGTCGTCTGTGACCATTGGTTGGCGAGAGTCCACTGAGGTGTACGAAGGTGGAGACGTGCCAGAGGAAGGACATGCACCGTCGAGGCCATGTGACCCAGGAGGACCATCATCTGTCGGGCAGGAATGGAGGGATGCATGAGTACCTGACGGCAGAGATGGAGCAGGGTCCGCTGGCGATCGGAGGGGAGAAAGGCCCTCATCAGCGTGGTGTCCAGAACTGCTCCAATGAATTGAAGTCGCTGGGTGGGAAGCAGATGCGACTTGGGGTAGTTGATCTCGAACCCCAGGAGGTGGAGGAGAGAGATGGTGTGATGAGTAGCTTGTAGCACGAGTTGAGATGAAGGTGCTTTCACCAACCAATCGTCCAAGTAGGGGAACACCTGGAGGTTGTGAGACCTGAGGAAGGCCGCCACCACTATAAGGCACTTGGTGAAGACTCTGGGGGAGGAAGCGAGGCCAAACGGTAGCACTTTGTACTGATAGTGGTGGTGTAGCACCTGGAACCGCAGGTAGCGGCGAGAGTTCTGATTGATGGAGATGTGAGTGTAGGCCTCTTTGAGGTCCAGGGAACATAGCCAGTCGTGTTGAGAAAGAAGAGGGTAAAGTGTGGCAAGGGAGAGCATTCTGAACTTTTCCTTGACCAGACACTTGTTGAGGTCCCTGAGATCGAGAATGGGACGGAGGTCTCCCGTCTTTTTGGGAACCAGGAAGTAGCGGGAGTAGAATCCCTGACCCCTTTGATCTGGAGGTACTTCTTCGATGGCATTGAGAAGGAGGAGGGATTGAACCTCCCTCAGGAGGAGGGGGGTTTGAGATGATTGTGAAGCAGACTCTACGGGAAGGTTGTCTGGTGGAAGAGTCTGGAAGTTGAGAGAGTAGCCGTGGCGGATGATGTTGAGGACCCACTGGTCCGACGTGATGACTTCCCAACGGCTGGAGAAAATGGTGAGACGACCCCCGATAGGCTGTGGAAGAGGCAGCGAGGGTGGATGACTGGCTATGCCCTGGAGAGAAGAGTCAAAAGGGCTGAGATTGTTTAGCAGGCTGAGGAGGCTTAGAGGGTTGAGTGGCCTGAGATCGAGCCTGGGCATGGTGCTGCTGATGGCGGGGTCGCCGAGATTGTTGGGGAGGCGGATTGAGTAGCCTGGCTGAGAACCTCCGCTGGTAAGATGATTGAGGCCGATAGGGTCGGGCAGGCGGAGCCTTCTTTTTCGGCTTGATCAGGGTGTCCCACCTGGTCTCATGGGCCGAGAGTTTCTGGGTGGTGGAATCCAGTGACTCTCCAAAGAGTTCGTCCCCGAGACAGGGGGCGTTGGCCAAACGATCCTGGTGGTTGATGTCCAGGTCGGAGACTCTGAGCCAGGCTAAGCGACGCATGGCTACGGCCATGGCAGAGGCCCGAGAGGTGAGCTCGAAGGAGTCGTATATTGAGCGGACCATATATTTGCGCATTTGGAGAAGGCCAGAGATGTGTTGTTGGAATAGTGGGACCTTGCGCTCAGGAAGGTACTTCTGGAGGGCAGACAGTTGTTGGACCAAGTGTTTCAGATAGCAAGAAAAATGGAAGGAATAGTTGTTTGCCCTGTTGGCAAGCATGGCATTCTGGTAAAGCCTCTTGCCAAACTTGTCCATGGTCTTACCTTCTCTGCCAGGAGGGGTAGAGGCATAGACACTGGAGCCCTGGGTCTTTTTTAAGGTGGATTCCACCAGAAGGGACTCATGGGGCAATTGAGATTTGTCGAATCCAGGAATAGGGATGACACGGTAAAGGTTGTCCAGTTTACGGGGGGCTCCCGGTACCGTGAGGGGATTCTCCAAGTTTTTGTAGAACGTTTCCCGTAGGATGTCATGTACGGGAAGCTTGAGGAACTCCTTAGGAGGTTGCTCAAAGTCTAAAGCCTCTAGAAAGGCTTGAGACTTTTTTGAGTCAGATTCTAGGGGAAGGGACAGGGCAGCAGACATTTCTCTCAGAAATTTAGAAAATGAGGACTGCTCTGGTTTAGAGGTGGCATCGGGTGCCGATGGTTCCTCATCAGATGAGGAGGGATCCTCCTCGGTACCGAGAGGAGTTTCCTCCCATAAGTCAGGGTCTCTGACCTCTGGTGCATGTCGAGACACCGGGGTGGAGGGCGCGGTATGGCGAGTCTTGGACAAAGACTTTCCAGAGCGCACCGAAACGGTACCAGGGGAGGACGACCGGCGTCGATCTCGGTCCCGAGAAGAATGCCGTACCGCCTGGTGCCGAGGAGGATCCAATGTGGCCTGAGAATGAACCACCGGATCGCCATGAAGTTGTTGGGCCGAAAGGATCGGCATGGAGGTGTTCACCGGTACCGAAGGGGTGGACACGGGGGGCTCGGTACGGGGCTCGGGCCGGTCTGGTACCGGAAGGAGCGGTGCCAGGATAGTGGGCAACAGTTGTTCAAGTTGTTTCTTCAACTGCTCCTGGAGTTGAGCCTTTAAGATGGCCGAGATACGGTCATCTAGGGGTGGCATCGGAACCGCTTTCTTTTTCTTCGGTTCCTTGGATGCCGCTCCACGCCCCGGCGATGAGGAGGCCGATGACGAGGCACTCACCGAGATCGGGGCGGAGCGTTTGCGGGACCGGTGCGATGCCGGTAGGGACGGTGTCGCCACCGTAGCTGGAGGGCGCTCGAGGGAAGAGGAAGGCTTCTTAGCCGGCTTACCTGGCGCCAGCGACGCCGATGTGGGGTCGGTCGGTGTCGAGGTCGACGGTGCCGATTTTTGAGGTACCGCCGTTGAAGGTGAGGAGTCCATCGCCGACTCGGTGCCGAAGAGAAGAGTTTGTTGAATCCTTCGGTTTTTAAGAGTTCTCTTTTGAAGAGTGGCACAGCGGGTGCAGGAGTCCGCCCGATGCTCCGGACCCAGACACTGCAAACACCAATTGTGTGGGTCAGTTATGGAGATCGGGCGTGCACACCGCTGGCACTTCTTAAAACCGACCTGCGGGGGCATGAAGGGGAAGATAGCCTCCGCAAAATCGAAGCCCGAGGCCTGTATACTGGCAACAGGCCCCGCCGGGGCAAAAACGAAAGAAAAAAGGGAAAAAGCAAAGTTTTTTTTTTTTTTTTGCAAATCAAAGAAAAATAAACCCGAAGGTAAAGAGAGAAAAAATAAGGAAAAAAGCGCGAGCGGGAAGGCAAAAAAGTGGTTTCAACGGCCGTTGAAAAAGCACACGCGTCTTCTTCGCTCCGCGGAAACGAAGAAACTGGGGACCACGCACTCCTCCGTCGGGCGGGAAGGCGCACGCGCGGTGCGGCCAACTAGAAACTTCTAGTTAAAAAGGTCCGTACCGAGGGCTCCGTCGGTGACGTCACCCATGTGTTAAAAATATGCTGCCTGCTTGTCCTGGGATAAAAAAAGCCTAACACAGCTTCATAAAAGGGGGCGGGGGACTATGTAACTGTATCTGTGATTGTTATTTCTTGTATTTTATCACCGATTGTCCAGTTCTTCTTATCTGTAAAGCGCCTAGAACTTTTTCGGTGTTGGGGGTATAGAAAATAAAGTTATTATTATTATGTATTTTTTTGTTTTTTACCAACAAGAATAAAAAGAGCAGTTGTAGATTTCTGAAAACACTGTGGGGCTCATAATCAAAACTTAAACACATCTAAAAACCCGCCCAAGTCAGCATTTGATCGACCTAAAAGATAGGTCGTCCAAGTGCCGATAACCAATCCGATTTTCTGAGCTAAAAGGGGTGTGTATCTGGAGGACTGGTGTGAGCTAAATATGAATAATGGGCATTAAGCTTTAACATAAATAATAAAAGATGCAATGTGAAATCAAAGATAAAGTGTTTATTTCAGTAAGATTAACACAGTAGAGCCCCGAGTTATTCAAATCTGAATCACTGAATCAGCTGCATATCAGTAATGTAATTGGGGCACTATTTGGGGCCAAATCAAATTGAATACGAACATTCAGTACAGCCCTAGACACAGAAAAAAAGAATATACAGTGGTACCTCGGTTTACGAGTGCACCGGTTTGTGAGTGTTTTGCAAGACGAGCAAAACATTTGCAAAATCGGTGCCTCAGAAACCGAGCATGGCTCGATTTACGAGCACCCCCCCCCCCCCCCGTAATCCGGCACCCCCCTTGCGATCCGGTACCCCCCCTGCCTCAAACCGGCACCCCCCCGCCACGATCCGACCCCCTCCAACATGATTGGGCACCCCCCCACCACGATCCGACCCCCCCCGACACGATTGGGCACCCCCCCCCCGACATGATCCGACCCCCCCCAACACAATTGGGCACCCTCCCCCCCGCCGTTTCTTACCCTCATCTGGGCACTCTTGAAGATCGGCCTCCTCGTCTGCTGGACCTTGAGCATGCTCAGATGCTCAAGGCCCAGCAGACGAGGAGGCCGATCTTCAAGAGTGCCCAGATGAGGGTAAGAAGCTGCGGGGGGGTGCCCAATTGTGTCGGGGGGGGATGTCGGATCGTGTCGGTGGGGGGGGTCGGATCATGTCGGTGGGGGGGTGCCTGATCGCAGGGGGGGGTGCCTTCGAGGGGAGCAATGCCGGTTCTCGGGGGGGGTGGGGAACGCATCAAAGCGAGTTTCCATTATTTCCTATGGGGAAACTCGCTTTGATAAACGAGCATTTTGGATTACGAGCATGCTCCTGGAACGGATTATACTCGTAATCCAAGGTACTACTGTAATTCAGATGATGTCAGGTGGCTGTCTACCCTCATTTATTCCCAGATATTACAGGAGAATTTCAGGCCATCCCTTTGAGAGAAGAAAAGATGGCTCTGATGAATTCCCAATTGCTCTTACCCTCTGCCGAATCTGAACCACAGCTTTCCAGAAATCTTTGGCCTCCACCCTGTGACAAGCATCACACATCTGAGACTGGACCACATAATCCACAACAAAAACTTGCTGAAGAATTGCTCCATTCATGACCTAATTATGAACAAAAGAAATACAGTAAGTGTTAAAACTATCCGACAACCATTTCATTAGCAGGCCTCCCAAGAAAAGATTCTGGAACCTGAAAAATTGAACAGATCCTGATTTAAAGTACCAACATTGCGTATCTTGCTAATCTCTCAATAACCGTATCGCCACAAAAGTAACAGTCCCACTTATATCGCTCCATGAGTGGGGATCTGACCTAAAATATTCAACTGTTCCCTCCAGTATAACCTTCACGTTTAATTATTGGTTTAAGTCTGCACTACTTCCATGGCTCAACTGCTACCTTTAATTAATTTTATACAAATAATGCAATAATTTTATACAAATTTTATACAAAGTATACAATTTTCAACTAAACGTTGAACAGTGTTGAGTACAACATAAAATTAAAATACAAATACAATAAAAACAAATCCCCCGTCATCTACACAACAGCAGCTGCAATATTTAAAACAACCAAGTTTTAATTAATGCCTCAAACTAACACAATATTGCATGACTTTCCAACTCATCTGGCAATTTATTCCACAGAATAAGAGGAAGCATGCATCCGAACCAGGTGAAACTTTTTCGCTGCTAGTACAATAAGACTTAATAAGCAAAAGATATCCTATTGGGATTTTAAACTTTAAATAAATTTTAAAATTTTTGATTAGATAATAATATGTATTTTACTACAGATGTTACATTACAGAATTATATTAATAATATCAGGGACTGATGAATCATTATCCATAAAAGCAATCATTCAACTACCATAACCTCCAAAATTATGAAGGAGAGAGTGGAGGAGGGAACCAAGATGCTCTATGGAAATCTAAGTGCCTGCAAGCTCCAGATCAGAAGAACTAACGTTGGGTTTCTTCAGCTTTGGACACACAGAAGGGTACTAGTTACTCACCTCTTTTTGTATAGTTAATTTTACTTTAAGTCTCTTGGAATGAGGTTCTGTCCAAATAAATCCTGCATCTATGAGCCGAACCTGTGAGCAAAAAAGAGAATTAAAAAAAAAACACAAAAAAACACTACACCCTCATTCTATCACACTGACCCATTCAGGTATTCAAGCCCTGTAAATGTAATTCCCTCACAGCAAAAACTACAAGCAATGATAAAGGGGATCATGTACCCAACAACTCATCACTTCCTGCAGACCCCCATTCTAGGGCTCTCCAGCAAAAGAGAATGGAAAGGCACAACCCCATCCATCAAGGGCCGAGAATCTTCTGAACCAACAAGGGGCTTTAGCCATTCCAAAACAATTACATTCACACTGCAGGAAATTATTTTGACAGAATCCAAGTACTGCATGAAATCATGGGTTAGGCAGCTCCCGAGGGACTTTGCTGCTTCAAATGGCTTAGAAAATGACACGGGGATAGAATTTATCCCAGTCCCTGACACCGCAGATAACTGTGGGAAACCATCTCGTGTCATTCTTTAGTGTCTGTCTCAACCTCAGTCCTACACCAACATTCTTCAATGCAAGGCTTGAGGGTCAGTGGCTGTGCCCTTTCATACTCTGAGCGACTAAAATGGTTAAGAGGCTGAAGGAGTTGCCGTACAGTGAGAGATTGGAGAAATTGGGCTTCTTCTCCCTTGAAAAGAGACTGAGAGGGGACATGATCGAAACATTCAAAATACTGAAGGGAACAGATTTAGCAGATAAAGACAGATTGTTCACCCTCTCCAAGGTAGGGAGAACAAGAGGGCACTCTCTAAAGCTAAAAGGGGATAGATGCCGTACAAACATAAGGAAGTTCTTCTTCACCCAGAGAGTGGTAGAAAACTGGAATGCTCTTCCGGAGTCTGTTGAAGGGGAAAACACCCTCCAGGGATTCAAGACAAAGTTAGACAAGTTCCTGCTGAACCAGAATGGACGCAGGTAAGGCTAGACTCAATTAGGGCACTGGTCTTTGACCTAAGGGTCGCCACGGGAGCGGACTGCTGGGCAAGACGGACCACTGATCTGACCCAGCAGCGGCAATTCTTATGTTCTTATGTTGATTCTTTCCCTGGCTCCTTAAAGAATGACATGGGGATGGTTTCTCGTGGTTAACCATGGGGATGGGGACAACTGTCCCCATATTGCTCTCTATGGCAAATCTTCTGTTCTTATGCAGGCCAAGTATAGGACAATCACGAGAATTCACAGGAGCCATTACGGGGAGGGCGGCAGAATGCAGAGCCTGGCGGCGGCCTGCAATAATTTTGGAAGGGGGGGTAGAGGTGGTGACCCGAATATAAACCTAGTGGGATTTGATTCTCCGGCTTAGGTGGTTTCCAATCTTAAGGGCAGAGAAAGGTTGAGGAGGAATTATTTAAATCTGTGATAGTATTTTACTGAAATGTTGCCACCAATTATAAATACTCCTGTATCTCTGTAACTACTTGATATTATGCTGTTTGTTTTTATAATTATGTATGTTTGATATGTACACCACTTAGATTTAAGCTGTTTATAAATTTTAAAAATAAATAAAAAGAATAGTCACTACACCTCCCAGCAACTGACTGAAAATGGAGCACCTAAGGGAGTGAAGAAAGGAGGGAAAGATATATATTGCACCTGTTTTTTTCTCAGCTGACACTATAGACCTGGGGCTCTCAAACCTATTCAGGGGGACCATCAGCCAGTTCAATTTTCAGGATATCCCTAATGAATATGCATGAGAGAATGCCACATAATGTATTTGACAGTTATGCAAATCTGCCTCATGCATAACCATTAGAGATATCCTGAAAATTGAACTGGCTGACAGTCCCCAAAGATGTTTGAGAACTACTGCTACAGACCACTATTTTTCAGATAAATATTTCCTGTTGCACATGGAATATATTTTATAATCCACGGGGTCATTTGAGAAACGGTGAGTATGAAATGTAAAGTAGGTTATACTTCACATAGGTAGGTGTCAGTACTCCTATACAAAAAATATGCAAACCATGACAATATGTGTGGCTTCTGTAACATACTTTAAAGCAGGGGTGTCCAACCTTTTGGCTTCGTTGGGCCACATTGGCGGGAAAAAAAATGTTTCTGGGGCTGCGCAAATGCTGCGGCAAGACAGAGGAGGGAGCCGGTAAGATGGTAAACACCCGAGGGCAGCAGAGGAAAACACTGCATCACCCTCGACCGGGGCCACACAAAATACTGCGGGGCTGCAGGTTGGACACCCCTGCTTTAAAGCTTATCAGAACATATGTTCCTCAACAATGCCACTTCTTGAGTTAAATCTGCCATTTGGCTACCCCAGATTTCCCCTATGTCGTAGCTCCTGGACACCAATACATACCACCCTGCATCAGATCTGATTATTTAATTATTGCTAGTTGCTGAAAAGTTCTACCATGCTACCGCACAAATGGCTGGAGTGCAAAGACTAACCTTACTCAATGAAGCTTTAATTTTTTTGAGACACAAAGTGAGAAGTTCTCTGGATTCTAAGGCACATTGCACCCAAGCTCCCGGAGGCTGAAGGTACCTAGGAAACAGGAGGGAAATATAAAACAACTTATTGGGTTTCTTCATAGAACACCAGCAGAACCAATCGGCCATGAAATCCAGAAAGTACATGAAAAAATATATATATATTGCATACTAAACCTTCTAATTTTTGGTGTAAAGAGGACTCCTCTTTGATAATAATCGAAAAAGACGTTTGTTTATTTATTCATTCATTCGTTCAATTTTCTATACCGTTCTCCCAAAGGACCTCAGAACGGTTTAAATTAATTTATTCAGGTACTCAAGCATTTTTCCCTGTCTGTCCTGGTGGGCTCGAAATCTATCTAATGTACCTGGGGTAATGGGGGGATTAAGTGACTTGCCCAGGGTCACAAGGAGCAGTGTGGGTTTGAACCCACTTCAGGGTGCTGAGGCTATAGCTTTAACCACCGCAACATTCTAGAAATCAGAGTGTAGGAAAAGTGAGCCAAGTACAGGACAATCAAGCCCTTGTGACATCACTGATGAGGCTAGCTCTTAGGCATTGGTGGAATGAGGCATTATGATGTCACAATACCAGCTGTCCATCCATCATTCCTCCCCCCACTCAAACCAAGAAATTGTAATCATAGTATAAACGTACAAAACTGTACACCCCCCTCCCCCACCCAAAAGCACAGACCCAAAACCAACTGCCAATGGAACCCAACCCCCCCATAACTAACCCCACCCTCCCCAAAGTACTCTCCACGCCGTCAACTACAAACTGCCCAGATTAAGACAACCACCTTAATATAGCACTACGGCCCTTTGGGTGCAAGGACTGCAAATAGGGTTCCCAGATGATCAGGAATAAAAGCTTCTGCTTCCGTGCCTTCCCCGGCATCCCTTACCTCCCAGGTAGCCAACTGATGCAACTGGTTCTACCAATGACAGAACGCCGGAGGGTCTTGGACCGTCCAACATTGAAGAATACATTTACGGGCCAACAGGCTCATTTTCCTACATAAAGTCAAGTGGCCCCGGGGCAAATGGCCATAATCCTCAGGCAAATCCAGAGCCATCTTGGCAGTTGTACTCTGCAGTACTCTCCCAATCAAGCCGGACATGTAAGAAACTATATGGCTCCAGAAGCGCTGTATTATAGGGCAGGACCAGAATGCATGTTCCTAGGTGTGCTCCCCCTGTCCACACTTGTGACATACTGGTATAAGGAGACCTCCACTGTAATATAGCTGTGTGCGAGTATAATAAGCTCGTAGTCACCCTATAATACGTTTCCCGCGACCAAGTGCACGGGGTCACCCCTGGTGTCGCCCAGAGAGTTTGGGCAACATCCCAATGTCCCAAAGTGATCTGTAATTCCGTTTCCCATCTACCCCCTAACAGATTGATAGTCTTTGACACCTAACTTTTAGACGTCCTTTACAGAATTTGCTCCACACTGTTAAGCCCCTCTTCTGTTAAGTGCAGGTAGTCCCTAGACTTGAAAACAGACAAGAGAGGGCCACAGAGAGGAGGGGCAGGGGGCCAGGACCAACCTCCAAGGGGACCCTGCCCAGCCATATAAAAGCCATCCTGGGCTTCACAGTCCTGTCTCTCCCTCTCCTCCTTGTGAAGGGGACACTTGCAATGACTGTCACATACTGCCTGCAGCTGAATGGGAAACCTCCCCTCTGCCGCAGGAGAGGTGTTAGTGCGTGGCACAGAGGAAGTTTCCCGGTCAGCCACAGGCAGCATGTGAGAATCGCTGCCAACAGGAGGGGGCAGAGCCAGACCCTAACACTATTTATCTTGGGATTGATTTTCTCTCTCAGCAGCTCTCAGTGGGGGATGAGAACTGGGACCAGCACCGATGTGCATATTTTGTCAAGTATGCACACTCATGCACCTATTCTTTCCAGCACACAACTGCCTTGTGTGTCCAAAATTTCCCTGGACTTACTTTATAAAGGGGCACAAGCCAGTGATGTACCAATAAGGGACAGGGGCAGAATCAGGAGGTCAGCCTAAGATATTCAATGGAGGAGCTTGAAGTTCAGAACAAAGGCACAAGGCCTATATAATGGGTTTCCAGTAATTCCCACTACCCAGCACATGGTAGCCGTCAACATAGCATAAGAACATAAGAACATAAGCAGTGCCTCCGCTGGGTCAGACCACAGGTCCATCTTGCCCAGCAGTCCGCTCCCGCGGCGGCCCGAACAGGTCACGGCCTGTCTGAGACACCAGAAGGGGCCCCCTTGCCACCTTGGTTTCCCATTGAGTTTTATCTTCCCATCGAAGTCCTAACCCTCCGGTCTTGCACATGCACTACCTGGTTGGGTTTCTATACCTGTGTTACATCCCAGCACCTCTCTCAGTATCCCACGATCCCTTTATCCCTCAGGAATCCGTCCAATCCCTGTTTGAATCCCTGTACCGTACTCTGCCTGATCACTTCCTCCGGTAGCGCATTCCAAGTGTCCACGACCCTTTGGATGAAAAAAAACTTCCTTGCATTTGTTTTGAACCTATCTCCCTTCAGTTTCTCCGAATGCCCCCTCGTACTTGTTGTCCCCTTCAGTCTGAAGAATCTGTCCCTATCCACCCTCTCTATGCCCCTCATGATCTTGAAGGTCTCTATCATATCTCCCCTGAGCCTCCTTTTTTCCAGAGAGAATAGCCCCAGCCTATCCAACCTCTCGGCGTATGGGCAGTGTTCCAGCCCTCTTACCAGTTTCGTTGCTCTCCTTTGGACTCTCTCAAGCACTGCCATGTCCTTCTTGAGGTACGGCGACCAATATTGAACGCAGTATTCCAGATGTGGACGCACCATAGCTCTATACAATGGCATGATGACTTCCCGCGTCCTGGTTGTTATGCCCCTCTTTATGATGCCCAGCATCCTGTTGGCTTTTTTCGAGGCTGCTGCGCACTGTGCAGATGGCTTCAGTGATGCATCTACCAGCACACCCAAGTCTCTCTCAAGACTGCTGTCTCCCAATAATGCCCCCCCCCCAATTTGTATTTGAACAACGGGTTCTTTTTACCTATATGCATGACCTTGCATTTTTCCACGTTAAAGCGCATTTGCCATTTGTTTGCCCAGTCTTCCAGCTTGTCCAGGTCCCTTTGCAGGTCTTCACACTCCTCCCTAGACCTAACTCTGCCGCACAGTTTGGTATCGTCTGCAAATTTTATAACCTCGCACTTTGCCTCTTTTTCCAGGTCATTGATAAATATGTTGAAGAGTAACGGCCCCAGCACCGATCCCTGTGGTACACCGCTCGTGACTCCCCGCCAGTCAGAGTATTGTCCCTTTACTCCGACCCTCTGCATATAATGGAGGCTGGATGCGTATGCAAATCAAGTTTATGCATATTCATTGTGGATATGCTGAAAACCTGACTGGCAAGGGGGTACGTGTGCATATGTGTATATGTATACACACATATACATACACACACCTCAGTTCCTTGTTAGTCTAAACCAGTGTTTCTCAACTCGGTCCTGGAGTACCCCCTTGCAGTCAGGTTTTCAGCATATCCACAATGAATATGCATAAACTTGATTTGCATACACATCCAGACTCCATTATATGCAAATTTCTTTCATGCATATTCATTGTGGATATCCTGAAAACCTGACTGGCAAGGGGATACTCCAGGACCGAGTTGAGAAAGACTGGTCTAGACCAGGGGTAGGCAATTCCGGTCCTCGAGAGCCATAGTCAGGTCAGGTTTTCAGGATATCCACAATGAATATGTATGAGATGGATTTGCATGCACTGCCTCTTTGAGATGCAAATCTATCTTATGCATATTTATTGTGGATATCCTGAAAACCTGACCTGCCTGTGGCTCTCGAGGACCGGAATTGCCTACCCCTGGTCTAGACTAGGGTTGTCCAACGTCAGTTCTTGAGGGCCACAATCCAGTCGGGTTTTCAGGATTTCTCCAATGAATAAGCGTATCTAT
Source organism: Geotrypetes seraphini (assembly GCF_902459505.1). Lineage (NCBI taxonomy): Eukaryota > Metazoa > Chordata > Amphibia > Gymnophiona > Dermophiidae > Geotrypetes > Geotrypetes seraphini. Next base: position 165,226,292 of record NC_047092.1, on the reverse strand, counting down.
TTGCATGCACTACTTTCATTGTACTTAAATAGATCTCATACATTTGGGAAATCCTGAAAACCCAAACTGGCAAGGGCTGAGGTTGGACATCCCTGGTCTAGACAGTATTATAAAAAAAATTACTTTCTGCTGAGTTAGGATAAAATTCGACAGCACTGATCTAAGACTCTTGCCTTCTAAAATCTCCCTTTCCACATAAGGCCTAATTTAGCAAAAGTTAAAAAGTCCAAATTTCCATAGAGGAGTGGCATGCACCCCAGGAGACTGCAACGCTCTGCCTAAAAATGCCTGTAGAGAAATCTGACCTTTTCATGGGCCATGCTCTCTATATTCACGACTGAGCCTTTTCTGACTTTCATATTGAAAATAGATGCAACCTTTTCCCAGCTCTTATAGGACATATTCATTCAGGTGTTGCCAGTCTATACATTGTACTAGTGACAGAATCCCAGCACCCTCACCCCACACCATACCTTTCACACTGTTTGCAGAAGTGGATCGATACTTGTTTGGGAATCCCTTCACTGATATCTACTTGCGTTCGTAAACATGCCACACACATATTTGCAGGATTTGGAGGGATCGGGATCCCACATTGGCAACAGAGACTGGCACGAAGGGGGGAAAAAAAAAGACATGACAAATATTCAGTCAGAAAAACAAACCAGCAGCAGATTGTAAACTGGAAGCAGATTTCTCACACAGAAACCTAGTAGTAATATCCCCATGCCATTGTCAATACAATTTCATTCTTAATTATTTACATTTGAAGCAGGGGGGGAAATTTTGGAATGGATTGCTAGGTAGATTTAGAGCTACCTTTAAAAAACTTTTGAAGACACACACCCTCCTTTTACAAACGCGTATAGCGGGTTACAGCTTCGGCAGCAGCAGCAGTACCGTATTTTCACATAGATAACGCGCACCCGTGTAAAACGCGCACACGGGTATAGCGCGTGGGAAACCCACATATATGTAAAAAAAAATTTTATATACCGCGCACACCCGTATACCGCGCATGCTGCCCCGACTCTCCCGTCGCCGCCCGACTCTCCTCTGGCCACCCCGACTCTCCTTTCCCCCGCCCCGACTCTCCTCTCCCCCTTGAAGTCCTGTCCCCACCCTGAAAGCCTGATGCCCCCCCCCGACGTCCGATTCACCCCCCCGCAGGACCGTTCGCACGCACACGCACCCCCACCCTGAAGGACCGCTCGCATGCACCCGCACCCCCACCCTGAAGGACCGCTCGCACCCCCACAGCCTCTCGACCCCACCCCCGCTCATCATGTAGAAGCTCCTACCGGTGTCCTGCTGCTTCCTCTTGGCGGTCCCGGCCCTTCTGTGAGCCCTGCGTCTGCGCTGCTTCGTCTTCCGGCGGTCCTGCCCTTTCTCTGACATCAGAGAAAGGGCGGGACCGCCGGAAGACGAAGCAGCGCAGACGCAGGGCTCACAGAAGGGCCGGGACCGCCAAGAGGAAGCCGCAAAACACCGGTAGGAGCTTCTACATGATGAGCGGGGGGGGGGGGGGTCGGGAGGCTGTGGGGGTGCGAGCGGTCCTTCAGGGTGGGGGTGCGGGTGCGTGCGAGCGGCCCTTCGGGGTGGGGGTGCGAGCGGTCCTGCGGGGGGGGGGGTGAAACGGACGTCGGGGGGGGGGAACTATGTAAAAAAAGTTTGTAAAACGTGCTCACGCGTATAATGCGCAAGGTTATGCACGGTTTGTAAAAACCGTGTATAACGCGCGCGTTATATGCGTGAAAATACGGTAACTGCTCCGACGCTCATAGAATTCTTATGAGTGTTGGAGCAGTTACCACCGCTGCTGGTGCTAAAACCTGTGCTACGCGTTCGTAAAAGGAAGGAACAGTTATTTGTTGATGCATTTATGGGAGTGAAATAAGAACGGTCAGTAGGGTAGACGGCAGGACAGCTTTTATTGAACATTGTTTTTAATTATTTATTTTGTATGTTGATTATAAACCGCCTATGCTTTTTAGGCGGAATATAAATTTTTAAATACATGCATACCCAAGCAACCAAGATTTCAAGAAGCTTCACACAGAAATCTGAATGTAGTCACCTCTCAGGTAGATATTATGGTAGCTTTCTCAGGACGAGACCTTACATACCAATTTATGGGGAGGAGGAGGAAGATTACATGAAATTTTATTTAGATAAATATCAATTTGCCAGAATTCCGCCACTTTTCCATCTTATAGTAAGCTTAACAGAAAGAAAGAAAATCACTTACATGTTCCCTTGGCTATTAGTGGCAGATTCTTTCATATATTCCATACTTTTTACAACAGGATCTACAGGAAAAAAATAAAACATGAATGTCAGTAAACACATAATGTAAAAACCTGACTGCCTATCCCGAGAACTCCTGCCATAATCCAACAAGAATTTAAAACAAAAAATAACTTGGCTCCAGGAAAATCAACGGGATTTAAGAACCCCCATCCTAGGCAAATTTTTGAATACTCGTTCACTTAAATCTTCCTTAGTCTGCTCTGTAATAACATTTTATAGAGACCACCCAGAAAATTAAAACAAACACACCTTAGGAAGTGGACAATGAATTGCTTGAACGAGTGTTATAACTTGTAATGATTTATTAAATAAATAAATAAATAAATAAAAAGAAAGTTAAAAAAACAAAGAAACAAACACACCTAATATATCACTAGTTACATTTCAAATGTTTTGTTTTTTTCTTTCTAGCACCTACTAAGTGCTATATGCTCACACCTCAAGGACATTTTATATCCAAGGCTTAATTTCTGGGGGAACAGCTCAGTTACTCAATTTCTCTTTGGCCTCCAAAGTATCAGGGTGTTTTGCTTCAATCCCTTACTTCTAGTAAGCGTACAGGGAGGGAAGCGACAAAAAAGTCTCTCTTACTTTTTAAGTGTAGCCCCTCTCCTGTTGGTGCTTCCCCTGGTCTGCCCCCCCCCAACTTCACTTCCTTTCTGTCTTCAAAATTAAACTCAGATACCAACAAATCATGTCCCAGTCAAATTGTTCATTTCAAGTGATGAAATGAAAAGATGGGCATAACTTGACCAAGAAGGAGCTAAAATATTTAAACCACCATTCAAAATCCAAATCCGTACAAAGTCAGAATGGACTATAAATTAGCCTCCCAGAAAGTCTTCAGAGCATGTTCTGTTCAAGTCATGCAATCCAGTTAAAAGTGATATTTATACAAATGCTGTAATACATTGCCAGAAAAGGTGTTTTAAGTTTCTATACTTCCAAGTATTAACTTAATTGAATTAACAGGCTTTCGAGAACCATTTTCTATTAATCTGTCAATGACCTGAGGATGACTTTAAAGCTGCACTTAGGGCTCCTTTTACAAAGGCGTGCTAGCCGGTACCGCCTCCTCTTGAGCAGGCGGTAGTTTTTTGGGTAGCGTGTGCTAATCCAGTGCATGCGCTAAAAATGCTAGCGCACCTTTGTAAAAGGAGCCCCTATTCTAACACCCCTATTCTAACACCATAATACATCCTATGTTTTTTTGTGTTTTTTTTTAATTATGTCTTCAAGTGGGAACACATCAACCTGCAATCATATGGCCTGATGTCACGAATCTTAAAGGAGCGATACTGGAAAAGGCCAATAGTCAGATCACGGCAAAAGAATGAGGAATATTTCCTGACAGATGTAACTTTCGTCTTTACTCTGTGCTTGAGTCAATATGTGAATTCTTAAGTCCCTTTGTTATTAATTGCCTGGGCATTGTTTGTTTGGTGGGTGCAAATGTTTGGGTTTTGGGGGAGGAGGGTTTTTTTTTTTTTAAAAGAAAATGTATTTTTATAATACTGTAATTTAGTTTTAATTTAAAAAATGTAATTCTGTTTTGTACTGAACAATTATGTACGTTTATTTTTATGGAAACCGCTTTGTTTAAAGGTGGTATATAAATTTTAAATTAAATGACTGAACACTCAAAACAAGCTCCTTATCATCAGAACTTAACAGGATCTGCTGAAATCCCCAAATGGCAATTACAGACACAGGAGTGGGAGTCATTGGATATGGTTTAAGCAAGAAAACTGCAGGGTCTCTTCACTGACCCCATGAAGGAATAGTGCTGGGAAGCTAATTACAGAACTAATCCAGTAATCTATTTATGCACCATTTTTGTAGATAACAAAGATCTAAAACTGTCCAAATAAACTTACACCCTAGTAAACAAACCGTAATATACATAAAAGCATCTCAGTCTAACAAAGACAAATTAAATGCATGTTTACACCTTATTAACCCTTTTTCATATATTTAAATGTATTAAAGTAACCACTATAAGGCTTCACAATTTGACAACAGAAAGAGCAAAGTTCATAGGGTAACAGCACTGGGAAAGGACACTCACAATCTTGTGTGACCAGAATATACCGTCTAATTTACTTGTTACCCTTTATTTGTATTCAACACCGATTACAATTAGTCCAGTTTTAGGCTTTACTCGATCCCGCAAGAAAAAAAGCACAAACCGCCTTCCACGTAGCTTTCAGATTTACACATAGAAGAGTGACCACTTTTACTGTGGTTGTTCCCATACATCCGCACAATTATTAGAAGGGTTGAGGGAGGGGGAAATCAAGCACCCTACTACTGTATATGTAAAATTTATACAAACAAGGCAATGAGGATAACATTGGGGAAATTGAACTAGAAACTGAAGCCAAAAAAGAACCAGATATTTTAAAAGAATTAGTCATAGAATCGATTAAAGCTTTATCGAAAAACAAGTCACCTGGTAATCGATGGCTTAGACTCATGGCCCTCACTTGCCTGTGTCAACAGATTTAAAAGGAAAATACACAGCCAACAGATTGAAGATCACTGTTCATACCTATACCGAAGAAAGGTGATGCCGAAGACTGTAACAACTACAGAACAATGCATTAATTACACACGCCAGCAAAATATTGCAATAAATAATAAAACAAAGGCTCCAATCATACATTGAGTAAGAACTATCTAAAGTTCAGGCTGATTTTAGAAAAGGTCAAGAAACAAGAGACATTATTGCCAACTAGTCTTATAGCCCATTACATTAACGGGTGCTAGAATATATGTGTGTGTGTTTGTCTTTATTTTTTTTTCTCTCTCCTTAGCCGCTTTCTGTATTTCTCTCTTTTTTTTTTTTCCTTGGCTGTTCACTACCACCCCTTGCCTGCTCCCCCTGTCCATTCTCCCTTCCTTTTACCTCCCCTGTGTCCTCCACCACCCCATCACTGGTCACCTTATCCAGCAGAAGCCCTTCTCCCTTTATTTTACCTCCCCCTGTCACTATAAATTTCCATATTGAACTATTATCTCTAAGAGGCGGCTTGTATCTTAAGTCACCAGCAAATATCTTAATTGCCTTTCACTAAGGACTCTTGTTCCTCAGCATGCATAAAGAAAATTAAATCTCTATAAAATAAACTTAATAACATAATAAACATAAGAACATAATAAAAAGTCAAATGTGCATGACAACCAAATTTTTTTTTTCCTGGTTGCATAGCATTTTCTGGTATTAATTAGATTCTGCATGTTGCAGAAAGAGGCCCATTTAAAGTGATTATAGAATGAAAAGAAGAACTGAGTCAATTGTATGTTTTTATTGCATTACCCACCAGACCCTAGAAGTTCACCAATTAATACTGCAAAGGATTGTAAGGGGCGGAAGTGATGCCTAATGGTGCTCATCCAGTGACAGCCTGCTGAGTGAGCTTGCAGCATTCACGCTTAAACTTCTTTTCTGGATTTGCTGTCCATAAATTCCTACGCAAGATGTAATGGTTTCCGGGTTTGGCTGCCGCGGCCTGTAGCCACCGCCGCGGCCAGCAGCCGCCGCGGCCGACATCCAACTCGGGCCGCCGCAGTCAACATCCGCCTGGGGGGGAAGGAAGAGAGAGAGAGAGAGCTTCGGGCGGCCAGCAACCGCCTCGGCCCGCCGACAGCCGCCGCAGCCGACATCCACCTCAGGGGAAGGGAGAGAGCGAGCTTCGCGCGCATGCGCACTCCTATCTGCGGTGCCCTACAGCTCACAGAAAACGGACCCAAGCGATAGGAGTGCGCATGCGCGGCCTAGCGTTTTATTATATTAGATGTTAGGTGGATATTGGAGAAGAGCAAAGAATACCAATTTACCTTTGCTTCAACAACTACAGCAAAGCTTTAGACTGTGTGGATCACAATAAACTATGGAGAACTCTAGTACAAATGGGAATACCCAAACACATAACTCAGCAGATAAGAGAGACTATATGAAAATCAAGAAGCTGCAGTGAGAACTGAATACAGCAACACTGATCGGTTTCCAATAAAACATGGCTTCAGGCAGGATGCATCTTGTCACCTTATCTGTTCAACCTGTATAGTGAAGCCATCTTCAGAAAAGCAAATTTGGAAGACCCTGTTGGTTTCAAAGTTGGTGGCCAAAATATAAACAACCCCAGCTATGCAGATGATACAAAGCACATCACTAGCAGCAAAGAAGACATGCTGTATCTACTGATAAAGGTCAAAGCCAAAAAGTCGTAACATGGGAATAGAACTGTCCCAGTTGCTCCAAAGAGCTTACAATCTAATTGTGACAGACAAAAAGGGTGAATCAATACATGCTTCAAAGGCAAGAAATCACAGAGGGAATGACAAACAGATATGGGTGCTTTACAAGTGTTAGGACTTAAAAGCAGCCTCGAAAAAGTGGGCTTTTAGCACGGATTTGAATACTGCCAGAGACAGAGCCCGACTTACCGCGTCAGGAAAGTTGTTTATACGACGCAGAAAGCCAGAAGGGACGGAAAACTACCGGGCTTTAAAGAAGTGAAAAAAGCACGGCCCCCGTTTCCGGCCCGGTGAAAAAGAGCGAAGCCTCGCTGCGGTACCCACGTGTCAGCTCTGGCTATTGGTCAGCTGTGCGCTTCCGGGTGGGGGCCTTGCCTAGGACCAAAGGCCGGGCTGTCCTTCTCAGTTAAGCTTACCACGCGTCCGAGATTTGGGAACTTGGGGCGCCACCGCTTGTATCACCTCTTGCCCCCGATATCGTCGGAACACGGGTGCAGGTCCTTTCTTCTTCTTTCTTTTTTTGTTGTTTGTTTTTTTTATTCCTCCTGCAGCTGCGAGATCACATTTCCTCTGCGCTGCAAATCCACCTCGCACGTGGCTGCCTCTCACACCGGGGTGTTTTTTTTATTTTTTGCTGCTGCTGCTGCTTTTTTTTTTTTTTTTTCAACCTCTTCCTGTCAGCGGTGTTTCTCTTAAACGTGTCCCCACCCCTCTTTAGCGGGGCTGTCAGTGGTGTTTCTCTTAAACGTGTCCCCGCCCCTCTTTAGCAGGGCTGTCAGTGGTGTTTCTCTTAAATGTGTCCCCACACCTCTTTAGCGGGGCTGTCAGTGGTGTTTCTCTTAAATGTGTCCCCGCCCCTCTTTGGCGAAGAACCAACCTTTTGTTCCAGTTTGCGGCAGGGCGCCAGCTCTTGGTAGGAGCCTAACTCTATCTTCTGCAGAGGGGCGGATTTCAGTCTCGGTTCGGTCTCTTACTGGCTGCATTGCACAGGGGGGGAAAAAAGAGAAAGGCAGCCGAAGTTATTTGAACTCCTATCTTTTCTGAAGTGACGCGCACTGTCAAGCTGTGCTTAAATAAGAAAAACACAGTTTTATGTCGTCAAGTACTGCTCTAATTGAGCGGTCTGCAATGCATAAACTTGTAAATAACGGATTTACTGGATCCTCTGGATTTCCCCCGGATCTTCTAACCATTAAAATCTGTTTCCTGACTCATTACATTACATTATATACAGTAGCATAGAACAGTGGTCCTCAACCCTGTCCTGGAGGACCACCAGACCAATCGGATTTTCAGGCTAGCCCTAATGAATATGCATGAAGCAGATTTGCATGGCTGTCACTTCCATTATATGCAAATATCTCTCATGCATATTCATTAGGGATAGCCTGAAAACCTGATTGGCCTGGTGGTCCTCCGGGACAGAGTTGGGGACCACTGACATAGAATGTTGCTACTATTTGGGGTTTTGCCTGGTACTTGTGATGTGGATTGGCCACTGGAAACAGGAACCTGGGCGTGAAGGACCATTATATGATCCAGTTTTTCAGGCATGGATGCTTTTCAAGCGAGTAGGGGTTAGGAGTAACAAATTTTTTTAGGTACATCAAAAGCAGAAAACCTGTGAGGGAATCCGTGGGACCTTTGGATGGTCATGGAGTAAAAGGTGCACTCAAGGAGGAAAAAGCCATAGCAGAGAGACCCTATCAATATGGCTTTCGTCCTAACTTCAGCACCGAATCCCTACTGTCTTCCCTGATTTCAAGGGTTCAACAACTTCACTCTCGAAACAAGTTCGCCGTCCTCCTACAATTTGACCTTTCCGCTGCTTTCGACGTTGTTCACCATGATATTCTTGTTTACCAACTCTCTGAGATAAGTATCAACTCCATAGTCCTAGGTTGGTTCTCTAAATTCCTCCACTCTCGTTCATACATTGTTAACATGAATGGCACCTCATCCTCCCCCTGGAAACCGAATTGTGGAGTCCTGCAAGGCTCTCCACTATCCCCTATCCTTTTCAACATCTATATGTCCTCCCTAAAACTCCTCCACCTATCCCCCCTTGAAACAATTTACACTTATGCAGACGACATCCTGAGGAATTCCAAGAAAGAGGGATAAAGGGAGGGAGGATACCATATAGGATTTTGAAAGTTAAACAGGCGCATTTATAGTGGACCCTGGCAATTATCGGAAGCCAGTGGAGCTTGGCCAGGAGCGGGGAGACATGGTCAAATTTACTTTTAGCGAAGATGAGCTTGGCCTTCTGAATCCGTTGGAGTCTGTGGAGGTTTTTCTTAGTTAGGCTTAAGTAGATAGAGTTGCAATAGTCCAATCTGGAGAGAATGATGGATTGGACAAGGAGGGTAAAATGTTTTTGATGGAAGCAGGATCTAACTTTCCTCAGTATGTGAAGGCTGAAAAAGCATTTTTTTTACCAAGGATTGGAGGTGGTCATTGAAGGACAATGTGGAATCAATGATGATGACAAACCTAAGGATTAGATTAGATTAGAATGAATTATTTGCTTTGGTCTTTACAGAAGAAGATGTAAGAGATCTACCTGAACTGGAAATGGTTTTCAAGGGTGATGAGGCAGAAGAATTAAAAAAAATCTCAGTGAACCTAGAAGACGTACTAAGCCAAATTGACAAGTTAAAGAGTGATAAATCACCTGGACCAGATGGTATACATTCCAGAGTACTGAAATAACTCAAACATGAAATTGCGGACCTGCTGTTGGTGATCTGTAACATCTCATTAAAATCGTCTGTAGTACCTGAAGATTAGAGGGTGGCCAATGTTACACCAATTTTTAAAAAGGGTTCCAGGGGAAATTCGGAAAATTACAGATCTGTAATCCTGCCTCAGTGCTGGGCAAAATAGTGGAAATAATTATAAAAAATAAAATTGTGGAACATGTAGACAAACATGATTTAATGAGATAGAATCGGCATGGGATCAGCCAAGGGAGATCTTGCCTCACGAATTTGCTTTACTTCTTTGAAGGTGTGAATAAACATGTGGATAAAGGCAAATCAGTTGATGTAGTGTATCTAGATTAGAGAATGACACGTGGACAAATTTTCCCCCGTCCTTGCCCCATTCCTGCAAGCTCTGAACTCATCTGCACAAGCCTCAAACATTTTAAAATCATTAGTGTCCAAGATTTGTGCAGTTAAGGCAGAACTTACAGGAATGGGACAGGGGCAGTGACATAACCTCCAGAGACGGAACAGGGATATTGAGTTCCTGCAGGGATGGGGACAAATTTGTCCCCGTGTCATTCTCTAATATAGATTTCCAGAAGGTTTTTGACAAAGTTCCTCATGAGAGGTTTCTGAGAAAATTAAAGCCTCATGGGATAGGAGGCAATGTTCAATTGTGGATTAAGAACTGGTTATTGGACAAAAAACAGAGGGTAGGGGTGAAAGGCCATTTTTCTCAGTGTTGGAGGGTAAATAATGGTGTGCCTCAGGTCTCTGTGCTGAGTCTGGTGCTATTTAACTTACTTATAAATGATCTAGAAATTGAAACTACAAGCGAGGTGATTAAATTTGCAGATGACACTAAACTGATCAAAGTTGATAAAACGTATGCAGACTGTGAAAAACTGCAGGAAGACCTTAGGAAATTGGAAGACTGGGCGTCCAAATGGCAGATGAAATTTAATGTGAACAAATATAAAGTGATGCACATTGGGAAGAATAATCCAAATCATAGTTATCGGATGCTAGGGACCATCTTGATTGTCAGTGCTCAAGAAAAGGATCTGGATGTCATCGTAGACAATACACTTAAGCCTTCCGCCCAATGTGCGGCAGCAGCCAAGAACGCAAACAGGATGCTAGGAATTATTAGAAAAGGGATGGTTAACAAGACTAAGAATGTTGTAATGCCTCTGTATCGCTCAATGGTGCGACCTCACCTTGATTATTGCGTTCAGTTCTGGTCTCCTTATCTCAAAAAAAAGGGGATGGAACTTCTCTCGTATGAGGAAAGACTAAAAAGATTAGGGCTCATCAGCTTGGAAAAGGGACAGCTAAAGGGAGATATGATTGAAGTCTCCAAAATCCTGAGTAGTGTAGAACGGGTACAAGTGGATCTAGTTTTAACTGCATCAAGATTTACAGACTAGGGGACACTCGATGAAGTTACAAAGTAATACTTTTAAAATCAATAGAAGGAAATATTTTTTCACTCAGAGAATAGTTAAGCTCTGGAACACGTTGCCAGAGGATGTGATAAGAGCAGTTAATATAGCTGGTTTTAAAAAAGGTTTGGACAAATTCCTGGAGGAAAAGCCTATAGTATGCTGTTGAGACATAAGGACATAAGAAATGGCTTCGCCGGATCAGACTCTAGGTCCATCCAGTCCGGCGACCCGCACCCGCGGAGGCCAAGCCAGGTGTTCCCTGCTGAGAAACCTTGTTTACTCGTATCCCCCAATGTGATTTGCAAGAAGGTGAGCATCCAACTTACTCTTGAATCCCAGAATGCTGGTCTCCATCACGACCTCCTCAGGGAGAGCGTTCCAAGGGTCCACCACTCGTTGTGTGAAACAGAACTTCCTAATATTTGTCCTGGGCCTGGCGCCCCTCAGTTTCAGTCCATGACCTCTTGTCCGAGTCACATTTGACAATGTGAATAACGATGTTTCTTGCTCTATTTTGTCAAATCCTTTTAGTATTTTAAAAGTCTCTATCATGTCTCCTCGCAGTCTTCTCTTCTCGAGGGTGAACAATCCCAGTTTTCCGAGGCGTTCTTTGTAGCTCAAATTCTCGATACCTTTAACTAGCTTCGTGGCTCGCCTTTGCACCCTTTGTACCCTTTGCACATGGGACAGTAGCATGGAATGCTGCTGATATTTGGGGTTTTGCCTGGTACTTGTGACTTGGATTGACCTTTGTAAAGACGGGATACTGGGCTGGATGGACCATTGGTCTGAGCCAATAAGGCTATTTTTATGTTCTTATGAGTTAAAAGCAATCTTGAAAAAGTGGGCTTTTAGCCTGAATTTGCAAACTTTGTATTCTTCCAGAGGCCAATGTTGCCTTGAATTCATACTACATTACATAAAGTGGCTTAGTAAGGAAGGCAGGGGGTAAACCGTGCCAGGTGCTGTCTTCACGGGGGGGCACTGGCACCATTCCACCCCCCTCCCCTCCGGTGTACTTCATTCTAGATGTATCCTCTGGATGTACTGTGTGAAAAATCTCATTCTTTGGCCTTCAGTCTCAGTTCTCGGCATGGTAAATCTCATTCTTTGGGATAGTTCATCCTTGCCATTTCTAGGACATGTAGAGAAAAGAAGTATTAAATAGACATGGAGACGCTGGCAAGATAGTTAAGACAGAGGAAAGCAGAAACCAACACCATTAGAAAAATAAAACGGCCAGACGACAAATGTAGAAAAAAAAATAATTTTATTTTCTAGAACATAAGAGTTGCCATACTGAGACAGACCAAGTTCAGTATCCTGTGTCCAGCCAACCCAGGTCACAAGTATATGGTAAGATCCCAAAGAGTAAAACAAATTTGATGCTGTTTATCCTAGGAATAAGCAGTAGATTTTCCCAAGCCCATCTTAATAATGGCTTATGGACTTTTATCCAAACCTTTTTAAAACTCTGCTAAACTAACTGCTTTCACCACATTCTCTGGCAATGAATTCCAAAGTTTACACATTGAGTAAAGAAATATTTTCTCCAGATTGTTTTAAATCTACTATTTAGTAGTTTCATTTCATGCCCCCTAATTCTAGTATTTTTTGGAAAGAGTAAACAAACAAGTCACATGTACATGTTCCATTCCACTCAGTATTTCTAGGTCTCTATAAAAAAATCTCCCCTTAGCCATTATCATCTCCAGGCTGAAGAGCTCTGGCCACATTAGTTTTAACTGATAGGGAAGTCATGCCATCCCATTTATTATCTTTGTCATCTTTCTCTGTACCTTTTACTAATTCCACTATATCTTTCTTGAGATGTGGAAGCCAGAATTGCGACAGTATTCAAGGTATGGTCTTATAACATTCTCATTTTTTGTTTTCCCTTCTTTTCCTGATAATTCCTAACATTCTGTTTGCTTTCTTAGCTACCACTGCACACTGAACAGAGGGTTTAGAATATGTCCATTTTTTGGACTGTGAATGTGCCAGAACTGGTTTTAGACATGCTGGGGCCCATGAGAACAACATCGCTCATTGGGTTTCAATCTCCAGCACAGTGGTGGTAAATCTCCATGAAAGAAAGATGTGAAGCACTAGATGCAGTCCCGAGTGGAAATGGATACGTGGAATGCCTCTGAGTCAGAATAGACTTCACATAGCTTAAAAATGTTAAAGTTAATCAACTGCATTTTGTACCGAGCTGATTCAGGGCCCAGCAAAGCAGAAAATAATTTGAGAAGGGCACAGGGACAGCCAGCAAACACAGCACACATCGGTCACAATACAGAGAATCAGGATGTAGAGCTCTGCTGCTTTCCCAGCCAACCACCAAGTATCTCCACAGTAGCACCATATAAATCAGTGGTCTCAAACTTGCGGCCTGCCATGTACGATTTTGAGGCCCTCTGTACGAGCTGAGGCTGTAGCTCTAACCACTGCTCACATTCTTCCTGAATACAATAGCAGAAGTGAGCCAAGAGTAGAACAATGAAGCCATTGTTACATCACTGATGAGGTTGTTTTTTATTGGTGGAATGAGGCATTATGATATCAGGGAAAGGGACTAGGATTTGTATACTGCCTTTTTATAGTTTTACAACCACACTCAAAGCCGTTTACATACAGGTACTTCAAGCATTTTCACTATCTGTCCCGGTGGGTTCACAATCTATCTAATGTACCTGGGACAGAGGAGGATTAAGTGACTTGCCCAGGGTCACAGGGAGCAACATGGGATTGAACCCACAGCCTCAGGGTTCTAAAGCTGTACTTCCAGCTGAGCCCTTAATGAGCATTTAGGCTAGAATTTTCAGTACACCAGAAGCAGTCACACATGCATAGATTAAAAATGCCAACCCAAGGCTTTGGTGTGTTGCCCTACATTCCTTATAGTGAGATACTCAAAACTTATATGTTTGTTTCAGATTCTGGCCCTTGTGAAACGCTTCTGTGAGCCTGACTGATCAGTGGTATTTAGCAGCCTGAATCCTGGAAGTAGTATCATGAGACCCTTGCCAAGAATATGCCCCCTATTGCACACCAAAGAGACTCCAGTAAATAACTGTGTGGGGGGTGGAGGCATACTATCTGCAATTGGAACCAGGAATATGTGATCTTGGCTGTAGCAACACAAAAGTAAATTCACCATAGCAATTGAATGGGCTTCGGCGCATTTACCGCGGCAGCATCACTACCGCAGCTTTGTGAAAGGGGCCCTTATTGCTGTCTTGTGTGGAGGCCTGCATTTCCTGATCATACTCTATAATCTCAAAAGAATCTATTAAGGATTCCCAACAAATCAGTGATAAAAATGGACACATGGAGAAGCAAAGCCTTCAATCTATGAGTGGGCACAATATTGGGCTTCAGGAAAATGTTGTAATTTTATTGCATTGTTTATCCTCCTATAATAAAACCCTAAGCGCGCATGCGCGCTTAGGGTTTCGTGATCTCTGCCATCGTGCTGTGTGTCTCTGTGCCGAATTCGATTTGCGGCGCGTGGGGCAGCTCACGACAGCTTGCAATGCGTGCAGACATTTGACGGTGGCAGTTTGACTCCTGCGCTGCCGCTGCCAAGATGCCTCTTCACACCCCCGGACCAGCAAACGCAGCACCCACGGGGCATTTGCTAGGCTGGCCCACTTCGATAATGCAAGGTGGGCCGGCCTAGCAGAAGCCCCCGAGGCTGCCCGGACTAGCGGATGCTGGACAGGAGAGCAGGGAAAGGAGAAGGGGTACTACTGGACAGGAGGATCAGGTAAGTGGTGCTGCTGGACAGGGGGGGAGGTAAAAGGAAGGGAGAAGGCCTACTGCTGGACAGGGGGAGCATGGAAGAGGTACTGCTGAACAGGGAGGAGGTAAAAGGAAGGGAGAAGGCCTACTGCTGGACAGGGGGAGCAGGGAAGGGGTGCTGCTGGACAGGGAGGAGGTAAAAGGAAGGGAGAAGGCCTACTGCTGGACAGGGGGAGCAGGGAAGGGGTGGTGGTGGACAGCCGAGGAAAGATAGAGACAGACAGAAAGAAAGAAAGAAAGAAAGACAGACAGCGGCCAAGGAGAGAGAGAGAGAAAGAAGGAAAGACAGAAAGCGGCCAAGGAGAGAGAGAAAGAAAGAAAGACAGACACACATCTATTCTAGCACCCGTTAATGTAACGGGCTTAAAGAAAAGTTGTTTTATATTTCTATACCAGACTATATAAAATGTTAGACAGAAAGAAAAATGTAATATTCATATGTCTCCTTTATTATATAAAGTGTGATGTGTGAATTGAATGAGCATTACTTCTCTGTCCCTGGTAGCTAAAACCACAGATACTTAAAGACAAAAGAACTATGAAAGCCTGTCTTGAAAGGAAAGATAGCTTATAAAAAATGGTTTTGAATAGACAAGAACTGGGGAGCAGCTTTTCTTTCTAATAAAGCTAAAAACCCTGGGGCACAGAGACAGAGAGCTCTGCCCAGTCTACATGAAATTTGTTCTACCCAAATACGGCGTTCTTCTTTTTATTTTTCAACTACAGGAGATGAAAAGGAATCTATTTAGCAAATTATGCATTTTAGCTCCAGGTCCCAGGACTCAGAATATTAAAAGGAGACAATGTGCAGTTTTGTCAAATTTGAGGCTTAAGCAGGCAAAAAATATAATTCCATAATTTTCCATATAAAGACCTTTTTAAATAGCTCTTGCAAAACATCACGGCACAAAGGAGCTTATTTGCTAAGCTGTGGGAGCTGTTAACCAGCCTTTAGCATATGCTAACAGATAACATGAATACCGCATCAACATTTGGGGGCCCTTCTACTAATGTGCTTTCGATTTTGTAGTTACTGTGTCTTAACACAATAAATTAACTTGCAATAAGTGCAAATTTAACATGGCAACTCTTGGGGAAGAGGTGTGACTACTTAGCTGCCTAACTTTTGGGGAAGTTAATGGTAATTAAGTATCAAAACATAGGAAAAGCGGCAGTTAGGTACCTAAGTTCACTTAAGTGCTAGTCTAAATTTGGCACCTAAGTGGGTGGGACGGTCAAGAGCATGTCATAGATGCTCTATTTCAGTGCATGCTTTATTGAATACTGTCAGGTGTGTAACTGCTGCATTTATCGGTAGGTGCTCACATTTATACCTGCCATACAGCAAGCGTAAGTGGTGACGCCTAATTGCTTACTTATGCTAATATTTTATAATGCACTAGTCTTTAAGCCCGTTACATTAACGGGTGCTAGAATAGATGTCTGTCTGTCTTTCTTTCTCTCTCCTTGGCCGCTGTCTGTATCCTTCTGTCTCCCCCTCCCCCCGAGCAAAGCTGTCTGTCCCCAGCACCCACCTCCCCCCAAATGTCTCTCCATGGCCCGCTTCTGTCTTCCCCCCCCCAGAGAAAAGCTGTCTGTCCCCAGCACACCTCCCCCCAAAGCAGCCCCCTTTCCCTATCTCTCCATGGCTCCTTCTGTCTCCCCCCAGCACAACCCTCCCCCCAAAGCAGCTCCCTTTCCCTCTCCCTGTCTCTCCATGGCCCCTTCTGTCTTCCCCCCCAGAGCAAAGCTGTTTGCCCCAAGCACACCCCTCCCCCCAAAGCAGCCCCCTTTCCCTCTCCTGCTGACTCTCTCTCTGGCCCCCTTTCTCTGTCTGTCTTTCTGTCCCTCTCCCTGGCCCTGTGTCTTTCTTTCTTTCTGTCTCCCTCCCTCCCGCTGTCTGTCTGTAATTTTTCCCCATTTCCCTGTGCAGCAGCATTTCCATCCCACTTCCCTATGCATCAGCAACAGCATTTCCCTCCTATCCCCCCCCTTTCCTGTGCAGAAGCAGTAGCAGCATTTTCCCCCACCCCCTTTCCCTTCTCTTACCTTCTCTTCCCTGCTCCGTTCGGCCCCTCCCCCTTCTTTTACTGCCCGATCTGGCCTGCTCCTGACCCTCCCACCACCGACAAACCTCGGGGCTCCAGCCGCATAGGTAGCACTTTAAACACGCTGCTTCTCGGCCTTCTACTGCCGATTTCCTCTGCCGCGTCTGTCTCCGATGATGTCATCAGAGACGCGGCAGAGGAATCGGCAGAGAAGGGCGCGAAGCAGCGTGTTTATAGTGCTGCCTACGCCGCTGGAGCCGGGAGGTTTGTGGAGGGTCAACGGCCGGAGCGGGGCTGCTGTCCACCACTCGTTTGCTGCCACTGGTGCTGCCTACTCCGCTGGAGCCGGGAGGTTTGTAGAGAGCACAGTCACGCGCCTGTGCCTCCGGCCCCTGCAAGCGCCGTGAAGTGTCAATTAGAATGTTGCCACAGAAGCACACCTCATGGCGCCAGGACTCAAGAATTTTTGAGAGCGCATGCACGCTCTAGCGTTTTATTATTATTGATTAGAGGCACAAATTTGCTGTTACAGAATACTAGCCTAGCCTAGATTTTGAGGGGCATTTTCAAAACATACGTCTAAGTCCGATTTGGACGTATGGCACTAGACGTCCAAAGTCGGCAGTAAGAAAATGCCTATTTTCGAAAGGCAAACCACCAAACGTCTAGAAATATATATATTTTTTTAAGATCCTCTATCTGGATGTCCAGGCCATTGGAACGCTCAGACCGCCAGGACATCTATCTTTATACCACATTTTCGACCAAAATTTCATCCAAGTCTCAAACAGCCAGAATAAGACCATTTGAACGTGGGAGGGGCTCGTCCTGTAAGGGACTGGCCACCCAGATATGGCAACAGAGCGGTGGGTCACCTTAGAGGGTGCTGCTGTGAACTTCACATAAAGGGTGCCAGATAAACATTTCACCAGAACTCCCTTATAGGTTATGGTGAGCCCCCCAAAACCCACTATACCCACCTGCCTACAACTCCAATAGCCCTTATGGCTGCAGATGGCATCTATATGGCAGTAGAGTACTGTTTGGAGGGGGGAGGGGTTGGTGGGTTCACATTTTCCTCCATGAATGTAGTAGTTAGAGTGGCTTATGGGACTTGCTACTTCTCTCTATAGTTCACTAGTCCACTCACCAGGCCACTTAAGACATCTCTGTACAGCTCTATTAGGCTTTCCTAATCCAGGTGCTGATGTTCTGGAGACAAGTATATATGTCTGTATGCAGATCTTTGTGGGTGTGAGGGGAGCACTGGAAGAGTGTGGGGGTGTCTTACCTTGATGCATGCAGTGGTCATATGGTCAGTTTGGGCACCTTTGTGGCACTTAAACCCTTCAATAAAAGGTCTAGTTCCAAATGTATAAGTTCTGTCCAGGATGTGTTGCAAAATGTTTATCGCAGCAAGACATTCATGTCTAACCCGCTCTTGAGACTGCCCAAAGTCTTGCCCATAACACACCTCCACCACACCCATCTCAGAGGCTGGAACACCTCGCTAGAAGTACAGAAAGATGGTTCTGATTATCGGTACTTGGACGTCCTGGCAATTAGGACATTCAAGTGCTGATTTAGGATGCTTTTTGGACGTCGGTATCTTAACATTATGGGCCCTTTTACAAAATTGCCTCCTTAGTGGCCAGACTTAGGGTTCATGTTAACTGTGCTATGGTAAATGGTACGTTTGTATCCCTCATTCAGAGGATGTCACTATGGCTATGGTGTGCTAGAAGGGGGTTTCGTAACTAAAGCGCACTGGACATTGGCACGCTGACAATTGCGCGCAGGGCGTATGCATGCCACCGATCTCACCACTTTAAACTGGTAACGTTACTGCTGTGAGGGGAGTATGGGAGGGGAAGCCCCCCAGTGCATGTAGAAGTCCCCCACTCCTGTTAGGGGGTGGTTTGGAAGGGTACACTTAAAACTTCCATTTTCCGTTAAGTTTTTGGAGTTCGGGAGTTTTTCAGTGTAGTGGGGGGGTTCTCCACACACACACACACACTCACAGCGCTAACGTAACGGGTTTAAAGCAGTGGGCCCGACGGAGCGTATACGTCCTGCGCTCAATTGACGGATCACCGCTAGAAGGTTATTAAAAGTGGAGTAAACCCTCCAGGTCATTGCGGATGAAGGCTTGTGGCATTGTAGTCCAACAGAGACCCTTCTGATTGAGCTGGAAGCCCAGAGGAGGAAAAGGAAACTGCCAGAGCTGAAAATAAGGGCATTTTAGATTTCTTAGTCCGAGTTCTTCCTGGATGCATTTTATGAGGGCTCTGGAAGCTAAGAGCCAGTTCCATCTTTCTTTTTGATAGGATTAATGGATCATAGATGTTTTATATAGTATGTTCATAAAGGAGCATTATTTTAGGTTAGGTTTCTGAAATTTTGGATATGAAACAGCATGGATGTGCATAATATTTTTTCTTTTACCCCATAAATAGAACGCTGATCCATTTCTCTATTGATGTGTCAGGCTAGCTGGTCCTGAAGGTTGTGTGCAGATGGCTCATGCATGATTTATAACTCATCAGGGGCTCATCAAGGGCTGGATTCACTAAATTTCCTTTTCCCCAATAGGTACAGAACAGAAGGAAAGTTCTAATGAATCAGATCTCGAGTGTAGAAATTATTTTTACAGCAATAAAGGCTTAAGAGTTCCTCTTCATTTGCTGCAGTTACAATTATTCAAATGTGGGTTTGTTTCTCTGGCCTGATGGCTGCCGTCTCTTCCATTCAGCTTCCAACTGTGGCCCCCTGAATTTTTATTGAGTTACTCTGAGTTTTTCCCCTGTGCTGTAAGTCTCCTCTATACCCTTCCCCCTATACTAGTCCAGCCATTGCACAGCAAGACCAGATCAAGAAATTTTGCTATCTTTGCCATCACAGGCTGTGTCAAAATGTGTTGCTTCTCCCCTCACACTCATTACTACTGTCCAACACACACAAATGCAGGGCTGGATATTCTCCCTAAGCACCCACAAGGAATGGGGGTGGGGAAAGGTGCTGTGCTCCCTCTACCCCACAACAGTTCTGCTTTTTCTTTATCATCCCTTTGATTCTAGAGCAGAGACAGCAGCAGCAGAAATTGTATTTGCGAAATTCAGCACAAACTTGCAGGTCTTCATACTCTAGACCAGGGTCCCGCAAACTTTCTCGAGCTGCGGCACACTAAACATAGTGCACACACATCGTGGAGGCAGAATGGGGTAGGGCTAGAGGCGGAACAGGGCGGGGCCATGTCTCCAAGGTTTTGCAGCCTAAAATATGGTACAGGTAACCCTACTCAAATCCTCATGACACTCTCATCTGCTCACATGCAGCCTTCTGTTTAGACCAGGGATCTCAAAGTCCCTCCTTGAGGGCAGCAGTCCAGTCGTTTTTTCAGGATTTCCCCAATGAATATGCATGAGATCTATGTGCATGCACTGCTTTCAATGCACATTCATTGGGGAAATCCTGAAAACACGACTGGATTGTGGCCCTCAAGGAGGGACTTTGAGATCCCTGGTTTAGACAGTAACTGCATGGAAGGCATTAGGGCTGCCAAAGGAACCGTAAGCTAGGGCTGTGTATGAGTTCTGTATCATTTTGTATAAGTGTGCATTGATTCATATACAGGGCAGTGCTATAAAGCTGTGTTCCCTTTGGGTGCCCTGCCTTGATTCTATGAAGAATGTCATTGGAACAATCTTCTTTTGAATCGGCTCTGAAACAATTCAAATGCAATTTGAAGACTCATCTTTCTAACCTTGCTTTCAATCTGAGTTATTGCTGTTTGGTATTGCAATAGCAGTAATCACTATAGTAATTACTATTTGTGTTAGAATTTAGATTTTTTTTTTTTTTAACTTGTACACTTACTTAGCTAGGTAGCATGGTTTGCACCCTTTTAATGTATCACTGTAACGTTTCTTGGAGTGTCTGTATTCTATCCTATCTTTAATTGGCGTTCTTTTCCTCTTGTTAATATTTTTGTAAATTGCTGAAATTTGGCTGTACCGCAGTATGACAATTCATCAAATCCTAACTAAACATATTGGCACAAGCCCCCGTCAACATGCCCAAAAGGAAGGCATGCCCATTTACATCAAATCAATGGCAAACAAGTGGGCATGCCTAAATATGCCACTCAATGAGCGCATCTGATAGTATTTGAAACGAACGGGGTCCGTTTCTTGGTCCCGAAACCACCCTGCACACACTCTGTCGCCCTTTCAGATATCTGGAGGCAATCCCCTTAGGAAGGAAGGATACTCAGACTTGTCCCAAAGAAATTGCCTGTTTATTATTAGTCTTACATCCAGTTTTATACCTTTTTTACATGGGTCAGTGGTATTAGCAGATGACGTGAGTACAAACCATATCTGGTGACAGGATACATAAACTTCAAAGAAGTAATCAACACAAGAAAGGTGAACAGCATATGTGCTTCATTGTCTAAATCTAAAGGTGCTGTCTTAGCAACAGTGTCTTATCTAAAGCTTCCTTTATCTCTCTCAACCAGAGCATAGCTGTGGGGGGTCGAACCTCCATTGTCCCAAGCAGCTAACTTCATTAACAAGATTAAATGACTTTGTCTCAGAACAAATCAGCAGAATCAACACAAACTGTGTCTGTGTTCCCCAGCACAAATAGAGCCAGAAAACTTATAAGATATATGTATGTCCCTTCAGTATTCTTTGAGTGCATTGATAGTGGAAATGCCCAAGGCCCATTCGGCCTCACCCATATGACACCCCCTTTGCAAGTGGCACTGAAGCATTTATGCACTACCTTACAAAATAGCGTGTAGTGCATTAGTGCACATTAGAGAATGACACGAGGACAAATTTGTCCCCATTCCTGTGAGTTTTGTCATTGTCCCTGTCCCTGCCCCATTCCTGTAAGCTCTGCCTTAACCACACAAGCCTTGAACCCTCATGATTTTAAAATGTTTGAGGCTTGTGCACATGAGAACAGAGCTTAGGCATTGGTGAAATGAGGCATTATGACATCACAATCTGAGCTCTAGAATGTTGCTACTTATGATTTTAAAGTGTTTGAGGCTTCTGCACATGAGGACAGAGCTTAGGCATTGATGAAATGAGGCATTATGACTTCACAATCTTAGCTCTAGAATGTTGCTACTTAGGATTTTAAAGGGTGTGAGGCTTGTGCTGATGAGGGCGGAGCTTAGGCATTGGTAGGATGAGGCATTATGACATCACAATCTGAGCTCTAGAATGTTGCTACTTAGGATTTTAAAGTGTTTAAGGCTTGTGCAGATGAGGACTCAGCTTAGGCACTGGTGGAATAAGACATTATGACATCACAATCTGAGCTCTAGAATGTTGCTACTTAGGATTTTAAAGGGTATGAGGCTTGTGCGGATGAGGACGGAGCTTAGGCATTGGTAGAATGAGGCATTATGACATCACAATCTGAGCTCTAGAATATTGTTACTTATTTTAAAGTGTCTCACAGGGACGGGACAGGAAAATGAGTTCCCTCGGGGACAGGGAAAAATTTGTCCCCGTATCATTCTCTAGTACATATAACCACCAATATAGACACCCCTTTGTGTGCATAAGGCGCATGTACCAGCTGCTTGTCATTTCTAGAATTACCCTGATGTGCATTACAAGATAACGCATGCTATTACAAAACAAAATGGATAGACAAAAATGAAAAAGGGAAATGAAATTAACATTTTTGTCTGCATACCCCTGCAGTAAACACATGCTGTCTCACCATCTCCAAACACTCCTCTATATAAGTTCTTCAAACGATCATCAAATGGCAGTTGACTCACAAGGAATGCACAGTATATTTTACGACTGACACATGTATTAATAAATTTACGAGTATATCCTCACTGTGAAGTCATAAGCTATGAGAGCAGATTGGCTGAAGGTCTAAAGCTCTATTGCTTTAAAATAGCTCAGACATCAAAGGTGGCTTACTTTTGCCAACTGTATGCCACACACCATCATCAGATAACACAGTATGTAAAATGCATCAAAAGTATCAAAATAAATAAAGTGAAACAGGCAATCAAAAAGTAGTAAGTTTCCCCACGGGAAAATGCTAACAAAACAAAAATGAAACAGTGGAAGTATAGAGCAACACGTACTTAAGAACACAGCCACTTAGAGCTGAGAAGCATAGTTGCTTCCTGCAGCTTCAACTCTAAACACTTTCTATACTGCTTAGCTTCTGAAGGTCACAGCAGTATCAACGGAAGAAAGACAGGATGAATAATGGTAAGTGCTTGTTAATAGGTTGTGCCAGCTGTTACAATGATAGTTCTCAGTAAGGGCCACAAAAGCATAACTGCTTCAACCACCTCTTTGACATGCATCCTGAGTCTAACCACTAGGTGTCGCCATTGTGTGATAGTTGGAACTCCCCTTTAAATGTCACCTGTGCAGAAACAGAAGATTTAAATATGAAACCCAGTTCTTCCACATGGTGGTACAGCATTGTTATTGAGCCACTAGGCTCCAAGTTTAATCTTTGAACAGAGCAACATTCTTTGTGACCCAGAACATTTAAATTTCAGACAGGAGTGAACAAAATGTACTGAAAACTGTATCTGTAATGCTTTACCCCCCTCCCTTTTTTATTTTAGAAAAACGTTCATGAGGTTTGTAGCACCGGCTGGCACGCTGAATATTCTGAGCCGCTCCAACGGTCATAGAGTTCCTTTGAGCATTGGAGCAGCGCAGAGCATTCAGCGCACCGGCCAGTGCTAAAAAAAAACCTTTTGTGCAGTTATGTAAAGGGGATAATTTGGTACATCTGAATGACTGTTACATCTCTCTCATGCTTGTGGTGTTTGTTACTGTATAAAAATCACTTGGCAAATTTAAAAACCTATTAAAAAGTTGGCTTTTTAAGGAAGCTTTTAATTAAGCTATATACATTTTAAATTCCTCCTAGACTTTCTTTTCTTTAGAAAGAGCTATAAGTAAAATCAAGCAGGTAATCTTTTACCCTTCCTTTTGTTTCAAATTCCTACCTTGTTATATTTACTTTATAATTGTATTTAATCCATTTTATTTTTTCCTTGTGTTTGGTTGGTATATAGTTATGTAAATCATTGTCTTAGTAAAATGTTATTCGTTTATGTCACCCTAATTTGCAACATTTTTTTGTAAATCGCATTGAAGTAAGATTTTGCAATCAAATCAAAATTTTATTAAACTTGAAACTTGAAACTATATAGCAGCCTACACAATAAGCTTGGAAAAATTACCTTAATTTTTGTACAAGACTCAAAAGGTTCTATTGGATTTTGAACAATCAAAGCATTAGTTCCTGAGCAAAACACAAAATAAGTCTACAACCCCAGATAAACATAAAGAAAGATTTTTATTTTATCTGGATTTCACTCAAAGCAAGTCACTGTCAGTAGTGCACACTTAATAACAAAACAGTTTGGACTGTTTCAGATTAAAAATGAAATGAAACATGGGAAAAGTCATTTCAAATTACTTGCCCATTAATCTCTCTCATATGTTTGCTGCCTATAATTAGCAAGGCATGGATGGCTTGAGACTATCATAAATGTGACGGTTTCAGTGGCAGGCCCGATGGGATGAGGTTGCAGCACTGCCTCTATTCATCCCACAGTAACACAGGGAGCTGCTAAGGGATTTGAACCTGGGACCCCTGGTTCCCAGCCCACTGCTCTAACATTAGGCTACTCCTCTGACAGAGAGCATTGTGAAGAAAATTACTAGGCCTTTTCCTGGAGGAAAAGTCCATAGTCTGTCATTGAAAGAGACACGGGGGAAGCCACTGCTTGCCCTGGATCGGTAGCATGGAATGTTGCTACTCTTTGGGATTCTAGAATCTTGCTACTCTTTGAGGATATTGCATGGAATGTTGCTACTATTTGGGATTCCGGAATCTTGCTTACTCTGAGATAATGGAATGTTGTTGGGTTTTGGCCAGGAATTAGTGACCTGGATTAGCCACCTTGTGAAAGGGCTACTGGGCTTGATGGACCATTTGTCTGACCCATTAAGGCTAATCTTATGTTCTTATGTTATGTTGAGATACAGTAGGCATTTCCTTATCTTCAGAGGACTTACAACCCAAGTCTGAATATGAGGCAATGTAGAATTATGGCTTACCCAAGATCAGAAGGAGCATTGCAGGGAAGGCTGGACTTAATAAAGCCTTGATCTTTTACCACATTCATGAACATGTGGCTTTGCAGCACAGAGAACCAGAAAACGAGCAGTCCCTGTCCTGCACACTGCATGTGTTGCTCTTGCTTAAGTCACATTTTACATCTGTGTTGTATGCTGAATTAATGCTATATTTGGTGCTAAACATAGCTTGACAATTTTAAATAACTGCACTATTGGGTTAACCACTTGATTTTCTGTAACCCATTAGTTTTGATATAGCAAAGGAATTTTTTTCATCATCAGCAAATAAAGAAAATCCTTTACAAATCAGGTCCATTGTCTGCCAAGATGCATTAAAAAAAACTGCTTCTCGGAAATCTTGTCCCTCATGCATTCATCCTTGAAAGAGCAGACCTCTGCATAGAATGAACCATTAATATTATATAGTGGAATCATATTTATGGATCTATTGTGTGTCTCAGTCATCACATACAGCCAATATTAATTAGGTGTGCACAATTTAGAAAAAGAAAAAACAGCCATCGGCTACTAAAACAGTTATTGCGGGTTCTAATTTACTCAATTGTGGCCATCTTTGGAAAAAGGTGTCTAAAATCACCCCCCCCCCAAAAAAAAAACACAAAAAACCCCCAAATATTAATGAAGTCTGTTAGAGCAATTTGTAATACAACAGTGCAAACCCCATCCTTTCATGTGAAAAAAAGTTACAACAAACAGGTAACTTTTTCACATTGATTATGGATCCATGACATGTAACATCATAAGAACATAATAGCCATAACTGGATCAGGCCATCTAGCCCAGGATCCTGTTTCCACAGTGGCCAATCCAGGTCACAAGTACCTGTCAGAAACCCAGTTCATAGACAATGGCGCGAAAGACAAAAGCACACGCCAATTGAGCGCAGCGCGCGCCGCTCTAAATTACAGTTTTTAGGTGCTCCGATGGGGGGTTTTGTTGGGGAACCCCCCCCCCAGTTTACTTAATAGACATCGCGCCGGCATTATGGGGGGTTTGGGGGGTTGTAACCCTCCACATTTTACTGTAAACTGAACTTTTTCCCTAAAAACAGGGAAAAAGTGAAGTTTTCAGTAAAATGTGGGGGGTTACAACCCCCCACACCCCCCACAATGCGGCACGATGTCTATTAAGTAAAGTGGGGGGGTTCCCCCCCACGCCCCCCCAGCGGAGCACTAAAAACAGTAATTTAGAGTGGTGCGCTCAATTGTCTGGGCGCGCCTTTGTCCCGGCGCGCTTTTGACCTGACACCCAGAAACCCACACAGGAGCAACATTCCATGCTACCAATCCAAGGTGAAGCAGTGGCTTCCCCATGTGTGTCTCAATTGCAGACTATGAAGTTTTCCTCCAAACATAGAAACATAGAACATGATGGCAGAAAAGGGCCACGGCCCATCTAGTCTGCCCATACTAATGGCCCACCCCCTAACTACCTCCATGAAGAGATCCCACATGCCAATCCCATCTTTTCTTAAAATCTGGCATGCTGCTGGCCTCAATTACCCGTCGTGGAAGATTATTCCAGCGGTCAACCACCCTATCGGTGAAGAAATATTTTCTGGTGCCGCCATGAAATTTCCCACCCCTGATTTTCAACGGATGCCCTCTTGTTGCCGTGGGTCCTTTAAGGAAAAAGAGATCCTCTTCCACCTTGAACTTGACCAGTACTGTAATCACTTTTTGTCCCCGAGATGGTCACAATTACTCTACACCTTCCAAATTTGTATTCTGTACAAAATCAGCGTTGTCAGTTTCTATGTTTCTACATCTCATTACATTTTACTTGGCCTGGTCTCATGTTAAAGAGGAAGCCTCAGTGTACTCTGATTTCTCTATGCACTAATCATTGCTAAGATGGTGATTCCTACAAATGAATCATCTACCTATCAGGAAAAAGCAGACACTTAGAGGGTCATTTTCATAAAGGACGTCTAAGTTTGATTTGGATGTTTCCTGCTAAACGTTCAAAGTCGGAAGTACAGAAATGTCCATTTTTGAAAGCCAAATCACTAGATGTCCAAAATGTTTTGGGTTTTTTTGTAATCGTCTACTTGGATATCTAGGTTGACAGGAGCCCAACCCTTAGGACGCCTAACTTTATACCCCATTTTTGACCAAAGAAGCATCCAAGCTGAAAACATCCAAATCCAGATCATTGTGGGACGTGGGAGTGACCATCATTATGATGGACTGGTCACACAGATATGCCAACAGAGCAGTGGGACATCTTATAGTGCACTGTTGTGAATGAAAAGGTGCCAGATATACTGTACATCTTGCCATATTCCCCTTATAATTTATGGTGAGACCTCCAAAACCTACTAGACCCACCTGTCTACCACCCCAATAGCTCTCATGACTACAGGTGGCACCTATATGGCAGTTTAGCAGGTTTTGGTAGGCTCACAGTTTCCACCATAAATGTAGTGATTAGAGTAGCTTATGGGCCTGGGTCCTCCTCTTTATGGCTCACTAGTCCATCCGATATACACTACTAGGGAGATAATGAGTAATATTCTGTGATGAATTACTATAAATGCTTTATTATATCACAGCTCTCATTCTCAATTTACAAAACATTATATTAAAAACAAAATTATCCTTGCATATTCTAATTCAGTGTTCGTAATACGCTGGAAACACTCTTAGGGCTAGTATATGTTATTAGCCGTATCTTCCTAATACCCCTGTCACAGTCCAACGAACAATGCAGAGCGACTGAGCAGAGTTAGACATGACGTCCTGAATCCTGGCCGACCCCTCCTGAAGAAGAACACGAAACTCGGGTCGGGGGGCCAGGCATTGAACAAATGTGATATTTGGCACTTTACTGCACTACTTGCACCAAATGCTTTTTTGCACAAATTGCACATTTTTGCACTAGATTTTATTTTCCGCTGGACTCTTTTAGCGATATTTCCCTGCCATTTTTTGGATTGTGGCAGGGGTATTAGGAAGATATGGCTAATAACATATACTAGCCCTAAGAGTGTTTCCAGCGTGTTACGAACACTGAATCAGAATATGCAAGGATAATTTTGTTTTTAATACAATGTTTTGTAAATTGTGAATGAGAGCTGTGATATAATAAAGCATCACTAGTCCATCCACCAGTTACCTAAGACATCTGTGTCTACTAGGCTTTCCCATACCAAGTGCTGCTGTTCTAGAGACAGGTGGTAAAAAGCAGCTAGAAGGTGAGGAGTAGCGTAGTAGAACTACTGCCTTCACACCCTGAGGTTGTGGGATCAAATCCCAGTGCTGCTCCTTGTGACCCCGGGCAAGTCACGTAATCTTCCATTGCCCTGGGTACAAAATAAGTACCTATATATACATAAACTGCTTTGAATGTGTAACCAAAGGTGGTAGACAAGTCCCATTCTCTTTCATTCTGATTTTTTTTTGGGGGGTGGGTGGAAGGGGGTTAGTGAGCAGTGGAGGACTGTGTGTGTGTGGTGGGGGGGTCATACCTTAATGAAATTGACAGAGCAGAACTTTCAAAGATGTATGTTAATAGATTATAGCTAGTTGAAATGGCCAACCTCCTTAGGAGGTATAGAAATATAGTGTATTTAGCTGCAATAGTAAATCTAGTTTATATTTGTATATACGTAGACTGATTGATTTGGTATAAACATGTGCATTTAAGTAGGATGACCAAAGTGCCATTAACATTGGAATGATTATGGCATAATCATGCCGATATTAATAACTCTCTATTATAACACCACCACAGAGCTCCGTGTATTTCAGTCTAGAGCAGGGGTCTCAAAGTCCCTCCTCGAGGGCCAGAATCCAATCGGGTTTTCAGGATTTCCCCAATGAATATGCATGAGATCTATGTGCATGCACTGCTTTCAATGCATATTCATTGGGGAAATCCTAAAAACCCAACTGGATTGCGGCCCTCAAGGAGGGACTTTGAGATCCCTGGTCTAGAGCCCGTGTACTGTAACATCTCACAGAAGCTCTTTTTGAAACTCTGTATGGTAACATCTCTACAGAAGTTCAAGCAGTGTAACACCTTTGCAGAAGCCCAAGTAAACCGCTCCGACTTGACTCCCCACTCAATAGTAGCAGTATAGAAAGTCTCAATATACAATGTATCCAGTGGTCTTCTGGTCAGTTTGGATCCCTTTGTGGCACTTAGATGCTTCTAAAACAGGTCTAGCTCCAACCATTGAAGTTCCATCCAGGAAGTCTTGGAAAAGGTTTGCTTATCGCCGCAAGAATTCCAAGTTAAGCATGCCCAAATCACACCCATGACATGCCTCCCAGCACACCCCCTGGAACTCTGGACATACAGCGGTAGAAACGTCTCACTAGACGTCCAGGAAACGGGTTTTGATTATTGGCATTCGAACATCCCAGCGATTAGGACATCCAAGAGCTGTCTTAGGCGGTTCTGTGGACGTTTTAGTTCTTTTGATTAGAGCCCTTTAAGTAGGCTATTGAGGGGTAGCACAATGGATACAGATGAGAACCAGGAAAGCTGTGTTCAAAGTCCACTGCAGCTCCTTGTGATCTTGGGCAAGTCAATAAACCCTACATTGCCCCAGGTACAAACATAGGTCATGATGCTTAAACCTCCAGCACTAAAGCAAACAGTGCCCACAGGAACAGGGCAGAAAAGTACAGTAGCCCTTCGATGCTCAAAGCTAATGGCATTCAAATTATATGCGCAGTCATACTGAACATAAGGGGGAAGAACGTCCCTGATGCATGCATAGAAAAGTTTTGCAGTAAACACAGCTCTCATGCGCATGCCCAGGCAAACCCTGACGTGAAGCACTGATACCATTCTTCTGTGCCTTTAAATACAAGGTATTCAGTTTTTTCACTTGAAAGGCTTATATTTAAGTGCAGAAAACAGGCCCCAAATGCTTGGCTCCACATTGCGTGATTGCTCAAACTCACACACATTTGTTTCTCAGTACCGGCACTTGAACGGGTTTCCTTCCGCTTCTGAAACAAATCAAAACCAGCAGATTTTAATTAAAAAAAAAAAAGTCATAAGAAATCACCTCTTCAAAACGCCCAATACCAGCTCTGAGAAGGCGGTAGGTTTCCAGCAGTAAGAGCAGGGCTTGTTTGTGCGTTGTTCTCCGAGATTGCTATCCTTTCTGAATCTCATTCACATCCATTTGACTACATTTAAAAACAATTTGCAGCCATCTTTGGCAAACATATAGCTTCCTCTGCTAAAACCCTCGGCACATTAATCAGTTCTAACTCTGTTAAATTCTGAACATTGGGGCCTTAGATTGTAAGCCCTCTGGGGACAGAAAAATATCTAGTGTACCTGAATGTAACTCATTTTGAGCTACTAGTAAAAAGATATGAATGTAAGTCTAGCAGCGGTCTTAAATTCAAACCCTTTGCAGGGCCACATTTTGGAGTTGTAGGTACTTGGAGGGCCGCAGAAAAAAATAGTTAATGTCTTATTAAACATAAGAACATAAGAACATAAGAAGTTGCCTCCGCTGAGGCAGACCAGAGGTCCATCTCGCCCAGCGTTCCGCTCCCGCGGCGGCCCATCAGGCCCATTGCCTGAGCAATGGTCCCAGACTATCCCTATAACCTACCGCTACTCTTATCTGTACCCTTCAATTCCTTTATCCTCTAGGAACCTATCCAAACCTTCTTTGAAGCCTTGTAACGTGCTCCGGCCTATCACAGCCTCCGGAAGCGCATTCCATGTGTCCACCACCCTCTGGGTGAAAAAGAACTTTCTGGCATTTGTTTTAAACCTGTCTCCTTTTAATTTTTCCGAGTGCCCCCTTGTACTTGTGGTTCCCCGTAATCTGAAAAATCTGTCCCTGTCTACTTTTTCTATACCCTTCAGGATCTTGAAGGTTTCTATCATGTCTCCTCTAAGTCTCCGCTTTTCCAGGGAGAACAGCCCCAGCTTTTTCAGTCTGTCAGTATATGAGAGGTTTTCCATACCTCTTATCAGTTTAGTTGCTCTTCTCTGGACTCCCTCAAGTACCGCCATGTCCTTTTTGAGGTACGGCGACCAATATTGGACACAGTACTCCAGATGCGGTCGCACCATTGCACGATACAGTGGCAGGATGACCTCCTTTGTCCTGGTCGTGATACCCTTCTTAATGATACCCAACATTTTGTTTGCTTTTCTTGAGGCTGTGGCGCACTGTGCCGACGCCTTTAAAGACGTGTCCACCATCACTCCCAGGTCTCTTTCAAGGTTACTTACCCCTAGCAGTGATCCTCCCATTTTGTAGCTGAACATCGGGTTCTTTTTCCCTACATGCATGACCTTGCATTTCCCTACATTAAAGTTCATTTGCCATTTTTTGGCCCATTCTTCTAGCGTCGTTAGGTCCCTTTGCAGATCTTCGCAGTCTTCCATGGTTTCAACCCTGCGGTAGAGTTTGGTGTCATCCGCAAATTTAATAACTTCGCAATTTGTTCCCGCCTCCAGGTCATTAATAAATATATTGAACAGGAGCGGTCCCAGCACCGACCCCTGCGGAACTCCGCTCGTGACCCCATGCCAGTCTGAGTAATGGCCCTTCACTCCAACCCTCTGTTTCCTGTCTGCCAGCCAGTTTTTGATCCATCGGTGGACCTCCCCTTGCACCCCGTGTCTCCACAGCTTTTTAAGCAGTCTTTCGTGCGGTACCTTGTCAAAGGCTTTTTGAAAGTCAAGGTAAATGATGTCAATGGATTCCCCTTTATCCACCTGTCTGTTTACCCCCTCAAAGAAGTACAATAAGTTTGTGAGGCATGACCTACCCTTGCAGAAGCCGTGCTGGCTCGACTTTAGCTGTCCATTGTTTTCTATGTGTTCACAGATACTGTCCTTAATCAGTGCTTCCATCATTTTTCCCGGGACCGAGGTCAAGCTCACCGGCCTGTAGTTCCCTGGGTCCCCCCTTGAACCCTTCTTGAAGATGGGTGTGACATTTGCAATTTTCCAATCCTCCGGGATCTCTCCAGTTTTTAAGGATAGGTTACATATTTGGCGAAGTGGCTCTGCTATTACGTTCCTTAGTTCCTTGAGTACCCTTGGGTGAATGCCGTCCGGACCTGGCGATTTGTCGCTCTTTAGTCTGTCTATCTGCCTGAGGACATCCTCTTGGCTTACCTCTAGTTGGACCAGCTTTTCATCCCGATCCCCATTTACGATGTCCTCCGGTTCCGGAATATTGGATGTATCCTCCCTCGTGAAGACTGACGTGAAGAACTTATTTAACCTGTCTGCTATCTCTTTTTCCTCTTTTACCACTCCTTTTTTGTCTCCATCATCCAATGGCCCCACTTCTTCCCTTGCCGGTTGCTTCCCCTTCACATATCTGAAGAACGATTTGAAGTTTGTTGCTTCCCCCGCCAGTCTCTCCTCATATTCCCTTTTAGCTTTTTTAACCACACGATGACACTCCCTTTGGTGTTCTTTGTGTTCCTTTTGGTTGTCCTTTGTTTGGTCCTTTTTCCATTTTTTGAACGATGCTTTCTTGTCACTTATCGCCTTTTTCACTGCAGTTGTTATCCACGCTGGGTTTTTTGTTCGGTTTTTTTTTGCACCCCTTCCTGAATCTGGGGATGTACAGGTTCTGTGCCTCTTGCACCGTGCCCTTGAGTAGGGACCAGGCTTTTTCTACAGACTCCATCTTCCTTTCGCTACCATTGAGTTTCTTTCCCACCAGTTTCCTCATGCCATCATAATTCCCTTTTTTGTAGTTGAGTGCTGTCGCTGTGGATCTTTTCACCTTTGATGGTCCAATTTCCAGCTTGCACTGGATCATGTTGTGATCGCTGTTTCCTAGGGGTTCTAGTACCGCCACCTCCTTTGCAGGTCCCCCTAGCCCATTGAGGATTAGGTCGAGAGTTGCATCCCCCCGTGTTGGTTCCGTGACCAGCTGTTCCATGAAACAGTCCCTCGTGGTTTCCAGGAATTTGGTCTCCCTTGTGCAGTTTGAGTGTCCAATACTCCAGTCTATCCCAGGGTAGTTGAAGTCTCCCATCACCATCACGCTTCCGCTTTTGCATATCTGCCTCAGCTCAGCCTCCAGGTCCTGGTCAAGTGCTTCCGTTTGTCCAGGTGGGCGATAGTACAGGCCCAATTTTATGTCTGCTCCAGCTCCTCCAGGTAGCTTAATCCATAGTGATTCCAAGTCGTCCGCCCTTACTGTTGTTTCTATCCTGGTTGAAGGTATGGAGTCCTTTATATAAAGCGCTATTCCTCCACCCTTCTTGTGTGTCCTGTCCCTCCTGTAGAGTTTGTACCCTGGTATGGCCACATCCCATTTGTTGTCGTCAGTCCACCACGTTTCTGTGACTCCTATTATGTCCAGGTCCTTTGTACTGGCTATGACTTCTAGTTCTCCCATTTTGGCTCTTAGGCTCCTAGCATTAGTGTATAGGCAATTTAAGTCCTGGTTGTTTGCCTTCTCCGCTGGTTTTCCTCGTGGTTTGGCGCCCCTGCCAACCTCCTCATTGGTTGCCAGCCCCGGAGCTTTGTTGTGTTCATCCCCATCCTGCGGTGTGTCTATGTTGTCCTCAGCCTGCTCCCCCATGTTTGGATGACCCTCTGGCTCCTGTTGCTCTCTCTTAATTCTGCTTGCTAGGTTCGTTTGTGCATTGGCTCCCTGCATTGCGTCCTTGTGTCCTTTTCCCAAAAGTTCCCTCTCAGTCCCGAGCCCTCTTTTACAAATTTCTGGTTCAGTATCCTTGTTTGATACTTTGGTCCGATGTGTCGAGGTCAGGTCGACTGTCGGCTTTCCCCTTCTCCTCAGTTTAAAGCTAAGTCTATGCTGCTCTGGACGTTGCGTGCCAGCAACCTCGTCCCAGCCGTGCTCAGGTGCAGTCCGTCCCTCCTGTAGAGCTTGTTCTTCCCCAAAAAAGTTGTCCAGTTCCGTACAAAGTGGAAACCCTCCTCTTCGCACCATCTCCTCAGCCAACCGTTTACTGCTTGCAGCTCGGTCTGTCTCTTAGCATCTGCCCTCGGTACTGGCAGGATCTCCGAGAAGGCTATCCTCCTTGTCCTCAGCTTCAGTTTCCTCCCCAGGATCCTGAACTGCTCAGTTAGTGTAGTCCTGTTGTAGCTCCTCCTGCTGATGTCGTTGGTTCCAACGTGGATTATCACCGCTGTCTCCTCTGTTTCAGCTCCGTCCAGGATTCTCTCTATTCTGTCAATGACGTCCTTCGTTCTCGCCCCCGGGAGACATGTCACTAGTCGGTCCTCTCTCCCTCCTGCTATGTGACTGTCCACTTCTCTCAGGATTGAGTCTCCCACTACAATTGCAGACTTCCCCTTCCTTGGTTGTCTCTCTGGTCTCAGGTCCGTGTCGCGATCCGTTAGAATTTCCTCTGGGTTCGGTTGGGTCACTATCTCCTCTGTCTGTCCAGCTCCTCCGCAAGGTCCTACTCTCATGGCGTCTGGTGGATTCTGTCCAATTGTTGGTTCCATTCCGATGTGCTGTTTGTCCTGAGCCGCCACCATCCTGCAGGCCTCCTCGATGAATTTCTCGAGCTCTCTTACTTGCTCCGTGACATGACTCTCTCCGGTGGTATCCTCCGTTGTCCAGCATGGATCCTCTAAGGTGCACAGTCCTTCCAGCTCCTGGACCCTGGCCTGCAGTCTCCCGACCTCCTTCCTCAGGCTATCCAGTTCCTGACATCGACCGCATATGTACGCCTGCCTCCCGGAGGGGAGGTAGTCATACATATGACACTCGATGCAGTACACTGGGTAGCTCCGCTGGGTTCCTGCAGCCTCCATTTCTTTTTCCCTGCTCCTTTGGTTCCTCGGTGTGTATGAGTGGTGTCTGGCGTGCAGCTAGCTGAAAGGGTAGAGAGAGAAGAGAGTAATGAGAGAGAAAAAAAAGATGTTTGCTGCTGCTGCTGTCTGGGCTCCTTCTCAAGGCTCCTTCGCAAAGGCGCTCTCGCTAAGGCGAGCGCCTTTGCCGCTCGCCTTCGCCGTGCGCCGAACGGCTGGGCGCCGTTGGCTCCCTTCTTCTTATAGGGGGAGCCCGGGCCCGATGTAACCTCTGACGCGGGTGGGGGTGGGCGGAGCTAACTCTCGCCGCAACCCCGGTCTAACAGCCTGCTCTGGATGTTTCTTCCTGCCTTCCCCTCTGCCTCTCCGCTCCTGAAAGAGAAGAAAACAAAAACAAAAAAACGCTGCCGAGGTTTACCTCGTGTCCTGGCTCCCTTCTTCTTATAGGGGGAGCCCGGGCCCGATGTAACCTCTGACGCGGGTGGGGGTGGGCGGAGCTAACTCTCGCCGCAACCCCGGTCTAACAGCCTGCTCTGGCTGTTTCCTCCTGCCTTCCCCTCTGCCTCTCCGCTCCTGAAAGAGAAGAAAACAAAAACAAAAAAACGCTGCCGAGGTTTACCTCGTGTCCTGGCTCCCTTCTTCTTATAGGGGGAGCCCGGGCCCGATGTAACCTCTGACGCGGGTGGGGGTGGGCGGAGCTAACTCTCGCCGCAACCCCGGTCTAACAGCCTGCTCTGGCTGTTTCCTCCTGCCTTCCCCTCTGCCTCTCCGCTCCTGAAAGAGAAGAAAACAAAAACAAAAAAAACGCTGCCGAGGTTTACCTCGTGTCCTGGCTCCCTTCTTCTTATAGGGGGAGCCCGGGCCCGATGTAACCTCTGACGCGGGTGGGGGTGGGCGGAGCTAACTCTCGCCGCAACCCCGGTCTAACAGCCTGCTCTGGCTGTTTCCTCCTGCCTTCCCCTCTGCCTCTCCGCTCCTGAAAGAGAAGAAAACAAAAACAAAAAAACATTAATGGGTGCTAGAATAGATGTGTCTTTCTTTCTCTCTTTGGCCACTTTCTGTCTGTCTTTCTTTCTCTTTCCTCGGCTGTCCACCACCACCCCTTGCCTGCTCCCCCTGTACAGCAGTAGCCCTTCTCCTTTTGTTTTATCTCCCCCCTGTCCAGCAGTAGGCCTCCCTTCCTGTTACCTCTCCCCCTGTCCAGCAGCACCTCTTCCTTGCTCCCCCTGTCCAGCAGCACCTCTTCCCTGCTCCCCCCTGTCCAGCAGCACCCCTTACCTGCTCCCCCTATCCAGCATACGGCTTCCTGGTCGTTCGCATCTGCCCTCCTCTTCAAAGCAGCCTGCTGAGGTTCGCAGCCGGCTGTAGCAAACCTCGCAGGCCACTCTGCACATTGGTAGCACGTTCCCTCTGATGCGATCCCGAGCGTCAGAGGGAACGTGCTACGGAGGTGCAGAGAAGCCTGTGAGGTTCCCTACAGCCAGCCACGAACCTGAGCAGGCTGCTTTGAAGAGGAGCGGCGGCTGCGGCAGTGGTTGGTGAGAGGAGTTGCCGGCGTGTTCCCTGCCTCCGTGTTTGAAAATGGAATTCAGCACGGACCCAGAGACCATGGTGGCAGGGATCACGCCATCCTAAGTGTGCATGCATGCTTAGGATTTTATTATAGAGGATGACAACTATGCATGAGGTAAAACTCATTATTAGTTTATAAATCTTTCCTTAATTGTTTCTGATAATTTCAGCTATACACAGCTGAAAGCAGTGCAATATGCAGAAAGTGAAAAGCTATCAAAGTATCAACTGCAAGAGACAAGGTACTATTTTGAGTCCTCCCCTCTCCACCTCACAATCGCATACAGATGCCGGAAAGCGCTTGCGTGAGATTACAACTGTAAGGCAGGCAACGTTCAAAAATGTAAGGTAACCATTGGAGGCAGTGCAGCTTGTGCATGTGTACGCAATCTAGTGAACTCTCTCGAAATTCGGCACCTCTCCTGGCGGTTACTGCTTGATGTAAGATGGCGGTTGTGTCCGGTGGTGTAGGAGGTGAGAGCTGAAGGCAGTTGCGGATGCGACCACCGGACACTTAAGGCACAAGTTTTCCATAAAGAATCATTCTTTATAATACCGAGGACTTCATAATAATACCTAGCGGGCTGCGAGATTGAGACCACTGCTGTAGAAATTATAAGGAGTAGTAGTAAATCCAAGTAATTAAATAAACTTCAAATTAAGAAAATAAAGAGACTTCACTTAGGACCAACACAAGGGCATTAGGCATCCTAAACAAACCTCCATTACCTCTCTGAATCCCCACAAGATTTTAATAATTACATTCAACACTCATGAATTTTCCCCCTGATATTTATATTTGGGTTTGTATTTTAATTGTAAACTTCTTTGATATTGTTTTGAATCATGGTATATAAAGACAATAAATATAAACAGTACAATAGTGTGCAGCCCCATATGTAATTGGGCTCATACTTTTAAATAGATGGTAAAAATAAATAAATAAAAAAGGTTGATAGTTTCCCAAAAGTATACACTTCTCCCTCCGTATTTGCGATTTCAGCAATCGCAGTTTCAATTATTTGTGGTTTTTAGCTTGCTGGCTCCTCCCCAATTATGTCAGCTTGCATAGAGAAATCGCTGATTCCCAGCACTTTCTTCACCGTGTTTTGCCTCTCCTTCAGGAACATGTTATTCGCGGTTTCAACATATTCACGATGGTTTTTAGTTTAAAAAAAAAAAAAAAATCAGCAAATAACATGAAAAAGTTATTTGCGGGTCTGTTAATCCCCTATCACAGCAAATACCGAGGGAGAAAGTGTATACTGCTATCAGGAGGATCTACTTTGCTTCAACCACAGTTCCTCTCCCCCATTCTCACCCCCTTCCAGATTTCACCCTAGGCAGCTACCTAATTTGTGTATTGAATCTTGGCTGCATTCTGACCCTGATTCCTGCACACAACAGACTGCAATGCTGGACTTTATAGCACTGTTCCTTTCTCATTTCCATAACCATGAAAACTGTAAACGTGGTTTGATCTCCATTGAGCAGGCAACACCTTCACCTGATATATTTGTGAAGAAAAAAGAAAAGGGAAGCCGCTTTGTAATGCATAACTGTCTTAACTAGGTATGGGCAAGAATTTTCCCTTGAAAAGATGAGGCTGTGTTCCCAGTTTTAGTTTGAATGTTGCATTATTATGAATCAGATATTGCTGTCTTAGGAGGGAATGAGCTCTTTGCCAAAGAGCAGCTTGGTATGACGGGCCCAGCTGCTTCAGTATTAATATACCCAAAATTTCACACATCATAAACCATGGTAAAAGGGTCACGGTGATGATGCTTTTGGAGCCTTGCATCCTAGATGTGGATTGTAATCTGCAATTCAAAAGCAAATCAAAATCAACATATACAGAATATGCTAACATTAAAAAGTAGGGGGAGAAAGGAGCAAAAAGGCGGTTGAGAAAATAGGGGAAATAAAATGGTAACATGGGATGTAGAAGGGGCAATTAAAGAGAAGGCAAAAGGAGATGGAAAAGTGGGAGACAGAACAGAAGCACAGGAGATGGGAGAGGGGGGATGGTAGGGAACATGCTCTTCCCCAAACATATTTTTTATGTATTTATTTCTTTAAAATATTTATAGTCAATATCTAATATAATAAAAGGCTAAGCCGCGCATGCGCACTCCCATTGCGTGTTCCATTTTCCGTGTGCTGTAGGGCACCTCGGATAGGAGTGCGCATGCGCGCGAAACATTCTCTCCTTCCCCGACGTGGATGTCAGACGTGGCGGCTGGCGGCCATGCTGTTCTTCAGTCTGCCCTGCTCCTGCAAAGAGGCGCCACCGCAGCGTCTTTCAACTAAGATAAGGAGCTGGGCAGACCGATCCAGGGGAGCTTTTAAAATCTTCAGGCGCGAGCGGCGGCTTGCCGCACGCACCCCAATGTCTACCGCCTTTTAAAAATCTTCAGACGCGAGCAGCGGCTTGCCGCACGCGTCCCGACCTCCAAACCCCCTGCCGCCCACTCGCCTACTCACAGCGCTCTTCGGTTGATTGCAGTGTACGAGTCCGCGGTGAATAAGTGCTGGGGGGAGGGAGGAATCTGCCCCAAATACCTCTTTTCTGTTTTATGCACTCTGAAGAACTTCCATACACAGCAACGGGGCCCGGCATTTTGCATCGCCCCTGGGCTCATTGTGTGGGCTAGGACGCATGCATTTGCTGGGTTAAGTTTTCCCTGGACTTCGCAGGGGATTGGGCCGGGAGAGCAAGGAAGAGGGACAGGGGGAGCAGGGAAGAGGTGCTGTTGAACCGGGGGAGCAAGGAAGAGGGACAGGGAGAGCAGGGAAGAGGTGCTACTGGGCTGGGGGAGCAATGAAGAGGGACAGGGGGAGCAGGGAAGAGGTGCTGCTGGACCGGGAAGTGGGGAGGGAAATGCTGCTGGTGAGAAAAGGGGGCTCTGACTGAACGTGAACAGATGGGAGAAGGGGGCTGGGTGGGGGGGTAAAATGGGTTTGGAGCTGGGACTGAAAATAGGGGACATGTGAGGGAAGGAGGCTTTACTAGCACCCGTTAATGTAACGGGCTTAAACACTAGTTATCTATATACAATTCTAAGCAGATTACAAATATTCCCCCCCCCTTTTTTTTTTTACAAAACCGCAATAGTGTTTTTTAGCGTAGGCTGGCATGCTGAATGCTCTGTGCTGTTTCCAACGCTTATAGGGACTGTATGAGCGTTGGGAGCAGAGCATTCAGTGCGCCGGCCTGCACTAAGGGCTCCTTTTACAAAGATGCGTTAGGGCCTTAACGCGTGGAATAGCGCACACTAAATTGCTGCATGCGCTAGCCGTTACTGCCTCCTCTTAAGCAGGCGGTAGTTTTTCGGGTAGCGTGCGCTAATCCAGTGCACCTTTGTAATAGGAGCTCTAAAATACACTATTGTAGTTTTGTAAAAGGGAGAGGGGGACAGATACATAAAATACATGATAAAACAAAATAATTATATTGGCTTTTACTTGATAATTTAGTCCAACCTCAGCCTCTACTAGGGAATTCCCTTCTGAGCCAGTTTGTTTGTTAGCTTTTAGCAAGAGCTTGAAGGCTTAGTTTTTTTTAGGAAGGCTTATCTTGATCTGTGATGGGTAATTGTTATTTTAATTTTTTAATTTATATGTTATTGACGTTAGTTTTATAAGATTTATATGTACAGTGGTACCTCGGTTTACGAGTGCACCGGTTTGCGAGTGTTTTGCAAGACGAGCAAAACATTCGCAAACATGGTGTCTCGTAAACCGAGCTTGCCTCGTTGTACGAGCGCCCCCCCCTGTGAACCGGCACACCCCCCCCCGCCGCCATCGGGCACCCCCCCGCCACAACCTGAGATCCCCCAACCCACCCGAACCCTCTTCTTACTTCCAGTGTAGCCTCCGCATCGGCACCGCACCAGCATGTCCTGTGTGTTGGTGCTGGTGCCCGAAAATCTGCTTCCTGTGCCGGGCCTTGGGCACCACTTCTCAAAAACGCTCACTGGCTTCCGGTATCACATAGAATAACGTATAAAATATGCCTACTCACCTTTAAAGCAATGCTTTTCAAAACACCTGCATTTATTTTTAAATCATTGATCCCTTACTCCACAAACAGAATATTGCGGTCAAACGAACAGCATTTACTGACAATTCCATCTCTAAAGATCATTAATACCAGAAGACAATTTATCTTCTCAGTTACTGCCCCACAAATCTGGAACTCTCTGCCAATTTATTTAAGAGAAGAACATGATATTGATAAATTCAAGACCAATTTAAAAACATTCCTTTTCAAAGACGCTTTTGATTAATAAGTCTTACTCTAAATTCATTAATGCTGTATTTGACCATCCATTTCAAATCCCATCCTTGTGTTTTTGCCTGACCTCCTTTTCTATAATAGTTTGTAGTTCAAATCCCCTCTTCCTATTACTCGTGTTTTGTTAACGTTTGATATAGTCTAATTTATTTTAATGTTATGTTTAAATTAATGTTTTTATTTTTTTTAATATTGTAATTTTAATTGTTTCTGTTCATCGCTTTGAAGTAAGATTAAGCGATTCATCAAAAATTTTAATAAACTTGAAACTTAAAACTTGACGTATAATTTGGACGATTTTCAAAAGTCAAAAGAAGTTGGACGTCTCTTTCGAAAATGGGACTTAGGCACTTTTTGACTTTGGACAACTTGCGAAATGGACGTAAACGGACTTAGACGTCCCTTTCGATTATGTCCCTCCACGTTTTTTGGCATTGTTTCAAATCACTGATTGAACCATATCTACGTCATTCTCTTCTTGGTTGGGCTAAGAACTTTTTAGAGCCCCCCTCATATACCTAGTGAATAGTTTTGTAGTGCCGTTTGTATCCTAGGTCCTTTTATATATTTGACTACTAAAACAAAACAAAATAAGACTATAACAAATGCACAGTATGTAAAGATAAAAAAAAGCTAAAAATGCAAGTATTAAAATATGTTCTTCCTCCAAAATAGAAATAATAATAACAATAATAAAAAAACAGATCCATTTGCTTTCTTCCTCTTGCAGCTCCTTGTTCTTTCTCCTACTACATTCCTCTTTGCCCTCCTCTACCCTGTAACTTTAATTTTTCCCAGAAGTATGATTCTGGGATGCTAAGAAAAAGAGGCAGTGAAAGATGGAGGGGAGGGGAGGCTGTTGAAAAACACTGAGGAAAACAGAAAAAGATAGGAAAACAAAGAGAAAGGTTACAACAATCTCATTAAGTGATGACTAAGCACCTGTACTTTAGTCATGGTCAGTATAATTTACAAGTTCCTTGTATGACCATTCTAATAAAATTGCTGTGGTTTTCTTCAGAACAGGCTGTGGAAAGGGAAAAGGAATCTTACAGAAGTCCTTTTGCTTGATTTATATGTCTTTTTGCCTAGCCATTCTTCGGTGGGATGCCTGGTTGAAAATGAGGCCAAGGAATTTAAAGAAAGGAACATCCAATACCTCATGGGTTGATAGACAAAAAAAGCAGTAAGGTGCAGATAAGTCTAGGTAGATTACTTTATAACAAAGCTCTAAAATCAGAGATGTAATCAAAGACCACTTTATTATAGGGATTCAACACGGCTGTGTTTCGGCAATGACGCCTGCATCAGAAGTCCATCAACATTGACATAACTACAAAATATTTTAAATAAATTACATTAGAACATAAGAATAGCCTTACTGAGTCAGACCAGTGGTCCATCAAGCCCAGTAGCCACAGTAGAAGTTTCTACT
The DNA here is from genome assembly GCF_902459505.1 of Geotrypetes seraphini. Classification (NCBI taxonomy): domain Eukaryota; kingdom Metazoa; phylum Chordata; class Amphibia; order Gymnophiona; family Dermophiidae; genus Geotrypetes; species Geotrypetes seraphini. Next base: position 165,184,486 of record NC_047092.1, on the reverse strand, counting down.
GTGGCTCGGAGCATTAAATGCTCCAATGCTGCTCAGACACTCACAGAATTCCTATGAGCATCCGAACATTTAGCACTCCGGGCCACAGTAGAAGCCTCTACCGCAGCTTAGTAAAAGAGGGCCATAGTTAAAAATTGGTCAATAAATACATAACAATTCATGAATGAATAGTGCATTATATACACTGCGTTTGGATTATACATCACCTATAGATTTTGTTTTTCAAAGCATTTCATGCACATGTTGCAACATACAGTTCATTAAGGGGCTGGAGGAGTTGTCGTACAGTGAGAGATTAGAGAAACTGGGCCTCTTCTCCCTTGAAAAGAGAAGACAGAGGGGACATGATCGAAACATTCAAGATAATGAAGGGAATAGACTTAGTAGATAAAGACTGGTTGTTCACCCTCTCCAAGGTAGGGAGAACGAGAAGGCACTCTCTAAAGTTGAAAGGGGATAGATTCTGTACAAATGTAAGGAAGTTCTTCTTCATCCAGAGAGTGGTAATAATCTGGAACGCTCTTCCAGGGGCTGTTATAGGGGAAAACACCCTCCAGGGACTCAAGACAAAGTTAGACAAGTTCCTGCTGAACCAGAACAGACGTAGGTAAGGCTAGACTGGTCTTTGACCTAAGGGCCGCCGCAGGAGCGGACTGCTGGGCACGATGGACCAGCAGCAATTCTTATGTTCTTAAATATGTTTGTACAGTGTAATTAATTTAAAACATTTGATGGTTATGTCACCGTTGATGGACTCCTGATGCAGATCCCATTGCAAAACACAGCTGTGTTGCGTCCCTAGAACAAAGTGGTCTTTGATTACCTCTCTGATTTAGAGCTTTGGTATAAAGTAACCTATCCTGCGGGCACAGAAAAGAGCAGGTTCAGAAGTAAATACAGCTGTGCATGACGTACATAATGTGTATATAGAAAGATTAGTAAAACTTTTCCAAAATGATTGGGGGATGCTAAACTAGGAACAAATTGTCCCTCACTGGCAACGGTAAAGGAGTCTGCTCAATTGCCCACAGCACAGGCTCCTGTTTCTATCTATAATAATAAAACCCTAGAGCGTGCATGCGCTCTTGAAAATTCGTGATTCCTGGCGCCATGAGGTGTGCTTCTGTGGCAATGTTCTATTTGACACCTCACGGCGCTTGCAGGGGCTGGAGGCGCGTGCGGTGGCTGGAGGCGCGCAACTGTACTCTCTCCCTGTCCTCGGCGCGTCACCGCCCGCCCTCACTCGCCGCTGCCTCTCACTCGCCGCCTGCCCTCACTCGCATGACAGTGCTCTCTCCCTGCCCGCGTCACCTCCCGCCCTCACTCGCCGCTGCCGCCGATCCTCCTCTTCAGAGCAGCCTGCGATCGTGGCCGGCTTTAAAGAACCTCGCAGGCCACTCTCCAACCTCGGTAGCACGATCCCTCTGACGCAATCCTGCAGTTGGAGAGCGGCCTGCTAGGTTTGCTAAAGCCGGCCACCGCGATCGTAGGCTGCTTTGAAGAGGAGCAGGCCAGAAGACGCTAGGATGGAGGGAGGGTATGAAGGAGATCAATACCGGGAGCCAGGGAGAGAGGGAAAGGGAAAGGGGGCTGCTTTGGGAGGAGGGGTGTGCTAGGGGAGACAGAAGGGGCCATGGATAGGGACAGGGAAAGGAGGCTGCTTTGGGGGGGGGGGAGGTGTGCTAGGGTCAGACAGCTTTGCTTTGGGAGGAGACAGAAGGGGCCATGGAGAGATAGGGAAAGGGGGCTGCTTTGGGGGGGGGAGGTGTGTGCTGGGGGCAGACAGCTTTGCTCGGGGGGGGGGGGGACGGGACACAGAAGGATACAGACAGCGGCCAAGGAGAGAGAGATAAAGAAACACAGACAGACAGACACATCTATTCTAGCACCCGTTAATGTAACGGGCTTAAAGACTAGTAGGTATATAATTGCCATCAATAAAACTAAAATATTCAGACCATAGAAGCCAACTTTTTTTTAGTAGGATTGAGAGAGAGAGAAACGCAAATTCACATAGAATTTTTCTTTTTTCAACCATCTTTATTTTCTTTATTAATTTCCAGGTACTTTAGTTAGATTGTGAGCCTTCGGGACAGTAAGGGAATTTTTTAAGTACCTTCTTACTTCTCATTTAAAATCTTAATGTATATTTTCTTCAAACCGCTTAGAACCTAACGGATGTAGCGGTATATAAGAAATAAATTACATTACATTACATTACAATACAAATGACCCCATAGTGAAGAAGTTCACTCCACGCTGGGGGACCATTCACGACTCCAAGAGGGAGATCAACTTTTGTTCCATTAAGAAGAAAAAAATGTGCTTTCCAGAGCTGCAATCGAGATTTTCAGGGACTCAGATCTGTTCCGACGCGAGCGCTGCCCCCCCCCCCCCCTGGCACCACCAAACGGAAGGAAAGCAGCAGCGAGAGACGGAGAGGGAACATGAGTCCAGTCCGGCGGGGGGGGGGGGGGCTAGGAAGCAAAACCAGAACCTGCCCTAGAGACGGAGGGACCGGGCTTAAAAAAATCGGGAAGGGAACCCTCAAAGCGAAACCGTTGCGGCCTGGGCGCGCGCCTCCAACCGCCCAGATCCCGCGCGCAGCGGGGCGCGAGCCGGAAGTTCCTTCCCGCCAGCCGAAGGAGCCCCCCCTCCCGCCTCGCAGAGGAGGCGTGGCCGAGAGGGCTCCGCCCCTTCTCCCCCGTGTCACCCTGACTGCGGGCTGACGGGCCGCTGCTTTGGCGGCTGGAGCTGTCCGGGCTGCGGCTGCTCCTCCGACACAGCCCCTCGCTCCCGGGGAAGAGCCGCCTCCCAGCCCTGCAGGGGGAATCCCTGCCTGCTTCGGGCTTCCCTGGGGGGAGAATGCATTGATCGGAGGCGGCCGCGGGCTGCTCCCCCCGTCCCCCTCCTCGGCCGGGCGCTCGCTCGCGCGGCTCTCAATGATAGAGGATACTATGACTTTGCTGTCTCTCCTGGGTCGCATCATGCGCTACTTCTTGCTCCGACCCGAGACCCTCTTCCTGCTCTGCATCAGCCTGGCCCTCTGGAGCTACTTCTTCCACACGGACGAGGTGAAGACCATCGTGAAGTCGAGCCGCGACGCCGTGAAGATGGTGAAGGGCAAAGTGGCGGAGATCATGCAGAACGAGCGGCTCGGGGGGCTCGACGTGCTGGACGCCGAGTTCTCCAAGACCTGGCAGTTCCGGAGCCACAACGTGGCCGTCTTCTCCATCCAGGGCCGGAGGGACCACATGGAGGACCGCTTCGAGGTCGTCACCGACCTGCTCAACAAAACCCACCCGTCCATCTTCGGCATTTTTGACGGGCACGGAGGAGAGGTAACGTCAGCCTTGCTTTTGCTCTCGTGCAAAGGGCGATAGAGGCTTTTTTTTATTATTATTATTTGACCCGAAAGCAGCCCCTTTTCACTTGATCTGTATAATATTAGAAACATAGAAGATGACGGCAGGAAAGGGCTACAGCCCATCAAGTAATGTAATGTAATGTAATTTATTTCTTATATACCGCTACATCCGTTAGGTTCTAAGCGGTTTGAAGAAAATATACATTAAGATTATAAATGAGAAGTAAGAAGGTACTTAAAAAAATTCTCTTACTGTCCCGAAGGCTCACAATCTAACTAAAGTACCTGGAAATTAATAAAGAAGAGAAAATAAAGATGGTTGAAAAAAGAAAAATTCTATGTGAATTTATAGGATGGAAATTAAACTGACAGTGAAGAACTGTATGAAAAATACACATGGAATGCAGTTAGAGAGGGTAGGTTACAATCTATTAATGGTATTTGTTTAATTGGAAGGTGTTAAGGTGGGTAATCAAGTCTGCCCACTCTGCTTACCCACCCCCTGTCTATGCCCTAATGACCCAATTTCCTTATCTTGACCCTCGTAGGGATCCCACATGGGTATCCCATTTATTCTTCAAGTCTGACAGATGCATTTTCCAAACCTGCTTCTTAGCCTAGTAAAAGGATGCGTTTGGTCAGTGAACCTGCTGGTGTGCTCCGAAAGATTGGGATTCTCTGATTCTGTAGGTTTTCCTATTGTTATTAGGCTCTAGATCGCTTTCGTTGTTTTGTTTTAACTGCATCGATGTCCGGGAACAGCTCCTGGAACTCTCGAGGGTCATTTATGGCTCAGCCCCAATTGATCTGATCGATGGCTTCATTAGAGCTACACATAACAATAGTAGAAAAAACCCCACATACTTTCTTCCAATTTCCCTCCCGTAAAAGTAAGATATTCCTCAATCGTGTCCTAGCATTCCAGGCAGCTTCTCGTGAAAAGGAATTTCATTCATTGCTGCTTTCCGCTGAGTCTTACAAACATTTTAGGAAGAAGTTGAAAACCTATTTTTCCCCCCCTTAAATATTTGACTAATTAATCCATTCTTTCTATGTAATATGTTATCATTAGTAATTTTTTCGTAAACCGCATAGAACTTTGGGTAATGCGGCGCTGCTTTACTAGGGCAGATGTCGTTGCAAAATGGTCTGGGGTTGCAAAAGTTTCAGTTCATCGCTTCGGTGAGATTTGAATAGCCCAATGACAACAAGAGCATATGGCCAGCTAGAGCTATATTGAGCAAAACTGCCCTATCCTGAATCCTTTCAATGAATGGCAGTGATCACTAACCCCAACCCCCCTCCCCCAAACAGGAGCCAAACAGTGGGTCTGATTTAGTGATTAGACCTAATTATATTAGGAATCAACTTACTGAATACCATTCTGATTTTGCTGTCTATGAAGCCAAAAATGTCACATAGCTTCCCGTTCCTTTGTGGTGGGACAATGAGATTTGTATTTATTTATTTATTTTGTGAAGTAACAAAGGGAACTAGTCAACTACTGTAACAGCTAGCTTCAAAGGACCAAAGGCTAGCCTTACTCAAAAACGATTCCCCATACTATGCTTATGGAAGTTTATTCAGTAAGGACCTTGGTGACGGGAAGGGGTAAAACGCGGACCTCACGGATCTTAACCGCGCGTCCTTAAAAATCTGAGGTCCGTGCCACTTTTAGTCTCAGCATACAGACCTCTAGGACAGTGTTTTTCAACCGCTAGTGTGCCGCGAGATGTTGCCTGGTGTGCCGCAGGGCCGCCATCAGGGCAGTACTACCAGTCCTGCATTCAGGGGCCCGGAGCTGACAGGGGGCCCGAGGCAGGGGCGCCAGTAGCTCGCCAAGGCAAAGTGAGTCGATCACCCAGGACTCACTTTGTCTTGGCGATCTAATCTATCGAGCCGATAAGTCTTCTTCTCCCCGACGTCAATTCTGCAGTCGGAGAGGAAGTTCGGGCCAGCCAATCGCTGCCTGGCTGGGCGGAACTTCCTCTCCGATTGCAGAATTGACGTCAGGGAGAGCATGCGTTGGCGTCGGCTTTGGGGCCTGTTATCCATTGGTGGGTCCTGTTCCCCGATGGCAGCGGCAGTGGCAGTGGCTTGGGGAATGGCAGGGAGAAAGAAAGAAAGGGGGCAGGCAGGGAAACAGAAGGAAAGAAGAGAAACAGAAAAAAAGAAAGAAAGGTCAGGGAGAGAGCCACTTGAGCAGGCGGTAGTTTTTAGGCCAGCGCGGGGGTTAGTGCGTGATGAAAAATCGCACGCATTAACCCCGCTAGCGCGGCTTAATAAAAGGAACCCTTAGGGCTCCTTTTAGCAAGCCGTTCTAGTGGGGTTAGCGCATTGGACATTTCATCACGCGCTAACCCTCGCGGCTGGCTAAAAAACTAATACCTGCTCAATGCAGGCGTTAGCGGCTAGCGCGGCAGGCAGTTTAACGCACGGTATTACACGCCTTAAACCCTTACCGCAGTTTGATAAAAGGACCCCTTAGAGTAGGAAAACCAGAAAAAAAAAACATTCTGAAACCAAATTGTGTACTAATATATACCAGGCTCTGCACCCTGTCTCCCCTTCCCTGCCAGGCTGTTCATTTCATTTTTCATATACACACAATACACACAGCAGATATAAATGATAACGCACGGAATACTGTACGTTCAACCGCCTGCCGCGCTAGTTGCTAACACCTCCATTGACGAGGCGTTAGTTTTTTGGCTTGCCACGGGGGTTAGCACGTGATGAAATGTCTGACGCGCTAACCCCTGTAGCGCACCTTGATAAAAGGGGCCCTAAGTTTCGTATTTTTTTATGATAACAGCAATCATCTTGAAATCAACAGTTTCCATGGTAATATGAATAAAAAAGGAAATAAAATTAATAAAAAGGAAATCTAAACATATCTTAACTATTTGTCAGTCCACAATACTTGGAGGAAGAGAGTTGCAAATTAGAGAATGACACAGTGACAAAATTCATCACCGTCCCCCGTCCCCGCGGATAACCACGGGAAATCATCTTCATGCCATTCTTTAAAGAGAGAGGGAAGAATCAGAGTATAATTGGGCACAACCACTGACCCGCAAACTTTGCTTTGAAGAATGCTGGTGTAGAAGGACTGAGGTTGAGAATGACAGTCTCTGGTATCCAGAGCAGATATTGTGATGTCATAATGCCTCATTCCACCAGTGCCTAAGAGCCAATCACATCAGTGATGTCACAATGGCTTCATTATCCTTGGCTCACATAAGAATCAGCGTATGAATGGCCACACCCACTGACCCGCAAGCTTTGCTTTGAAGAATGCTGGTGTAGAAGGACTGAGGTTGAAATAGACACTAGAAAATGACATGGGATGAATTTTGTCACCATGTCATTCTCTATTGCAAATAAATCAGAGAAATTACACTGACATAATTCCATAGAAAACCAGACGGACATCCTGAAGTAAGCCTAAAATATTAACTATGAGCTTATTCTTGTCTATTGGTAGGGGTACTTGCTGTCACCACACCGTTGTCCACAATAAATCTAGATAACTGTGATGTAGTAGTTTTGAACTAAGCCTGAGGTGGGGTTGGAGAAAAATCTTGATGGACTAAGGGGGAGAAGGCTTTCTAGTAGGGATAGAACTTCGTGGGTGACTTTATTTGTCCCAGAGTGGGGCTGGGGAGAGGATTTTGTGGATCACTAGCCCATAGGGATTTGAGACCGTCTAGAAGGCAACATAGAAACATGATTGCAGATAAAGGCCAAATGGCCCATCCAGTCTGCCCAGCCGCAGCATCCCATCATCTCCTCCTCTCCCTGAGAGATCCCACGTGCCTGTCCTGGTGACGTGTCAAAACCGCACAAGACAACGGCGCTCCGACAGTCTCGCACTGACATTTGAGCGCAGGACAAATGCACGCCGCTGCTTCCGCCGTTTTGAGGACCCCCCTCCCCTCACTACACTGAAAACTCCCAAACAGTGAAAAGAACGGGAGTTTTTAGTATACTGGGGTGGGGGGTTCTCCCTCCAAACCCCCCAACGGGAGCAACAGCAGTTCTAAGTGTAGTTGGGGAGGTACCTCCCCCACCACACCTCAGAACGTAAAACAGAAGGCCTCAAAGTGGCAGAATGTTGGCACAGGATTGTCAGCGCCTCGTTGCCCTCCACTCTTTTGACGGTGTACCACCTGCTCCCCGCTTTCTTGAATTCAGACACAGTCTTTGTCTCCACCACCTCGCCCCGGAATGTTGATTCATTCCTGAATCTGGCTCTAGCGCCTTGAACAGATAGTGGCTAGGGATGATGGGTTGGCTGTCTTGAAATGGGAAAGAAATACTAACCCTGTCAAATTATGCTGCTGCATTTTGGATCATTATTGACATTTTAAATGGCCATTCTCGCTGAGCATCATTTGCTGTTCTGGAACACGAGGCATCCTGGCATTGTTTTGCGGTATGCTTGGCTGAAGCCAGAGCTGTGCTTGAGTGATCATGCCATGTTGCTGCAGTTTCTGAGGTATACATCTAGAGCCAATACAGAAAGGATGGATTGGTTTTCTCCCTTTTGAAATACATTATCAGGACAGCTCTTTCTTGCATGTAGCCAGCAGAATCCCGGATTAGAATCACGATTGAGCGGGGGGTTGTTAACTAATGTGTGTTAACAGAATATCCCATCCTTTTTGCCAAATTCTGCGCCTTAAATGCAGAAATGATGTAGGCTTTGTCTTTGTCCGCCAGGAAGCAGAGAGTATACTGCTCAGTTGTTGGCGCTGGGGTCAGATTCAGTGGTCCTGAGGCAATGGCAGAAAGCCACGAAACGATCGTTGACCTATTTTGATTCGAACCTTGAATATCTTATCTGTTATGGATTAAAGCAGTGTATCTCAAACTGTGTGCCTCCTGAGATTTCAGGTGTGCCGCGGTACACTGGGGAGGAGCAGAGGCGCCGGGGCCAGCTGTTTGCCTATAGGACGTGCCTCTCGTAGCGAGAGACACGCCCTTTTTGCAATCGGTGGGCGCCAGCACCTATCATTCTTTCTGGCCCTCTTCCCTTCTGGCACCCCCCCTCCCTCCACTGGCATCTCGAGGCCCTCCTGGAGGGCCTTGACGCACACGCGGACATCGATATGATGATGTCACGCATGCGTGTGATGTCGTCACGTTGATATCCACGCACTTCCAGGTGCCTCAAGCCACGGACACTACCTTTAGTGTGCTGCGGCTCGAGAAAGCTTGCTGGACACGAGATTAAAGTATCGTCAGTATAATTTTTTTTTTTTTTTTTCAAAGACGCATTTAAAGACTATTATTCAGTGTGTTTATGAAAGTTTTAAATGCCGATGATGGGTAGGAAGTAGGGTCTTATGACTCACCCAACACTGAGGCTTTTTCTTTCATTTTGCACTGAAATTACTGGTGTTTAATCAGACTATTCATTAGTGGAGTGATATTTTGCTGTATTAGTGTATATTACTTTCCTCCACACCTCACATTTTTGATTAAGAACATAAGAATTGCCACTGCTAGGTCAGACCATCGTGTCCATCCAGTGGTCCATCGTGCCTAGCAGTCTACTCATGCGGCGGCCCTTAGGTCAAAGACCAGTGCCCAGTTTAAGTCTAGCCTTACCTGCGTACGTTCTGGTTCAGCAGGAACTTGTCTAACTGTGTCTTGAATCCCTGGAGGGTGTTTTCCCCTATAACAGCCTCTGGAAGAGCGTTCCAGATTTCTCCCACTCTCTGGGTGAAGAAGAACTTCCTTACGTTTGTATGGAATCTATTCCCTTTTAAGTTTAGCGAGTGCCCTCTGGTTCTCTTCACCTCGGAGAGGGTGAACAATCTCTCTTTCTCTACTAAGTCAATTCCCTTCAATATCTTGAATGTTTCGATCATATCCTCTCTCATTCTCCTCTTTTCAAGGGAGAAGAGGCCCAGTTTCTCCAATCTCTCACTGTACGGCAACTCCTCCAGTCCCTTAACCATTTTTGTCGCTCTTCTCTGGACCCTTTCATGTACGACGACCAGTGTTGGACGCAGTATTCCAGGTGGGGGCGTACCATGGCCCGGTACAGCGGCATGATAACCTTCTCAGATCTGTTTGTGATCCCCTTCTGAATCATTCCTAGCATTCTGTTTGCCCTTTTCGCCGCCGCACATTGCACAGACAGTTTCATTGACTTGTCCACAAGTACTCCCAAGTCTCTTTCTTGGGGGGTGTCTCCGAGTATAGCACCGGACATCCTGTATTCGTGGATATGATTTTGGTTACCGACATGCATCACCTTGTACTTATCCACGTTGAACCTCATTTGCCATTTCACAGCCCATTCCTTGTCTTTAACGCATATTTTGTTAGTGCATCTTGAGTTAATGAAATGCAGAACATCGAAATGCATCTAAATTACCTAATTTTTATGCAAATTGAATAATGCATCTTGCATTTTAACCTTAAAAGCTGTGTTATTCGTGGAAAGTTAATGTCAGCTTTTAGCTGGCATTATCTTTCCTCTCTGGAAACATCAGACCACTAGTGCGTGGCCTAATGTTCCTAGAAGCCTGTTAAAAAGGCCAGTGCCACTGTGCAGGGTCAATAAGCAGGTCTGCCCCGAAACCCTTCATTCTACTTCCAGGGGTAGTGCCGCAGGATTCTGCTGGCTAGGGTGGAGCCTTTGCTCCCCCCCCTCCCCCAAACAAAATGGCATTCCGCTGCCTGTGTACACTTGTGAAGGCTTGGCTATGGTGTCAGATACTATTGGGTTGGCTCTGGATGGTATAGTCCCAACTGGATTGTGTGGACTTTAGATATAGATAACGCTCTATAAGTGTATTGATACTGAAGAAGACAAATTTTAAATAATACTTGACACAATTTTGGTTATTCTTTTTTTTTTTTTTTTTCAAAATAATGGGGGTCTTTTACTAAGGCGCGTTAGCTGATTTATTGCGTGCTAAATGCTAATGCGCCCATCATAGTCTATGAACGCGTTAGCATTTAGCGCGCTAAATTGGCTAGCGCACCTTAGTAAAAGACCCCCCCAATGCTTTTAAAATTTTCTGGAGACTTCATTTTAATGTAGAACTTTACATATGAAGTGTTTTCCCGTTTTGATGCTCCATATAAGGTATCAATATTCTTACAAGAGTGGAGAGGTTTGTTTGTTTTGGGTTTTTTTGGTTGGTTTGTTTTTTAAGTATGTGGGTCACATTGCCTTACAGACTTTTACAAATGTTAAATATTTCCTAAGCCCTATGTTTGGCAGATCAGATTCTAAACATGTGTACAGAGGCTAGTTTGCATCACCAAAGCAAAACTTTGAATTGAAAGAGCTTTCCTTACAGCAGCAGCTCACAGAGAGATCCTGTTTTACAAAGAAACAGTTTCCTGAAGCCTAAAACTGTTCATTCAGCGGTTATAAATAAACTGGCAATTATTCTGCCATCAATTACTGAGCGCAGTTATCGAGTGGACAGCTCAGTATAATGTCATGTAGATGGCCAATGCCTGAGTCTTCGTGTTATAATTGACAGATGTGGGTTGCAGTGAATGACGGAAGGAAAGCGGGGACTGGAGCTGGGAATGCATAATTACTAGAGTTGATTGTGAATATAAAACTAAACCATTTTTATAGGAAGCACAATTTATTTATTTAGTTTTCGATACCATTCACCCCAGGGAGCTCCGAATGGTTTACATGAATTTTTTCAGGTACTCAAGCATTTTCCCTGAATGTCCTGGTGGGCTCTCAATCTATCTATCTAATGTACCTGGGGCGATGGGAGGATTAAGGGCTCCTTTTACAAAGGTGCATTAGGACCTTAACGCACGGAATAGCGCGCGCGCTAGCCGCTACCACCTCCTCTTGAGCAGGTGGTAGTTTTTCAGGTAGCGTGCGCTAATCTGGTCCATGCGCTAAAAACACTAGCGCACCTTTGTAAAAGGATCAGGGTGCTGAGTCTGTAGCTTTAACCACATCACCACTCTAGAAATCAAAATATAATAAAAGTGAGCCAAGTATAGGACAATTGAGACATTGTGACATCACTGATGAGGTTGGCTCATGGGCATTGGTGGAATGAAGCATTATGATGTCACAGTATCAGCTCTGGTTATCAGAGGCTGAAGCTGTTCACACTATTTATTTATTCAATTTTCTATACTGTTCTCCCAGCTCAGAATGGTTTACATGAATTTATTCAAGTACTCAAGCATTTTCCCTGTCTGTCCTGGTGGGCTCACGGTTTGTCTAAAGTACCCAGGGCAATGGGGGGATTAAGTGACTTGGCCAGGGTCACAAGGAGCAGTGTGCTGAGGCTGTAGCTTTAACCACTGCGCCACACTCTCCCCACATCACATCAGCATCATCCACAGTGGAGCAAGCATCTGGGGGAAAAAGTACATTTTCCGTAAGCTTTTGTATGCAGCTCTGCAAATCGGCTAGGGCTGATCATTTTGAATAACGGTAAAAGAATCACGAATTGAACACGAGCAAGAAAAACAATATTGGTTGCCATACCTTAAGAAGGACGTGGCGTTACTCGAGAGGGTTCAGAGGAGAGCGACGCTTCTGATAAAGGGAATGGAAAACCTTTCATACGCTGAGAGATTGGAGAAACTGGGTCTCTTTTCCCTGGAGAAGAGGAGACTTAAAGGGGATATGATAGAGACTTACAAGATCACGAAGGGCATAGAGAGAGTAGAGAGGGACAGATTCTTCAAACTTTCGAATAATAAAAGAACAGGAGGGCATTCAGAAAAGTTGAAAGGGGACAGATTCAAAACGAATGCTAGGAAGTTCTTCTTTTCCCAACGTGTGGTGGACACCTGGAATGTGCTTCCAGAGAGCGTAATAGGGCAGAGTACGGTACTGGGGTTCAAGAAAGGATTGGACAATTTCCTGCTGGAAAAGGGGATAGAGGGGTATAGATAGAGGATTACTGCACAGGTCCTGGACCTGTTGGGCCGCCGCATGAGCGGACTGCTGGGCACGATGGACCAGCAGAGGATTGCTTATGTTCTTAAGTAACTCCACAGAAACAAGTAAAGACACATAAAATGGTGTCTCAATAGTATTTCAATTGTGGTAGTCGAGAGTACTAAAAAGTCTGTAAGTAAAGTCTCTATTACAAAGTCTTCATTCTTGTGAAACAGGCTTTATTGATATGACTCGATACAGGCCGTATTTCTTCTAAGCAGATCATTCCTTTGTGACAGACTTTACTTACAGACTTTTTAGTACTCTTGACAACCATGATTGAAATACAGTTTGAAATAGTTTGTGATTTGCATTTTATGTGTCTTTAAAAGAATCATGGTCTGTGTATTGGCAATCAGTTCCTTCCCCAGGAGTCCTCAAAGAATTCTATGGCAGTGTTTCCCAACTCTGTCCTGGAGGACCACCAGCCAGTCGGGTTTTCGGGATAACCCTAATAAATATGTAGGAGAGAGATTTGAATATAATGGAGGTGACAGGCATGCAAATCTGCTCCATGTATATTCATTAGAGCTATCCTGCAAACCTGACTGGCTGGTGGTCCTCCAGGACAGGGTTGGGAACCACTGTTCTATGGTACTTTGATTTTTGTTGTACACTATTTTGGTTCCTGCTGTCTGTTCATGCCAATCTGTAGAATGTCACTAAAATACTGAAAATGACGTAGGGCAGACCAGGCAACACCAGTTCTCGAGGGCCAGAATCCAATTGGGTTTTCAGGATTTCCCCAATGAATATGCATGAGATATATTTGCATGCACTGCTTTCAATGCATATTCATTGGGGCAATCCTGAAAAACCGATTGGATTCTGGCCCTCGAGGACCGGAGTTGCCCATGTCTGACGTAGGGTCTTATTTATGAAGTGATACTGGTATGCGTATGTACTCCAGGAAACATCTGTTTTTCAAATGTCGGCTAAGGGGAGATATAATTGAAGTCTACAAAATCCCGAGTAATGTAGAATGGGTACAAGTGGATCGATTTATTTATTTATTTTTTTTACTGCATCAAGATTTACAAAGACTAGGAGACACTCAATGAAGTTAAAGAGTAATACTTTTACAACCAATAGGAGGCAATATTTTTTTCACTCAGAGAATAGTTAAGTTCTGGAACGCGTTGCCAGAGAATGTGGTAAGAGCAATTAATGTAGCTGGTTTTAAAAAGGTTTGGACAAATTCCTGGAGGAAAAGTCTATAGTCTTCCGTTGAGATAGACATGGGATGGTAGCATGGAATGCTGCTACTATTTGGGTTTTTTGCCAGGTATTAGTGATTTGGATTGGCCTCCGCGAAGATGGGATACTGGACTGGATGGACCATTGGTCTGACCCAATAAGACTATTCTTATGTTCTTAATTTAGGGGTGAAGTTATTAATCTGTATTAGGGCTCTAAATTGCTTTATTTGTACCTTAATTCAAGTTAAAGGTCACTAACATAATTAAATGTAATACAACAATAACTAAGGCACCACAGGCTACATAATAATGAGATGCAAAACATGCAAAAACATATAAAGCAATTCATTACTATGTAAAATCTATAATTGCAACTTGTAGTGAAGGCCACAAGTCTCCTTAAAATAAACACAGCCAAAAACTTCCATATATGGGGGAAGGGAATGGTGACTTGCATACTGCCTTTTGTGGCTTTGGCATTCAAAGTAGTACACCTATGGACCGGCAGAAATAAAAGAATTATTCTGTGGACCGGCATCGGTCTGTGGACCAGCAGTTGAAGAACACTGTTTTGGGCCTGATGCACGTGCTGGCCTGATGCACGTGCTGATGCACGTGCTGGCCCAACAAGTCTGCCCACTCGAATAACCCACCCCCTGAAGCACTTCCCCGAAGTGAACCCATATGTTTATCCCATTTATTCTTAAAATCGAGAACGTTGTTGGCTTCTACTACCTGAAGTGGAAGATCATTCCAACGATCAACCACCCTTTCGGTGAAGAAATACTTCCTAATGTCAGCATGAAATCTCCCACCCCTGATTGTTTGCGGATACCCTCTTGTTGCCGTAGGTTCTGTAAGGAAAAAGATGTCTTCTTCCACCTCCATACGGCCAGTAACATATTTGAACGTCTCTATCATGCCTCCCCTCTCTCTGCGTTCCTTGAGAGAGTATAGCTGCAACTTACCTAGACGTTCTTCATATGGGAGATCCTTGAGTCCTGAGACCATCCTAGTGGCCAATCTCTGAACCGACTCTATTCTCAGCACATCCTTTTGATAATGTGGCCTCCAAAATTGAACACAGTATTCCAGATGTGGTCTAACCATGGACCTGTAAAGCGGCATTACCACTTCGGGCTTTCGGCTGACGAGATTTCTCCGGATGCAACCCAGCATTTGTCTAGCCTTGGATGAAGCTTTCTCCAGTTGATTGGCTGCCTTCATATGTTCACTAATGATTAAGAACATAAGAAGTTGCCCCCGCAGAGTCAGACCAGAGGTCCATCTTGCTCAGTGGTCCGCTCCCGCGGCGGCCCATCAGGCCTAGTGCCTGAACAGTGGTCCCTGATTAATTTTGTAACTTACCTCTAATCCCATCCCTATAATCTACCTCTACTCTTATCTGTACCCCTCAATCCCTTTGTCTTCCAAGTACCTATCCAAAGCTTCTTTGAACCCCTGTAGCGTGCTCCTGTTTATCACATCCTCTGGTAGTGCGTTCCATGTATCCACCACCCTCTGTGTGAAAAAGAACTTCCTGGCGTTTGTTCTAAACCTCTCCCCTTTCAATTTCTCTGAGTGCCCCCTTGTACTTATTGATCCCCTTAATTTGAAAAATCTGTCCCTGTCTATTTTTTCTATGCCCTTCATGATCTTGAAGGTTTCTATTATGTCTCCTCTAAGATTACTCCCAGGTCCCGTTCTGTAACAGTTCTAGTTAAGATCTCACTGTTCAGAGTGTAGGTTCTGCAAGGGTTTCCGCTACCAAGGTGCATAACTTTACACTTCTTGGCATTAAAGCTCAGCTGCCAAATAGTAGACCATTGCTCCAGTAAAAGTAGGTCCTGTGTCATAGTGTAGGGTACGGTACCTCCGCCCACTACATTGCATAATTTAGCGTCATCGGCAAATAATGCAATTTTACCCTGAAGTCCCTGAGGCAGATCCTGTACGAAGATTAAGTGCAGAATATTACACTTAGCCAGATAAGACCAATGTCAGTGCCAGGATATGTCTAGCCATTTAAATATTTACCCCTGAGTTTTCAGAGGATGTTATGTTTGAGCTTAAACGAAGGAAGCAGCAATGATTCTGGCATCTTCATTGTGATAGTAGAGTTTGCCTTGCTCGCTTTTCTGCCCTGGGATCTTTGGCGAGCGTTTTGTGCTTCAATAAACATTTATGTAAATGGGGGGTCTTGCTGCCCCAGAACAAATAGCCCAAAGTGTCACAACAACCGTTTTCGGTAAACTGGGCCCTTTGTTTAATTCTCAGTTTTAAATGAAAACGTTGATGAGAGTTAGAGAAATAATGTATTGCTTGTTGCCTACGTCTTAAGGTCAGATACCACGTGCAATTTTGTAGGCCTTGAGCTTCCACTTAATTCCTGTTGCAGAAGACAAAGTAATCTTTATGTTGATGGTGTGTTGCTATGTCCAGGGGTAGGAGTGTAGATTTTGAACATTACAGAGGGCATTTGATAGTGAGGGAGAAAACACTGGCTGTCACTTCAGGATGGCTTGATGGCTGCATTCTTGCATAAATTTCAGATGTGCTATGATGAATGTCACCAAGGATCATAAATTTTATCCATTTTACTGGATACTCATAATAAGCTCATGGTAGGATTTTTGCATAGGTTGAAAGGAAGTTGACATCAAGCCTCCATCAAGGTATACAAGAAAATGTTGAATATTTCTATGTGAATAATTATTGTTGAGCAGATGATTTAAAATGCAAAGCCAGGTAGACCTTGCTTGTGACCCCTAGACCTGTCCCCAGACCCGCCCAGTTCCATCCATCCCCGCCCCGTTATACCGTCCTCAAAACCCTAGTGATGACTGAGCTCTGAGATGTTAGAGACCTTGAATGCATTTTCCATGAGGAAAATAGGTTGGCAAAATCTCTATGCCATTTGACTTTGGCAATCTATTCTATGTGTAAATGACAGAGCCCAGGTCATCATTAGAGTTTAGAGCAGGTTTGTCCTAACCTTTTTCTATCAGGGGCCATATTTTATATGTTGTAACATTCAGAGGGTCAAAACACACATCGCTGTATTTTGCCAAATAGTGGCAAAATATAACAATGTGTCATTCCTTCCCAGAGAATCTTTCTCTGTGTCTCATCTACCCGCAGCTTTCATCCAGTCTACTTGTTCTCATTACCCCCCCCTCCCCCGAGCCAGTATCTTTCCCTTCACCTGGCTTCAGTTGCAAAACAAACAATGGGCTTCCATTTGCCCCACCACAACTTGGCTTCATAATGCTGGAAGTTCAGGTTGGTCTAACGGTTTCAAATCTTACGAGACTTGAAATCATGAGACCAATCCAAATGTCCAGGACTGCTTGACTGAAACTTACAAAGATCTGAGTCATAGCGAGGAAAAGGAAGTCTTGCTAAAAGCACCACATGAATTACCAAGCTTCCAAGACCAGATAAATGCACACGGAGGGCCGGGTTCTGGCCCCAGGGCCAAAGTTTGGATAAGCCTGGCTTAGAGTGATTTATTGCACTTTTACCACTAGATCAGAATTTACAAGTGAATATGATTCTGGAAATCTACATGTTAAACTTTTATTTGGTACTTAATGTATCTGAAAGATTTTTTTTTTTTAATGAATTGAGAAACTCATCTTCCCAATTAGAGAATGATATGGGCACCGTTTACCATGGTAAACCGTGGTCACCGCAGTAAATCCGGAGGAATAGAGACTTTTGCAACTGGTTTACCGCAAGAATGGGGCAAGACCTTTCACCGCCCCGCGGGAATGGGGACAAGACCTTTCACCTTCCCATGGGAGCGGTGAAAAGTCTTGTTCCTTTGGTAAAAAAAAATTGTGCCCGTGTCAGACTCGGCATCTCCTCCCCAGCTCCTTATTTTTTATTTTTATTTTATTTATTCAATTTTCTATACTGTTCTGCCAGGGGAGCTCAGAACGGTTTACATGCTCTTGCACCTATTTTACCTTCAAGAACCAGCCATGCCATGATGAAGACAGAAGGAACCCAAAGCCCAAGACCAATGTGATTTGAAGAATAAAATTACCAGACAACAAAAGGTAGAAAAAAATAAAATTTTATATTTTGTGATTAGAATATTCCAGATTTGAAATATGTATCCTGCTAGAGCTGATATAACTGGGGATGCAAAGCCCAGGCTGTGCTTCTTTAGCTTCCAGCTGGCTTAGGGCTCTCTCTCTGACCAGGGGACATTTGCCCTAGTTGCTTTCCCCTAACACTATTCCTACCATGTATGACTGAAGTATTCTGTTAGCTTGATTTTTCTGTAGTAATTTGGTTCAGTTCAATAGTGGAGGGGATATTTGTGAAAGGGAGGGGAGACAGGGGTTTTGTTGATCCTTGCTCTGTATTATTTGTGTTTATAAAATGAGAAGGGATCTCAAAGTTCCTCCTTGAGGGCCGCAATCCAGTTGGGGTTTCAGGATTTCTATATCGTCCCTAAGGTTCATAAGAACATCAGCCCTCCCCCAGGTAGGCCTATAGTGTCCCTAAGGGGCACGGTTCTGGAGCCTCTATCCAAATTTATCAACTGGTTTCTCAAACCCCAAGTGGTTTGCGCAAGATCTTATCTTAAAGATACCACCCACTTTCTAACTTGCATTACTCACATTACAGACATTCAAGATACTCATATACTGGTTACCATGGACCTTGAATCCCTTTATTCCAATATACCTCAGACAGCTGCTTTAGAACTCATTTCCAGAATATTCATGCAGGATGTTCATCATGATAGGATTAGAGCAGATTTTCTCATTCAACTGGCTCAACTAGTATTGAATCACAATTATTTTCAGTTTGATCAACAATTTTTTCTACAGACACATGGCGTCGCCATGGGCACCGCAGCAGCTCCAAGCATTGCCAATTTATATGTTTCCCGGTTTGAGGAACGTTACTTGTATTCTTCAGCCTGATACTCATATATTAAAGTTTGGCGCAGATTCATCGACGACGTTTTCTGTATCTGGATGGGTCCTCCCGAATTGTTACCTTATTTTTTGGATTGGCTCAATTCGTTGGACCCTAATTTGAGATTCACTATGGAGTAGAGAATGACACGGTGGCGGTTTACCCGCGGCCACCGCATTTTAGCCGCGGGTCACCCGCCGAAAACGGGGAAGAAAACTAGCAGTCGCTGCGGCGACGGGGACAAGGCCATTCACCGCCCGCGGGGCGGTGAATGGTCTTGTCTCCGCAGTGAGGTATCAAGGATCGCGCGGTCCCCGCAGCCACCGCCCGCCCGCCCGTAGCATTTAGCCAGCTCCCTCCCTCCACCTCACCTTAAATTTTGAGTTTTCCGGCTTCCTTTTTTCCGAGCCGCACGTGTTCAAAAATCCGTGCACGCGCGGCTGCGTGAGTCAATCAATCTTCTCCTCTGACGCAACCGGAAACAGGAAGTTGCAGGAGAGGAGAAGTTTGATTGACTCGCGCAGCCGCGCGTGCACGGATTTTTGAACACGTGCGGCTCGGAAAAAAGGAAGCCGGAAAACTCGAAATTTAAGGTGAGGTGGAGGGAGGGAGCTGGCTAAATGCACGGCTTTTTGAACGCGTGCGGCTAGGGAAAAAGGAAGCCAGCAAACTCGGAACGAATATAAGGTGAGGTGGAGGGAGGGTGGGGGCTGCTGGACCATTCTTCATTACTTTGCCATACTAATTCCATTCTATGTTAGGTGCCACGGACTCAGATTCGAGTCCTAGTGATGATGAGTTAAAGATCCCAAAAGAAGCCAACTTCTAAATCCAGTGGTTAGAGCTACACTACACTCCTTGTGACCCTGGGCAAGTCACTTAATCCCTATTGCTTCTGACACAATGGGCAGTTCCAAAGACCAAGACTGGCCAGTGTCAAAGACAGGATGCTGAGCTTGATAGACCCTTAGTCTCCACTGTTTTTAGTGATCAACAAAGTTCTATGTTTCTATAATCACCCTAATTCTGTTATCATTGGACTAGATATTCAAAATGATTTAAATGGCCAGGACAGGCTCCTGGCTGTTCAAATCATCTGTCCAGGGCTAACCAGGCATTTTCAATCTTCATGTTCAGCCCAAATGGTGTCACACAATTCAGCAAAAATACCCAATGTTGTTCCTCATAATTTAAATATTGCTCATAGAAGGAACAACATTGGGTATTTTTGCAAATGGAAGTTGGAGGGTTAATTCCCTTGAAACAGCCAATTGAGTGAAACATGAATTCATGCTGGGACACAAGATAGGTTGAATTTGTTTTGAATTTAAAAAGAAAAATGATCAATGAAGAATACTATAATGGCAAGAAAATATAATGATAAAACAGCAACTAATTTTGCCTATTTTTATATATTAAAAAAGTACTACATAAGGTGAATGTCCATATTGCTGTCTGTTGTTCTGCTGAGCACTGGCATTGAAACAGCAAAATGCATTTATTGCATACTTGTCCTCTGTCGGAAACATTATGGTGGTATATTAGTTGTGTTAATAAAAATTTATAAACAAAGCCCTGCCAGCTGAACATCTCTTTCTCTAGTTCAGCAGCAGGAACTTTGATTTATAAGAATGGAATACGCTAAATATTAGAGTACTAAGGCTTATATGGATGCTGCGGGGACGGTGATGGGACGGTGAATGGGATGGCAGTGGCGGTGACGGGGCGGTGAAAGGAATGGCAGTGACGGTGACGGGGCGGTGAATGGAATGGCGGTGACGGGGCGGTGACGGGGACAGATTTTTTCCCCGTGTCATTCTCTACTATGGAGTTCAACTTTAATCAAATATCTTTTTTGGACGTGTGGGTCTCTAAGTTAGATCATACTTTAACCACCACAGTATACAGAAAACCAGTTGAGGTTAACAACTACTTAAGCTATACTAGTTGTCATCCTACTAAACTCAAACAATCTCTACCTACAAGCCAGTTTCTCCGCATCCGCAGGCTATGTACTGACATCAATGAGTTCCGCATTCAAGCTCGGAAACTATATGTCAGGTTCAAAAAGAGGGGGTATCCCCACCGTGTTCTTCATAACGCTTATAATAGAGCCCTGTATGCTAACAGGGAGCTGTTATTATCTACAGTCCCCACTCAAGAAGAAGCGGGTACTACTTGCATTCTAGCTTTTTCAGACCATGCTGCCTCTGTTGCTCAGAGCATCAGGAAACACTGGCATATCCTACAGTTGCACTCGATTTTTCAAGATTTTCCCCGTATAGCGTATTCACGTGCAAAAAATCTAGCAGACTATCTGGTCCATTCAAAATACACCATGACCAGGGGGACTATCAACCGTGAGGGACAAAATTCCAAATGTAGTGATACTTGCGATATTTGCAAGACCACTATTGAAGGTAACCGGTGGCAACACCCTAGAACCAATAAACTCTATACCCTCAAATCAGTTACCAGCTGCAAATCTATGTGGGTAGTTTACGTTATTATATGCCCCTGCAGCATGATATATGTGGGCCGGACTCAAAGAACTGTTAGAACTCGTTTAATAGAACATCGGTCACGGATCAACACTCAATCCACGAGTTCCCCCATGGTCCCTCATTGTATCCAATATGGGCATGTTTTTCGAGACCTACATTGGTTCATCATTGAACAACTATTTGACGACCATCAGGGGGATAAAGTGTCGTGGTTGCAACGAAAAGAACAATATTGGATATTTGAACTCCAAGCTTTGACTCCCAGCGGACATAATGATTACATCGAATGGCAATATACTTATTAGCTGCTGTCAGTCTGGGGACTGTCTGGTTGTTCCTTCCATTTGTACCTTGTTGGTATTTTTCTCCTCAGTTCACATTTTTTTTCCAGTTTATTTTCTATTTTTTGATAGACGTTCCCTCAAGGAACCTGTGAGTCAGCTGACTCTTTCAACCAATGATACTTGTGTCTGCAGTTTAAATCGGAAGCGTCCATTTCGGTTAAGCGCCATTTTCTACCTTGCTTTCCAAGCTGTGTCGGAGGAATCGAGAGTCTCAGCGCAGTCCAGTTGTTCCTGAGGAAGGGGGTGTGCACCCCCGAAACAGAGTCCCGTTGGACGAAGTTATCATCTGCTGGCTGTTCGTCACACGGAGAAGCTAAGTACTTCCAGTTTGTGACTGGCTTGGTTAGATTTGGACACTTACCTTCCTTTTTTGGCCCCCCAGACAAGGGGCAGAGACAAACGTAAACCAGTTATAAGAGTGTGTTTTTTTGATTCATTTATTTACATTTTTTCACACTTTGCGCTTTTGGGGTGCACTTGATTTTTCACACGCACGGAAGAACCCGGGGATGTTTCACAGTTGACACTCTTCTGGGTGTAAGCCAGTGACAGCCTTTCCTCTGGGAATTCCCAGTAGGTGGCTGTGTGACTGAGGGTTCTTCTGTTCCTACAAAATTTGTTGTTATAATTGGTCAATCTTTGGCGCAGTTCTGGTTACCTTTGTCTCTCCCCCTTATCCTTTTTCCTTTCTTGGGGTTTGGGAGGTTTTTTCTTGTTTTGTGATTTTTACCTCCCTATCTTTTGGGTTCTATTTTTGTTCTTAAGTTTCATTAAAGCATCAACAATCATTAAGTTAAAGCCTGAGCACAAAGAGGAAAGACAGAGCCTTAAAAATATTGTGTGGTAATGTGGAATACCAGTATAAGCACTGATAATACCAGTTGATTCTGATACTGAAACATTGCCTCTCACATCATCTCCGACCTTGTCTGCTTCACAGCTGTGTGAGCAGCTGACATCTCCAGCCAGACAATCAAAGTACGTGCTTTAACTGCTAAACCATGATTGCAATTATCCATAGCGTGGCCTGCCTGCAAGTCTCGTATGTTCCCCTGGAGAAATGATCGTTTATTTGCCTTTCCTTTCAATAGTAAAATTTCGGTTCTCCCTTTCTTGTGCAAATTTTCCACCCATCAGAAATGCTGGCAGGTCTAAAACAAGATGAAGAAAACTCCCTGCAGCAGCAACAAACTTCAATGTTATCAGTGATGACTTTATAAGAGAAGACTAGCAAACCAAATTTCAGCCAATAAGCTTCTAAAAGTAATACCACTCTGTACTTTTTGTCTCTGTGCTAGAAATGAAACTGCTCGGGGGGTAGTGAGTGTTTCTTCATGATAACAGCGTGGACCACTATGCGGCCCCTTTGATCTACCACAATTCAGAGCTTTTTAGGATTTCCAATTAAATGAGGTAGCAAAGGCAGTTTCTTGTTATTGGGCCATCACAGAACTAGATTTATCAGGAAAGGATATCTTTATTTCACTACGGCCCTTACTTTAGAAGTAGAACAGGGGTGTCAAAGTCCCTCCTCGAGGGTCGCAATCCAGTTGGGTTTTCAGGATTTCCCCAATGAATATGCACGAGATCTATTTGCATGCACTGCTTTCATTGTATGCTGATAGATCTCATGCAGGAAATCCTGAAAACCTGACTGGATTGTGGCCCTCGAGGAGGAACTTTGACACCCCTGAAGTGGAACAAATAGCAGCCCAAACGAGTATGTGGAGCAGAAAGAAATTGGATGTAACATGTGCCTGATGTGGCCACGTTTCGCCCGAGGGCTGCGTCAGAGGCAAAACTGGAGAGGAAGAACAGGCATCAAGCTTCTCTCAAACAGCTTACCAAACAATCCAAAGTATTTAAACACAAAGAATACACTTCTCATTGACCAACAATTCAGCAGCGCTAGTCCTGCTGCAATGCACCGTCAACCACTTTCTGTAGTACTGCTGCTGATTTTTTGTCACCAGTACTTGGGACTTGGGTTGGCCACTTTTGGAAACAGGATACTGGGCTTGATGGACCTTCGGTCTGGCCCAGTATGAAAACTCTTATGTTCTTATGTGAGCCAAGTATAGGATAATCAAGCCATTTTGACATCACTGATGGTTGGCTCTTAGGCATTGGTGGAATGAGGCATTGTGACATCACAATCTCAGCTCTGGAATGTTGCTAATCTTTGGGTTTCTGCCAGGCACTTGGGACCTCGGTCCTTCTACACCAGCATTCTTCAATGCAAGGCTTGAGGGTCAGTGGCTGGGCCCATTCAGACTCTGATTCTTATGTGAGCCAAGTACAGGATAATGAAGCCATTGTGACATCACTGATGTGATTGGCTCTTAGGCATTGGTGGAATGAGGCATTATGACATCACAATATCTGCTCTGGAATGTTGCTACTCTTTGGGTTTCTGCCAGGTACTTGGGACCTGGGTTGGCCACTGTTGGTAAACAGGATGCCGGGCTTGAAGGACCTTCGGTCTGTCCCAGTATGACAATTCTTATGTTCTTATTTTGTTGAAAAGGCAAGTGCAAAGGCTGAGAGCAACCCCCTTTTCTTTCTCTCCATGTGTATCCTCTTCCAGTCTTCCCCCTCCAAATATGGCAGACCCTTCTGATCTCCTCCAGATGAGGATTCCCACCCTTGATTCCACTATGCCTCTTTTGTGGGGGGGTCTCTGGCACCTAGTGGGGAGCACAAGTTAACCCCTGTTATTACATTGAAGTCTCAAGTTCAAAATGGTACTCACTACGCCTAGCAGTAGTCTCATGGTACTACCACTAAGAGGGCAAGCTGCCATATCAATGGCTATGAAAATTCTTCATTGTATATGTATCACAGGGAATAGCTTTTGTTTCCAAATTGGATAATACTAAATTGTTTTCAGCATGCAAAATAAGCTGTGTGTGGGATAGGGATTGATAGATTACATTTGAAAAAGGTGCATTTTTATGGGACTTGGTTTTGAATACATCAAGAAAAATGAACTTTACATGTTAGGTTTATATACGGCCACTAATCAAACTCTTAGACCTGGATATGTGTGTTTATAGAACTCCTTGCGTCCTCAAATAAACAAGGTTTCAGAGCCCTATGGACATACGTAGAGTTTGCAGTTACAATAAGCTTCCAGTCATAGTGTTAATCTTGAACTAGGAGATATGGTTGTAATGTAAGCAATGAAAATAAAAGGAATTGGCTAAATCACCTAATCCCTGGAGAAAAGAGGTCTAGAAAGATAGGACAAATCTTTAAATTTGTAAATTTAAACAATGGACATCAGTATGAGCCCTTCATGCGTAAGCGGACCTGGATCTTTGGCTCAGGCAACATCTCAAAAGGTGACTAGCACCAGACAACAGTCTAATTGAGAATTGCCTCATACATCATATAGTCCATAAGTTGTTTAACAGTGAAAACTATGATATGCCTCCTCCCAAATCTGAAAAGACCTCTTCTCACCAGGGAAAAGGGGAATATATTGTGGGCAACATATACATACAATGCCTAAATACACACCTTGTGAACACGCTAATTAATGTAATTGACAGGATTTAAAGTCTGAAGCCGCCATGTCTGATTTTTTAGGTCCCTTTGTTTTTGATTGTTATAAGCGAGGGATCCGCAGGATTTTTTCCTTCCGACATTCTAACAGTTTATGTTGGTTTATGTCGGTTGTTTATATATTTACATTCATTCTAATCCGTCTCTGCTCCTGACGAAGTAGTGAAACGGGGCTCTGTCGAGTGGTGATGAGTGGTGATATACTGTTGATATCTCATGAATGATTTTTTCAATGTTTGACTGGGATTTTTGAATTTGTGTGGTGTATGTGTGAATGTTTATATTGGGTATTTATCTTGGGTATTGTTGAGTTAGGTACGTATGAGTGTGTATGTCTGGTGCCTTTTATTGGCAACCAGTGAGAAATTGTATTCACATTTTAAATGTTTAAATGTTAGGACTTGCATTTGCACTTTATATTTATATTCATACTTAGATTTTAGTGCTTAGAGCATTCTCATACACAGAAGTATATCAGTGATGCCATGGTTTGCATTCGCACTTTACTTTTCACTGTTCATGCATTCTTTGGCACTTTTTATGTATTGTTGTGATACGATTTAAGTAGGTATTTTTTACTATGGTGCTTGAGGCACTAGCACTTTATGTTCCGTTTTGGGGACATGTTGCATTTGCACTTTAGGTTGGATTCCAGCCACACAATTTGTGTATTTCCATGCGTACTTTACACACAGATTTTGGTATACCACACATATCCTGTCAATTACATTAATTAGCGTGTTCACAAGGTGTGTATTTAGGCATTGTATGTATATGTTGCCCACAATATATTCCCCTTTTCCCTGGTGAGAAGAGGTCTTTTCAGATTTGGGAGGAGGCATATCATAGTTTTCACTGTTAAACAACTTATGGACTATATGATGTATGAGGCAATTCTCAATTAGACTGTTGTCTGGTGCTAGTCACCTTTTGAGATGTTGCCTGAGCCAAAGATCCAGGTCCGCTTACGCATGAAGGGCTCATACTGATGTCCATTGTTTAAATTTACAAATTTAAAGATTTGTCCTATCTTTCTAGACCTCTTTTCTCCAGGGATTAGGTGATTTAGCCAATTCCTTTTATTTTCATTTTTTGGATTTTATTGGCTTTGATCCAATTAAGGGTTTTCTACTATTGCTGTAATGTAAGCAGACACATTCTGAGAATAATATAAAGTAGACACAGCCTGCTGTGATATAAGTTTTCAATGCATTCTCTCACATCAGGTTTCCATAGTAACATAGTAGATGACGGCAGATAAAGACCCGAATGGTCCATCCAGTCTGCCCAACCTGATTCAATTTAAATTTTTTTTTTTTTTTTTTTTTCTTCTTAGCTATTTCTGGGCAAGAATCCAAAGCTTTACCCGGTACTGTGCTTGGGTTCCAACTGCCGAAATCTCTGTTAAGACTTACTCCAGCCCATCTACACCCTCCCAGCCATTGAAGCCCTCCCCTGCCCATCCTC
Source organism: Geotrypetes seraphini (assembly GCF_902459505.1). NCBI lineage: Eukaryota > Metazoa > Chordata > Amphibia > Gymnophiona > Dermophiidae > Geotrypetes > Geotrypetes seraphini. Next base: position 165,158,141 of record NC_047092.1, on the reverse strand, counting down.
CACCAAACGGCCATACACAGACACAGACCGTGCAAGTCTGCCCAGTAACTGGCCTAGTTCAATATTTAATATTATTTTTGTGAAAGAATTAGGGCTGTACCAAATATTTATATTCAATTTGGTTCAGCTTCAAATAGTGTCCCAAAATACATTATTTATATTCTGCTGAATACTGATTTAAATTCAAATACAAATAATCCAGAGCTCTACCAGGCTAGATCCTACTGAAATAAAACCTTGATCTCTGATTTTCACGTTGCTTCTTTTATTATTTGTTATATTATAGCCCAAAGCCCATATTAGGCCAAATAATATTTTTTCATTATTCGGATCCGGCCAAATAGTAAGATATGCTATTTGGTTTACCTCTAGAAAGAATGCCAATATCTCTCACAAAAAAAGCATTGCACTGTTTGTAGTTTTGAAAATTAATAAAGATTTAACCCCCCCCCCAAAAAAAAACCCAACAAACATCAAATGTAAACAAAAAAGGAGCCAGAAATAAATATAATTGAGTGACTTGTTGTATAAGGACCCACAACCAAGAAAAGAAAAAAAAAATAGCAAGATGGCACATTATACGAGAAAGCTATAATTTAAAGAAGAGAAAAGGGACAGGAATCAGTGGCATATTTTGTGCATCTAATATAATAAAATGGTAGGACGCGCATGCGCACTAAAAAAAACATGTTCCCTGGTCCGTCGCGAAAATACGAGTGCGCATGCGCGCCTACTACGTCACCACAGCCTGCTCTCCGTCTCCACCTCGCGCCGCTACAGGCCCCACACTCGCAACTCACACATCCGCTGCAGCCTAGCAACTCCGACCACAACCTTCCACCCTCAACCGCCTAGGAGCTGCGGCGGGGGCTTTCAGAACAGAATATGATTACCATGTTTCTTTAGGCAGCCCCGGTTGTTTACTTGGATTCAATGTCAGCATTAGGGTTCGCCGGACGCCAGCCGTGAGAGCTGGGTGAGGAAGGCCGCCGCAGCCTCGCCGCTAGGTAGGGGGACAACAATCGCGCTTATGCTCAAGCCGCCGCCACGACTCCTCTCTCGAACCGCACCAGGATCGAGAGAGGAGCTGCGGCGGGGGCTTGAGCATAAGCGCCATTGTTGTCCCCCTACCTAGCCGCGAGGCTGCAGCGGCCTTCCTCACCCGGCTCACATTTAATCCAAGTAAACAACCGGGCCTGCCTAAAGAAACCGGTGCTTGGCCCGCCAAACAATTCCTGCCGTTGCCGAAATTTGCCCCACCGTTCCTTCCCTTCTTCCATCAGGTCAGTTCAGCTCCGTCTATGTTAAAAGCAGCTGCTTTGAAATTGGAGCCCTGCCGCCACCTTAACACGTTCCCTCTGCCGCGGTCCCATATGTCAGAGAAGGGGCGGGACCAAGGCAGAGGGGAACGTGCTACGGCAGTGGCAGGCTTCCGATTTCGACGCGGCTCCTTTTAACATTGGTGGATTCACTGCACCTGATGGAGGGAGGGAAGGAAAGGTGGTTGGGCGCTGTTGAGCCCCTCTTTGCCCTCAGACTCTCTCCTAACTGCTCCCTCCTGTCTCAGACCACTGGGGGGAGGTTCCTGTCTTCAGCTGCAGGGATGGAGGGAGGGAAGAAGAAAGAAGGGGCCCTGGCAAGCGAGTTATCAAAAGCCAACCATAGCCTGGGACCCCTACATGATATGAATAATGACCAGACAACAAAAGGTAAGAAAAATAATTTTATTTTCTGTTTTGTGATTACAATATGTCAGATTTGAAATGTGTTTTGAGGGAGGCTGCCGCCGCTGCTTTGGACAGAGGGGTACCATTTTCGTGGGAGCCGGCCTTCGGAGAGGCTTGGGACGCAGGGACGGATGCGGGAGGAGCTGCCACTGCGAAGGGCTTTGGTCGGGGAGCCAACCAGACCGCGAGTGTGGGGACGTTGTAAGCACGGATTGGTCAAGGAGCCGCTGCTTCCGAGGCTTTGAAATTGCTCTCCCACCGTCACTCCCTCCCGCCCCGGCTCTGCCTCTGCCCCTGCCCAGGTTCAAAAGCAGGAGAGGCGGTCATCTAGCACCCGTTAATCTAACGGGCTTAAACACTAGTTAAGAAATAAAATAGTATGGTAGGTGTGTTAGTCTACTTTTAAAAGGTAATATATAGAAACAAAACATTAAAAAAAGAAAATAAGATGCTGTTTTTGTGATTGGAAATACTCGTACATTTTTTTGTTAGCTTTCGAAGGCAATCCTTCTTCAGAAATGAGCAAATGTTGACGTACATTTATACAGAAAGAAGAAATCTAACCTCAGTAAACCAAGAGAGTTGGAAATCTGTTCTTGGATATAGGCAAAGAGTGTTTTCCTTGGGTTCCATGTCTTTGTGTTGGAAATATATATTTTCTATGATCAAAATCACCTGCATAATTTTCTAGATAATAGAATTAGAACATAAGAATTGCCATCTCCGGATCAGATCCTTGGTCCATCAAGTCCGGTGATCCGCACACGCGGAGGCCCCGCCAGGTGTACCCTGGCCTAGTTTTAGTCCCCATATCACTGTATGCTTCTCAAGGGAGATGTGCATCTAGTTTACCCTTAAATCCTAGAATGGTGGATTCTGTAATTACTTCCTCTGGGAGAGCATTCCAGGTGTCCACCACTCACTGCGTGAAACAGAACTTCCTGATATTCGTCCTGGACCTATCCCCCCTCAGCTTCAGTCTATGTCCTCTTGTCCGTGTCACATTGGACATTGTAAATAACTGCTTTCCCTGCTCCATTTTGTCGAATCCTTTCAGTATTTTGAAAGTCTCGATCATATCCCCTCACAGTCTCCTTTTCTCAAGAGAGAACAACCTAGTTCAGGTTCTCCATACCTTTTACTAGCTTTGTTGCTCGTCTCTGCACCCTCTCTAGTAGTTTTATATCCTTCTTTAGGTATGGAGACCAATGCTGGATGCAGTATTCCAGGTGCGGTCTGACCATGGCTCTGTAGAGTGGTATTATAACTTTCTCTGATCTACTCGTAATTCCCTTCTTTATCGTGCCTAGCATTCTATTTGCTTTTTTGCCGCCACCACACATTGCGCCAACGGTTTCAGGGTCCTTTTCCTGTTCGGTCTTTCCCAGAGTTACACCTGACATACTATACTTGTGATCTTTATTTTTTCTGCCTAAATGCATCACTTTGCATTTTTCCACATTAAAATTCATCTGCCATTTATCTGCCCACTTTTCCAATTGATTCAAGTCGCTCTGGAGTTCCTCGCTGTCCTTTTGTGATCTGATTGCCCGGCATAGCTTTGTGTCATCTGTAAACTTGATGATTTCACTGGATTTTCCTTCTTCCAGGTCATTTATGAAAATATTAAATAAGATGGGTCCAAGTACCGAGCCCTGGGGTACACCGCTAGTCACTTTTTCCCATTCTGAGAACTTCCCATTTATGCCCACTCTGTTTTCTGTTCTCTAGCCATTTGCCTATCCATCTTAGTATATCTCCCTCTATTCCATGGCCTTGTAATTTCCTGAGAAGTTTTACATGTGGAACCTTGTCGAACACTTTCTGAAAGTCCAAGTATACAATATCCACCGGTTCTCCACTATCAATTTGTCTGTTCACTGTCTCAAAAAATTGAAGTAGGTTCTTTGTCACTTCAGTCTGCATTATCAGGTCTCCAACTTATGCACTGCCAAAGTCTTCTGGATCTTCAGTTTTCTGCTATAAGGTATTGATCTGTTTGCTAGTTTTTAGAGGATTAGCATACTAATAAACTGAAAAGCCACTACTGTAGCACACATCTCAGGCCAGTGCAGGAAATTCTCATGCACTTTTGATACCTTCATAGGCTTTGTTATTGATTCATTAAGGTGGTTATTTTAGAAGCTCTGTTCTCGTTTTGGACACCTGAAAACTGGCATTTAAATGTCCACATTGCATGGATGCTCTAATCCTAATTTTACAAAGTACAGTGGTTCTTAAACCTGTCCTGGGAGACCCCCAGTCGGGTTTTCAAGATACCCCTAATGAGGCATATTTGCATATAACAGAGGTGACGGGCATGCAAATCTGCCTTATGCATATTCATTATTGTCCACTCTAGGAATACATATTAGTAAACATTGTTTGTGTATAGTCTCTGTCGACTAGACGGCATCGTTTTGATCGGCTACGATTATCCATACATAGTATTTTGTTTTGCTTATTTGCAATCCATTGCTTATGGTCTGTAGAAGTACCGGACCCTGGAAGAAGGTCTTTTGTGACCGAAACACGCCCTGTGTCGGATCTATACCACAATTTATTTACTGTGTATTTTTTATATTAGATTCTCTGAACTGCAACTTGCACACCAGGATTGTTCAAATAAAGACTTTATCAAGATCATCAGTTCCACAGTTGTTCTTGTTTTTGCTCTGCTGCTTCTCATGTGCAACCTTTTTGGTGGATTTTTTGTTTGTCTTCTAGTCTCGTATATTATCCACAAAACACAAATCCAACTCTAAAGTGCTCGAAATCCTTTTCTTTATATAAGAAAATGTTTGATAATATGATGTGCTCGGACCCATAACCATTATGCCACAAGTTTAGGCAAAGGCTACCATGGGACCTTCACTGTCACATCAGAGTCCTTAACCGCCCGTTACCTGTCACACTAAAACATTGCAATAGGTATCAGCACAGGTGAATTAAAGGTACGTCTTAGTGTGATTGTTGGTTCCATTGCTTTCGCAGGTTATCTTATCTCCTGGGCATTAAACACCCTCCACAACATGTAACATACAAACTCAAAGGACAACCCCTGACTCAAGTTTCGCTGATCTTGGCTTCTTCAGGAGGAGACACCCACTGTGACATACAGATAAAACATACCATCAAAACATACACTGCTAGCACACCCCTTCCTCTACTGCTATAAAACCCCAATCCAATTCATTAAAGCTCAATCCCACTATAATAAATTAGTTCCAAATAATTCTGTTCCAGCTACATACAACCTTAGGAAATCCAAATCCTTCAAAAATGCTCTGCTGTCGGCGGTATTCAAACCAACCACCATTCAACAGAGCCATGTAAACACTCCCTCCACAAGCCCCAAAATCATATTCATTAGGGATATCTTGAAAACCTGACTGGCTGTGGGTCCCCCAGGACAGGTTTAAGAACCACAGCTGTAGTACATCCATATGGCTAGGGGCCATGGTGTGGGCATGTTTTAGGTGAGACTAAGGAAGGTCGAAAATATGGATGTCCCACTTCAACTGCAGAATGGAAAGATATGGCCAAGTCTAAAAAGATGGCCGCCCATATTTAGACCTGGTACTTGTCATGTCTAGATTACAGAAAGGTGCTCTGATTGAGCAGTTCTTCACTGAATGGAGATAAAGGAAGTAACAGTAGGTATTTTTTTCTGTCCATAGTGATTCACACTAATAATAAAGAAAAAGAAAGAAAGAAAAGCTGCAATGGGGCGTAACCTTCAACCTCTATATCTAACCTCTAGAAATTACCAGATATCTTCTTCTTGTAATACGTTTTTTGTAATTCTTTTGTAATCCGCCTTGAACTACAAGGCAATGGCGGAATAGAAATCTCTAATGTAATGTAATATCTGTGCTGGTGCCCTACATGAACATCTGTATAGCCACTGGACATTCCTATGCTGCCACACAGATGTCCATATCCTTCATTTTACCTGTTCACAATTTGGACATTGCAGCTTGTAAAATGGATGTTCATCCTGAACGCTTCTAGCATATGGATGTCCATTTCACATGTATTTTAGAAACAGGCTGTTCATCTTGTTCTAAAATGCATGTGAAATGGACAACCATTTGTGATACACTGACTGGGATAGAAGCATAGAAACATGATGACAGATAAAGGCCAAATGGCCTATCCAGGCTGCCCATCTGCAGTAACCATTATCTCTTCCTCTCTCTAAGAAAGGGGTGTCCAATGTCGGTCCTCGAGGGCCGCAGTCCAGTCGGATTTTCAGGATTTCCCCAATGAATATACATGAGGTCTATTTGCATGCACTGCTTTCATTGTATGCTAATAGATCTCATGCATATTCATTGGGGAAATCCTGAAAACCCGACTGGATTGCGGCCCTCGAGGACCGACATTGGACACCCCTGCTCTAAGAGATCCCATATGACTATTCCAGGCCCTCTTGAACTCAGACACAGTCTCTGTCTCCACTGCCTCCACCAGGAGACTGTTCCACCCTTTCTGCAAAAAAAGTATTTCCTTGGATTACTCCTGAGCCTATCGCCTCTTAACTTCATCCTATGCCCTCTTATTCTCGAGCTTCCTTTCAATCGAAATAGACTTGACATAAGAACATAAGAATAGCCTTACTGGGTCAGACCAATGGTCCATGAAGCCCAGTAGCCCTTTCTCATTGTGACCAATCCAGGTTCCTAGTACCTGGCCAAAACCCAAGGAGTAGCAACATTCCAGCATCTCAAAGAATAGCAAGATTACGGAACCCCAATGAGAGCAACATTCCAGAGCAGAGATTGTGATGTCATAACGCCTCATTCCACAGTGCCTCAGAGCCAACCTCATCAGTGATGTTACAATGGCTTGATTGTCCTATACTTGGCGAACATAAGAATAGCCTTACTGAGTCAGACCAATGGTCCATCAAGCCCAGTAGCCCGTTCTCACGGTGGCCAATCCAGGTCACTAGTACCTGGCCAAAACCCAAGGAGTAACGACATTTCAGAATCTCAAAGAGTAGCAACATTCTAGAACCCTAAAGAGTAGCAACATTCCATGCTGTCGATCCAGGGCAAGCAGAGGCTTCCCCTATGTCTTAATAGCAGACTATGGACTTTTCCTCCAGGAATTTGTCCAAACCTTTCTCATGTGCATGTCCTATCTAAATGACCCTCTACATAGTCAATTGTAAAAGTATCAGTTTTATCAACAGCAACCACCAGTACTTTTTATTGGCATAACAGTCTGCATTGCAAGCCCAGTGCATCTCAAAAGTGAGAACGTGCCATCCTGAAATGGTGTTCTGTTTTGTGTTCTGCCATTGTAATGTAATGTAATTTATTTCTTATATACCGCTACATCCGTTAGGTTCTAAGCGGTTTACAGAAAATATACATTAAGATTAGAAATAAGAAAGGTACTTGAAAAATACTTATAATAGTAATAGTTAATCAGTAAGAAGAAAGTCATTCACAGGATCCATGTGTTCACCACTGGGAAAAGCCTTCAAAGAACACAAGCTCATCGTTTAAAATTTTGCTTAAACAGAATTTAAATGTGCTGCTCTGTGCTCTCTTGTAATTGCCAGTGGAATTACATTATAAAATCTTTCCCAGCACTTCCTTGGTAATAAGTAGAAAGGAAAGGAAAATAAGCTTTTCTGACAGGCTTTCATAGTCAGAACATTCTTCTTCAAGTCATGTATCGGCAAAAGATGACAATATCTAGGGTTACCAGATGGCTAGATTTACCCGGACATGCCCTCTTTTTGGAGGGTTGTTCAGGTGTCAGATGTCTTTCTGAAATCTAAGCAGTTTGTCCAGGGTTTCCTCTCATTCTAAAATTGGCTGATAGGGCACTTTATCAACCCATTTTAACTCAGACATCATGGACTAAATTCAATAAATGATATGCAAAGTTAGGTGCCAGGACGATTCCCCATCTACCTGTTCTGCTAAAATTAAATCTTCAGGCCAGCTGACAGCGTCAATAGGGTGAGCCTGCTGCCATCGGTCTACCCCAGAAGTCTTCATTCTGCAGCTGTCCTGCCTGTGCAAGAACAGGAAGTCCCTGCAGAATGAAGGCTTCTGGGGCAGGCCGATGGCAGTAGGGTCACTTCATTGATGCTGCCAGCCAGCCCAAGGATTTAATTTTAGTAGATGAGGTACATGGGAGATAAGGAAGAGCCACTTAATTCCAATGGAGAGAGGGAGCCCATGACACTGGGTCAGCAGAAGGGGTGGTTGGAGAAAGGGTTGATTGAAGCAGCCTGCTCTTGCTGATGGTACTGGCAATACAGAGAATGATTAACTGTGGAAAGGAGAGAAGATAAGAGAAAGAGGTACCAAATTGTAGGAGCTGTGTGAAAGGGATGGACAGGAGGGGAAGGGCAGGAGAGGGGGTTGGAAGGGGGGAAGGAGAGAGAGTAGCACCTATGGGAGGGAGTCTGGAGGGAGGGGAGAGAGAGAGAAGCACCCACGGTGGATGGGATTGGAGAGAGAGAGAGATAGAAAGAAATAAGCATTAAAAGGGTACAGAGGATGGGAAAGGGGACTAATATGTGAAAGATGGGGTGGAGGCAAGGGTGGGGGTGTGGTCAGAGTGAGGGCAGGAGTGGGGCAAGGGCAGGGTCATGTATCCTCTTTTTTGACTTCACAGATATGGTAACCCTACCAATATCAAAGCATCTTTTAAGTGAAACATGAAAAGCGTTCCAATGGAAAGAACATACATTTTGCCAAACTGGGACAGTGACGTTTCCAGTGAAACTACCTTTATAGGCATGTCTTGACAAATTGGTAATTGGTTATTTTCTAACCATCTGATCTCGAATCCCTCCAAACAAGGTCTATGGGTGACCAGTACTCATTCTACACCTCTCACAACCTTGATAATCCAATCTAAACCAATTCAATTAGTCCCCACTTTGAAGCATCTAGGGTACACATCGACAGTGCACTAACTTTCTCCACACAAATCTCAGCAGTCACTAAATCCTGTTTTTGCTCACTTCGTATGATTTGTTCACTTCGCCCTTTGCTCCACCAACTATATGCATTAGTTGCCTCAAAATTGGATTTTTGTAATGTTATCTATTCTGGATTTCCTGCTATAGCCCTCAAAAATCTTCAGTCGATCCAAAATGCATTCATTAGACTACTAACATGTAAATGTCGCTATGATCATGTAACTCCTCATCTCAAGGATAATTATTGGCTCCCAATCAAATACAGAATAGACTATAGGTCTACCATTTATATAGAATTAAGCCACTAATGGCCAATTATTGGCATCAATCAAAAACCTAAAGTGCTAATATCCCCTTAGTCAAGATGTGTATAGAATGCTAATCCAAAAATAACTCCCCACAGCTGTAACGTGATCTGACCCAAAGGAGGCAACACTAAGGCAAGAAGTCTGTCCTGCCAAGTTGTTTAAAAATACTAGGTACATGAGTCTATCCTACCCAGTTTCTTAATTATCCCCCCCCCCTTTTTTACAAAAGCGTAGCATGGTTTTTAGTGCCGGTCAGGGAGGTAACAGCTCCCACGCTCATAGAATTTCTGAGCATAGGAGCTTTTACCGCCATGGCTGGTGCTAAAAACCGCGCTATGCTTTTGTATGTATGTTTTTTTTGTAACCCGTTATGGGTTCTCTTGGGAGGATAGGATAAAAAAAACAAAATCAATAAATATAAAAATATATTTAAATTTTTACCTCCCCTTTTACAAAGCCACGATAGGCTTTTTTTTTAAATCGCAAGCCGCAGTGGTATTAGCACTGACACTCATAGGAATTCTATGAACGTCGGAAATAATCCCACAGCAGCCGGCGATAAAAATGCCTAATGCAGCCTCGTAAAAAAGGGGGGGGGGGGTTAATTTTTAAAGAGGAAGTTTCAGTGAATCGTCACTGAATGAGTTGACAAATTTAAGTCAAAACGACTTTACTGTCACTAACCGATCACATAATATCACTCCTCTATAAATAGCAACCCTTTTTAGGATGAGTATTTCCGTTTTTTTGTGGGATTGTTTAATGTGTGTACAGGCAGGTGTGGGCTCAGAAAATAAGTACAGTGGTGCCTCGCATAACGAACACCTCGCACAGCGAACGCTGCGCACAACGAACTTCATGTCTTGCTTCCTACAACGAACTTCGTTTCACACAACGAAGTCGCCCGAGCTGCATCCTTCCGCGCAGGCACTGCGCTTAACTGCCCTCTCTCCGCCTGGCTCCCTGTGCAGTGGCGGACCGTCGGTTCGCAGGGGCCCGGCGCCTACTGCTGATGCGTTGGGGGGGGCGGAGCTACTCTCGCCGCTTCCCCGATGCTAGAAAAAAAAAAAAAATGAACAGTCCCAGTTTTTGCCGCTGAGACTCTGTCCTCTCTCACTGTAAAATTAGACTCTACTTAGTCTGTCTTTAAATTTAAAAAATGTGTGTTGTTTTAAAAAACAATTATGTTTTTAGATGTATCTAAATAAAAATAATAACAAAAAATTTATCTTTTTTTATGTCATCTTAGCATATTTTATGCTACAGAACGAATTATTTTTTTTAACATGTATTGTTATGGGAAAACGCGTTTCACATAACGAACTTTTTGCATAACAAACTTGCTCCTGGAACCAATTAAGTTCGTTGTGTGAGGCACCACTGTAGTCAGGGCGCTCACTTGTGAGCACGTCAAAATATCCGGAAATGAATTCTATATTTAATGGGTAGTCAATGATGGCTCACTAAAAGCAGTAACAAAAAAGAAACAGGGGAAACAAAACCACAAACTCAAAAGCGCAAAACCAAAGTGGAATTGTCCCAATCAGAATGGGGCGCACCAAACAAAAGTGTCCTTCAACTCATCTGATAAATTCAAATGCCTTTATTCATCCAAAGCCTCATAAATTCATCCAATGACTCAATGACCCGACATGTACATGTTTCGGCCTAACCGGCCTGCCTCAGGAGTCTTGTGAGTCTTCGGGTGTATTAGGAAAACCGTATAGAATACAGAGATACAGGCACCCTTTACCTGCAGCTGCTAAATACGATCACGTTACCCCTTTACTCATCAAATCTCACTGGCTTCCAATCTCTCACCGAATCACTTTTAAAACCTTATTTCTAGTTTATAAAACATTAAAATCAAACGAACCCCTTTTCATATCAAAAATGATAGTCCCATATAATCCTCCACGATCCTTAAGATCATCTTTATCTAATCAGCTTTCAGTCCCTTCATTAAGAATAATTGGCACTAGACGTAAAGATATGTTTTCAGTGGTGGCCCCCTCATTGTGGAACTCCCTCCCAAACTTTATTAAAAATGAAAAAGATCTTATCTCTTTTAAAAAATTGTTAAAAACTTACTTATTTCAAGATGCATTTGACTTATGAAATGATCTATTTTATACTCATATATGTCTTTAATATTCTCTTCTCTTGTTTCTTTCCAATTATACCTATTGTATTATCCCCTCTATGTAAATTTTAACAAATAATGCAATTGTAACTTTCCCCTTCCTTCCTTCTCAATCATGTTTGTCCAAATTGTTTTGTCAATTGTCTAACTTAGTTAAATTATATGTATTACCACAATCTGCTGGTTTTTAAATTGTACATCGCTTAGATATTTGTAATAAGCGATACATCAAATGTAAATAAAACTTGAAACTAAAGTAAAAGTCGTAAAGCGGTAGTTACAGCATGGTCGCAGTGATCATCACCGCTTTACGACTTTTACTTTAGCAGCCGCAGTTAAAGGGTGCCTGTATCTCTGTATTCTATTAGGTTTTCCTAATACACCCGTCGAAGACTCACAAAACTCCTGAGTCAGGCCGGTTTGGCCGAAACATGTACATGTCGGGTCATTGGATGAATTTATGAGGTTTTGGATGAATAAAGGCATTTGGATTTATCACTAAAAGCAGTGTCACATGATGAGATCTGTGCACATAACAATCTCTGTTGATATTTTTGAATAAGCAATCACTGTTTCAGGACCACCTGAAACCTGCACCACCTGAAAAAAAAAAGAGTATCCCCTTAGTCAAGATGAGACATAATTAAATGTCGGCCTCAATTACAGTAGATCTTTCTCCTGTAGAAAAGGTCATGATGATCTCATCGTCTGCAGATAGAAGAATGATGTCCATGTTAGTGAGGAAATACGATTCTGCAGAGTAAGATGAGAATCAGAAATTGCACCCAGGATTTGGATTGATTCCTTCAAAGGAACAGAGACATCGGAGAACTGCAGTGACACATCAGGGGCTTTCCCTCTACATGTTATCCAGAATGCCTGTGTTTACAAAGGGTTCCATTGTAAACTATTTTAATCACTGACACAGCAGTCAAATAAGAGTTAAATTCCATAAGCTCATCAGTGAAATGCAGACATTGTATAGGGCAAAGAACCTTATCCAGTCACTTTTTTTGCCATTTACTTAAGACAGCTTATTTTTGCTTGCTTTACAATCACTATTGTTAAAGGTCTGATTCACCCAAGGGCCCCCATACACCATCATGCTAAAATTGGCTGATAGAAAAAAAACAAAACAAAAACTATAGAAAAATGATGGCAGAAAAGGGCCAAAGCCCATCAAGTCTGCCCACTCCAATGACCCACCCCCCTGACTTTACCCTCCTAGAGATCCCACATGCATTTCCCATTTACTCTTAAAATCTGGCACGCTACTGGCCTCAACCACCTGCAGTGGAAGTTCATTCCAATGATCAACCACCCTGTCGGTGAAGAAATACTTCCTGGTGTCGCCATGAAATTTCCCGCCACTGATTTTCATCGGATGCCCTCTCGTGGCTGAGGGTCCTTTAAGAAAGAAGATATCATCTTCCACCTCTATACGGCCCGTGATATATTTAAACGTCTCAATCATGTCTCCTCTCTCTCTACGTTCTTCGAGTGAGTATAGCTGCAATTTATTCAGCCTTTCCTCATACGGGAGATCCTTGAGCCCCGAGACCATCCTGGTGGCCATTCGTTGAACCGACTCAACTCTTCGCACATCTTTTTGTTAATGTGGCCTCCAGAATTGTACACAATAGTCCAGATGAGGTCTCACCATGGATCTGTACAACGGCATTATGACCTCGGGCTTCCGGCTGACAAAACTTCTGTGGATACAACCCATCATTTGTCTAGCCTTGGATGAAGCCTTCTCCACTTGATTGGCAGTTTTCATGTCTTCACTAATGATCACTCCCAAATCATGCTCTGCTTTAGTCCTCGCACGTTATCAACCCATTTTAACTCAGACATCATGGGCTAAATTCAATAAATGATACACAGTTAGGTGTGGTCTAGCGCGCGGTAATTTTGTGCGTGCGCTAAAAACGCTAGTGCACCTTAGTAAATGGAGCCCCAAGACACTAATGGGTGTTAAACCTCCATGGTTTTGGCAGAGTTAAAACAATACATTACCACTACTGGAGGTTAATATAAAAACTGAAGTACACCTCAGAAAAGTATTTATGTAATGATTAATTTCTGTTGTATGTGTTAGTTATTTTTTATTGAGATTTGATTATTTTACTGTTTTATTATTAGAATTGTTATTATTGAGATGTTGATTGTTATAGGGCTCCTTTTACAAAGGCGTGCTAGCGGTTTAACGCATGTAATAGTGCACGCTAAACCGCCAGAAGCGCTAGCCGCTACCGCCTCCTCTTGAGCAGGCGGTAGTTTTTGGCCAGCGCGGGGGTTAGCGCGTGAAGAAAAGTCGCGCGCGTTAATCCCGCTAGTGCGGCTTTGTAAAAGGAGCCCATAGTATTTTATGTGAAAAAAAATTAACTTTTGCTTTTATTCTTTCCTTTCCTACTTTTAAATGGAGTTCTTTTCTTAATGAACGTGAACTATACATTGTAAACCGCTTGGATCTTTTTAGGCTTTTATGCGGTATATAAAGTTTTTAATAAACATTTAACACTGGAAGGTGTGATTACATTTTTGAATTTCTATTGTGTTAATCTCTTTATAGTACTGTATATATGAGATGTACAGTATATATGAGTTGCTTCAGAGACTTTTCTATCTCCTTAAATTTGTTTTATTTTATTTTTAATTTTCTATTTCTTTGATTTTTGATCTTGGAAATGTATTATATGTTGTTATTACTTATTTTTAGTTTATCAGGTACTTTAGCTAGATTGTGAGCCTTCGGGACAGATCGGGTCGTTTTTCTCAAGTAGCTAATTTCATTTGAGTTTGATACTTTGTAAACCGCTTATGTCAGTAAAATGCAGCTGCGGTATATCAAATCTCATGTTTTGCATGCATGTGCAAGCAATATGGCTCATTTAAATTTTTAATAGGTTAGTCCTACGCGGTGGCATAGTAAAGGGGAGCAGTCTGCCCCTGGCACCGTCTCTGCCCCCTCTCCTTCCTGACCCTCCTTACTGCATCCGTACACCCCTTCCCTCGTACCTCTTTAATTTTTGCCGCATGAATAGTATCACAAACTTGCTGCCTGTATTGTTGTCAGCTGTCTGATATCACTTCAGGGTCCCTAGTTCGTAATGTTGCTTGCGCTGGGAAAATTAAAGAGGTAAGGGGGAAAGGAAGGGAGCGTGCATGTGGCGGGGGGGGGGGGTGGTCAGGAGGGAGCGGGGGGCAAAGAAGAAGGCAGGAAGGGCGCCACTTACTCTCACCACGCCACTGGTCCTACATCTTACCTTTTTTAGGCAATAAACACCCAGGAAGGAAGCAAAATATTAGTGAATCATACCCTCACTGGTAATTAACAATATCCAGAGGCGTACCTAGGGTATGTGACACCCGGAGACCATTGTTTTTTGTGATACCCCCCAATGTAAAAAATATTTTTAGTAATGTTCCCCCCAGGTGCCAGCCATGAGGGGGTGTTCCCGGCCTAGGAGTCATGGTCCGGGAACTTCCCTTCGCACGGCCCGGTGCCAAGGCTCTAGATAGTCCCCGTGGCCCAGCATGTTCCCAGCCTTCTCTCCCTTTATACCTTCCGTGAAGCTGACAAAACTGCCAGCCTCGGCAGTGATTCAGCTACGTCACCCGCGGCTCCCCTTCCTGCTTTCTGTGTCTGCCTCTGAAATCCACCCGGGCGGAAATAGGAAGTTGCGTCATTGGCAGACGCGGAAAGCAGGAAGGGGAGCCACGGGCGATGTAGCTGGATCACTGCTGAGGCCAGCAGTTTTTTCAGCTTCACGGAAGGTAAAGGGAGAGAAGGCTGGGAACATGCTAGGCCACGGGGACTATCCAGAGCCTTGGCACCGGGCCGTGAGAAGGGAAGTTCCCGAACCATGACTCCCAGGCCAGGAACACCCCCCTCATGGCTGGCACCCGGGGCGGACCGCCCCCAACCCCCTTTGTTCGCCGCAGACAGTATCACTGCTTTATGTTGTCATCTTTATGAGTCAGTAGGAGTCAGAAATACGTAGAGCATGAACTTTTTTTTTTATAAGTTTATTTTCATCATAAATTTTTGTGCCAAGAAAAGAGAGAGGAAATCGAACAACTAGATGGGCCTGATGTGTTTTATCTACTATTATATACTACAGTTCAATTCAATTTTTAAATCAAAACTATAATAAAAGCAACCAAAGTGCAATCTTGGGAAGGAGATTAAGGGGGTTGTAAAGTCCCACACGTATCTCTGTAAATAATTGCTTATCATCGAGTACTTTATTGGAGGATCCTTTCATCACTTGACTCGTTGCCACGTCTCCTAGACTAGTTGAAATGAAGCTTGTGATTTAAGCGCAGCTTGCAAAGGATATAATATCTGTGCAAAACAATAAATGGATCCCATATGGTGTGGACTGTTGAAAGTCTGTCCCTGAAAAAACTTATGAGATTCTCTATTGCTAATAACGGCCAATGTTTCCTAAGCTGTGTTAGTTATGTTCGGTAAAAAGAGACTATTCCATGTAGCAACAATACAGCTTTCAGTAAAACAAAAAACAAAGACATGGGGCAAGCCACTGCTTGCCCTGGATTGGTAGCATGGAATGTTGCTACCCCATGGGTTTTAGCTAGGTACTAATGACCTGGATTGGCCATCATGAGAACAGGCTGCTGGGCTTGATGGACCTTTGGTCTGATCCAGTACGGCTATTCTTAAGTTCTTACATGAGCCAAGTATAGGACAATTAAGCCATTGTAACATCACTGATGAGGTTGGCTCTGAGGCACTGTGGGCTGAGGCATTATGACATCACAATCTCAGCTGTGGAATGTTGCTCTCATTGGGGTTCTAGAATCTTGCTATTCTTTGAGATGCTGGAATGTTGCTACTCCTTGGGTTTTAGCTAGGTACTAATGACCTGGATTGGCCATCATGAGAACAGGTTGCTGGGCTTGATGGACCTTTGGTCTGATCCAGTACGGCTATTCTTAAGTTCTTACATGAGCCAAGTATAGGACAATTAAGCTATTGTAACATCACTGATAAGGTTGGCTCTGAGGCACTGTGGAATGAGGCATTATGACATCACAATCTCAGCTCGGGAATGTTGCTCTCATTGGGGCTCTGGAATGTTGCTACTCTTTGAGTTTTGGCCAGGTACTAGGGACCTGGATTGGCCACCGTGAGAACAGGCTACTGGGCTTGATAGACCTTTGGACTGACTCAGTAAGGCTGTTCTTATATTCTTATGCAAGTTGACAGTTACCATACACAAAAATGTTTTCTAGCTTCAGTGTTCTTTCCCAGGTTGTTGGTTTTTTTTTGTTGTTATTTTGCTTTTAGTTCTCATTGAGTCAGTCTGCATTCAGACAGAGGATACGTGGAGGGGCATTTTTAATAGTGTATCTGAGCCAACTTTGGATGCTTCCCATTAAGATGTCCAAATGTTGGGGCAGTGATCCATTTATGAAACGGCTAGATGTCCAATTTTTTTAAAAAAAAAACCTATTTGGATTTCTTGACCCTTAGGACGTCTTAACATTTTTGGCCATTTTTGAATACAAAAGACGTTCAAACCAAGCCCATTTGAATGTGGGAGGGGCCAGCATCTTAATGGACTGGCTACGCAGACATCATAACAGGGCAGTGAGGCATCCTAGGGTAGAGAATGACACGGGGGAAAAATTTATTACCGTTCCCACCCCATCCCTGTGAGCTCGTCCCCGTCCCTGCCCCGTCCCCACAAGCTCAGTCCCCGTCCCCACTCCGCAAGCTCCGTCCCTGTTGCTGCCCCCATCCACACAAGCTTCGAATAGTTATGATTTTATACTGAACTTATTTTATTAAAATATAAGAGAGACAATATTCTGTACAATTGTCATTTTATAAACACAAATAATACAGAGCAAGGATCAACAAAACCCCTGTCTCCCCTCCCTTTCACAAATATCCCCTTCACTATTGAACTGAACCAAATTACTACAGAAAAATCAAGCTAACAGAATACTTCAGTCACACATGGCAGGAATAGTGTTAGGGGAAAGCAACTAGGGCAACTGCCCCCTGGTCAGAGAGAGCCCTAAACCAGCTGGCAGCTAAAGAAGCATAGCGTGGGCTTTGTGTCCCCAGTTATATCAGTTCTAACAAGATGCATATTTCAAATCTAGAATATTCTAATCACAAAATATAAAATAAATTTATTTTTTTTCTACTTTTTATTGTCTGGTAATTTTATTCTTCAAATCACATTGGTCTCAGGCTTTGGTTTTGGGTTCCTTCTGTCTTCATCGTGGCATAGCTGGCTCCTGAAGGTAAAATAGGCGCAAGAGAAGCTGGGGAGAAGATGCCGAGTCTGACACGGGTGCCATTATTTTTCCACAGGAGCAAGACTTTTCACCACTCCCACGGGGCGCTAAAAGGTCTTGTCCCCATTCCTGCGGGGCAATGAAAGGTCTTGTCCCCATTCCCATGGGGCGGTGAAAGGTCTTGTCCCCATTCCTGCGGGGCATTGAAAGGTCTTGTCCCCATTCCCATGGGGCGCTAAAAGGTCTTGTCCCCATTTCTGCGTTAAACCAGTTGCAAATTTATCCATTCCTGAGGATTTACTGCAGTGACCACGGTTTACTGTGGTAAACAGACCCGGTGTCATTCTCTACCCTAGGGGTCACTGCTGTGAACTTCACATAAAGGGTGCCAGGTACATATTTCACCAGAACCCCATTTTAGTTATGATGAGCTCCCCAAACCTACTGTACCTACCTGTCTACCACACCTATAACCCTTATGGCTGCACGTGTCACCTAATGGGAGTACAGTAGGTTTTGGGTGGATTTTGATGGGTTCACACTATCCACCATAATGTAGTGAGTAGAGTGGCTTATGGACCTAGGACCTTCTAGCCCAGTGTTCTTCAACCGCCGGTCCGTGGACCGGTGCCGGTACGCAGAAATTTTCTGCCGGTCCACATGGTTGGCACGTCCATCGGATCCAAGACAGCGTTTTTCAGCCGCCGGTCCACGGTGCAATCAACGCGGCGTCTTCGGGCTGGCTCCCTGAGTGCTTCAGTGCACAAAGCTGTGGGAAAAGGCTCCTAAGTGCAGCCTACGCGTAAACCGGAAGCCTTTTCTGAAATCACAACATCAGAGAGAAGGCTTTCAGATGAGGCACAGAATGCTCACGAGGAGCCGCTGCCCACATCTTTGTGCAATGCAGCATTCAGGAAGCTGGCCCGAAGACGCCGCATTGATCGCACAGTGGACCGGCCCAAAGATAACACCAGGGGCAGGTCAGAAGGCAAGGCACATGGAAGGAGAGAGACAACGACGGTAGGGGAAATGCTTTTATTTTTTTATTTAGTGATTGATTTGTCTGTTCAGGAAGAAATGCATTTGTTTCTTTTCCTCTGGGGTTGTACTGCCTGCAGAGTCTTGCATCTTAGGGTTTGTTTGTGAATATTAGTACTTTTAGCATTTGCATGGGGTTATCTGTTTTCTGGTAGGAATGAATGTTGAAAAGCATATAGTGTGCTCTGTGTATTTTAATTTTGTGGTTAACCATTATGTGTTCTTAATACAATTATATTGTGTGTGTATGTATGTATGTGTATATATATATATATGGGTGTATATGTGTATATTTATATGTGTGTGTGTGTGTATATATATATATATATATATATATATATATATATATGAAAAATGAATGGTGTTACAATTAGTACTATTATGGGGGCGGGGTCTGGGGTGGAGATTGGGTGGACATGAGCATGACTTAGCCCAGTGTTCTTCAACTGCCGATCCGCAAAATCATTATTTTATTTCTGCTGGTCCATAGGTGTCAAAAGGTTGAAGAACACTGCACTATCCCACCCACCAGGCTACTAAAGACACCTATGTACTGCTCGGGTGATATACAAAATCGCGCGAGACAATGGCGCACCGACAACTGAGCGCAGACAACTGAGCGTAAGGTTGACGGCGCCGAAGAAAAGCACTATTTTAAAGGGTTCCGACGGGGGGTGTTGGTGGGGAACCCCCCTATTTTACTCAACAGACATCGTGCTGGCGTTGTGGGGGGCTTGGGGGGGTTGTAACCCCACTCATTATACTTGAAACCGAATTTTTTGCCTGTTTTTTAGGGAAAAAGTTCAGTTTTAAGTATAATGTATAAAGTATAAATGTATAAAGTATAAACCCCCCACAACGGCAGTGCAATGTCTGTTAAGTAAAGTGGGGGGGTTCTCCCCCATACCCCCTGTCGGAGCCCTTTAAAATAGTGCTTTTCTTCGGCGCGCCATCAACCTTGCGCTCAGTTGTCGGCGCGCAGTTGTCTCGCGCGATTTAGTCCCGTCATCGTACTGCTCTACTACACTTTCCCATATTTGGGGGCTGCTGTTCTAGAGACAGTTATGTATTGTTTCATTTACATCTTTGTAGGGTGGGAGGGGTCATTGACCACTGGGGGAGTGTGGGGGGGGCATACTTTCATCTCTTCAGTAGTCAGTTTGGGTACCTTTTTGGCCCTTATTCGGTTTTTAAACAGGTCTAACTCAAAATGTCTAAATGACGCCCTGGACGTATTGAAAAAGGTTTGATTATATCCCTGCAAGATGTCCAAGTGCTGAGCCCGCCCAAATACCACCCAAACCACACCTATTACACCCACCCCCCAATAATATTTAGATGTCCTAGAGGGTGAATGCCCTGCAATATGTCTTAAAATTTAGTTTTGAAAATCCGCACTTGGACATTATGGGGTTGATATTGAACCGATAGGTGTGGGTAATTTTGGGTATTACCTCGACATGGCCAGGCGTTCTCTTTCTTTAAAGATGAAACCTGGTAACCCTAATTTTCAATAGTGAGGGAGAGGCAAACTCAGCCGGACTTCAAGCAACCTGCCCATCTCTAATGATTGAAAACACAATATTGAAGTAGCACCCCCTACTGGCAACACTTCAGTTGGAGAACGAACACCTGCTCAGCTTAAAGGGAACAGTGCTTACGTGTGATTGGATAGTATGTATGCCCATAAATGCTAAAATCGCACTTAAGTGCTAAAGGTAAATACCCATTTAATTTACATAGCACTTATTTGCACGGGGGTGGTTTACACATGGGAGGAACTTGGACAGGGCATAAGCAGGGTTCAAACTTACCATACATACCAAAGTTATGCAGGTATGTGCCATGTGGATAAGCTTTATTATTGCTGGCTATACCTTCATCATTACGGAGAAGCTAAGTACTCCATAGACCAGTGGTCTCAAACTCGCGGCCCGTAAAATAAAACAGTTTCTTGATCATATGTCTCTTTAGCTATAAATTATAATATTATTATAAAGACTTAGCCAAAAGGAAAGATTTTTAAACTATAAAGAGTTTTACCTCATGCAAAGTTGTCATTTCTTTAATAAGACATTAACTATTTTTTCTGCGGCCCTCCAAGTACCTACAAATCCAAAATGTGGCCCTACAAAGGATTTGAGTTTGAGACCACTGCCATAGACTGTTAGCTCGTGCCTTGTTCCTGTGCCTTCAGGCTGATTTTGGTTGCTCCTGTACCCTCGGATGAGAGGCAGAGACAGCTTTAACCTTTGTTTATATTATTTATGCTTCTTGCTAACACATTTTGCACTATTAGCACATTGGTTTGTGAACTAGTCACACGTTTGATTATTTACTGGCTAGCCCGAGGATGTTTCACAGATAACAACCTTGTGGGTGTATGCATGTGACAGCTGGTGCATTAGGGGCTAGTCCCCATTGCGAGCTGTGTGACTGAGGGCTTCCCGTCCACCATTATAATTTTTAGTAGAGGTTTGAGCTGTCTCTTCCCCTCACCCTCTTTTTTGTGGGTAGGGTCAGGGGAGATTTGTTCTCCTACAGGTGTAAACGATAAGCGCATCTATACCTGGTTATGCTAGTATTTTTTTTTTAAAGCAGTGGTTTTCAACCAGTGTGTCAGGACACACTTGTAAGTCACCAAGAGCCGAGACGTTCGTCACCAAAAATGTGACGGGCAGAAAGCCCTTGCTTTCTCTAACAACCATGTGTGCCTGCGGGCTGAGAGCAGAGCAGGGAATTAAGTACTTGAAAGCCACACATAACTGGTCCTTTCTGCTTCATCATTACCCACAATGCTCAGTGGTGCCACCAGCCCCAGCTGGAAGTGTTGTGAGTCTGCTCATCCCCACGCAGGAGTCACCACCTTTCTTTGTATCATTTTCACCAAAAGTGAACGATATATAAGGACTTTTTTTTTTTTTTTTTTTGTTCAGCTATGAACTGCAGTGTTCAGTACATCACGAATGTGAAAATCAACTGTCAGAGGGTATCACAATGGGAAAAAAAAAAAGTTGAGAGCCACTGCTTTGAAGGAAGGTAGGCGCTGGCTTTCCATTAGCGAGCAGGTTCCTGCCAAGCGCCCTCCAGGTGTCCTATTGTAGAATTTCATGTCTGTATTTGATTTAATGGGTCAGGCAAGACACATCTCCTACCTTAGATGACGCATCTTGGAGTTCAGTGTGCTTGAAAACAAATTTTAACTAAGGAAAAATATTTCTGCATCAGAAGGCGATGTCCTAGGAAGACGACACATTTCCCCCACAATAGCGAGCCTAGATTCTGAAGAGAGGGAGCAGAGTTAATGACACTGCAGGCCAGAGTGCACCCGCATGCCATCTTCGTGACCATTTTCCTGTTCCTATAAGGGGTTTTGTTATTATTTTTTTGCAGGCAGGTTCATGCTCCTTTTAGCAGGCTAAGTATGGTGCTCACAGCGACGTGTCTCCCAGATCTTTCAGGCAAACGACAGATTCCCCAAAGCTGTTTAAATATTCCTGTATTGTAAACCATTGTTTTGTTGCTTTGGTTTCTTTGGGAGGGGGGGGTTATCCTTAAGAGCTTTTCTCATTTTCCTCAGCCTTTTCATTTTTTTAAACACATTTCAGCCAAGAGAAAGAGTGTCTGTCAAGAATGCTGCATCCGACTGTCTGTCACTCTGTATGCATAAAGACAAACACTCACAAAGACAGAGAGAGAGAGAGACATACACTGACGCTCGCAGAGACACACATACACTGATGCTCACAGACACACATACAAGCGCAGACACGTACACAGAGAAAGAGACACACACACTCTTACACAAACACAAGCACACACACACTCTCACAAAACACCCATATGCACACATACAAAAAACTCACAAACACACACACACATACCTCATAGAATACAGCCCCTATCACCCCAACTAGATATATTCTACCATAAGCATACCCAGTCCCTAACAGAGATGTATGTTTGCAATTGGAGAAAGGCAAGGGAAATGTGCCATTTTGTCACACTATACATGTGCACTTTTCAATTTGTAGTGTGTGTGTTTACATTTTATAGATCAGGTAAAACTGATCACATTACAATTGTGAAAAATCCGTAATAGTGGGGTGTACAAGAACCGGGAAAGGTGCAGCAGAGGGCACCTGAAACCAAGCAGTGTCCAAGATAAGGTGGCCAGGCATGGCTTTCATAGCTGAGAAAAAACAGACTGGCAAAGGAGGTCTGTAAAGTCCTTCGAGGCAGCAAAACAGTGAAATCTTCATTTGCTTTTTAGGTACTGCGGTCTTTTTTTATTCCTGTTAACGTTAGTGGATTGCTTGTACGTTCACCAATAGAGAAATTTTTTAATTTTTTTAAATGCATCCCCCACCCCCCCCTTTTTTACAAAAACATAGTGCTGGCCAAGCGGTAACAGTTCTGACGGTCATAGAATTACTACGAGCGTAGGAGCTGTTACCAGCACTAAAAAACGCTACATTTTTGTAAAGGGGCTATTATATAGCAAAAAAAAGGAGTGCTTGTGAAAGGAAACTCAGAAGTTTATCTGTGAGATGGTGTGAGAAATACGTAAGAAAGCTTAGTATGCGCGTGAAAGGCCAAACGCCCAGGCCTTCATTTCCCAAATGTACCCCTTCTTCCGAGTCCTATTTATTCAACTTTTCCCGAAGCAGATATGAACCTTTACTAGGAATCATGTGAAGAAATTGTATTAGCGCATGAGATATTGCCGTGTGCTAATTGATTTAGCGTGGGAACCTTTACCACCTACGAAATAGGTGGCAGTAGGGGATCATGTGTTAGATTTTTTTTAATGGCTGTGTGCTAATGGCAAAATTAGTTTGTGCTCAAAATCAGCCATTTTCCAGCTGTGGAAAAAGTGGCCTTAGTGCACGGGAAAGCCATGCGTAAGGGTCACACTAAAGCAGTGGTCTTAAACTCGCGGCCCGGGGGCCACATGCGGCCCACCAGGTACTATTTTGAGGCCCTCGGTATGTTTATCATAATCACAGAAGTAAAATCAAACAGTTTCTTGATCATATGTCTCTTTAGCTATAAATTACAATATTATTATTAAGACTTAGCCAAAAGAAAAGATTTATAAACTATAAAGAGTTTTACCTCATGCAAAATTGTCATTTCTTTAATAAGACATTAACTCTTTTTTTTCTGAGGCCCTCCAAGTACCGACAAATCTAAAATGTGGCCCTGCAAAGGGTTCGAGTTTGAGACCACTGCACTAAAGCCATTTTTGCCACGGCTTTAGTAAAAGGGCCCCATAGACGCCTGTGTGAATTAAAACAACAAAAAAAACCTGTTTCAAAATAGGTATTTTCTTGGCCTTCACTTATATTTATTTATTTGAATTTTCAGAAGTTGCTCAAGGTGAGTTAACATTTAGGTAAACAAGGTATTTCCCTGTCCCTGCAGGGCTTACAATCTTTGTTCCTGAAGCAATGGAGGGTTTAAATGACTGGCCCAAGGTCACAAGGAGCAGCAGTGGGATTTGAAGTAGGCTTTCCCGGTTGCCAGCCTGGTGCTCTAACCCCAAGGCTAGATAGAACTGACATTTCAGCTATCTTGCCATAGCTTTCTTCAGAGTATGCTGTGAGGCCTTCAATTTTTCTTTATACATAATGGGTCCTCTAACCTGATTGGTTGGGGTTTGAGGTGATTGAGTCAGGAA
Organism: Geotrypetes seraphini; assembly: GCF_902459505.1. Classification (NCBI taxonomy): domain Eukaryota; kingdom Metazoa; phylum Chordata; class Amphibia; order Gymnophiona; family Dermophiidae; genus Geotrypetes; species Geotrypetes seraphini. The sequence goes on along the minus strand of NC_047092.1, from coordinate 165,134,008 downwards.
AGTCCATTGGTGAATTTCAATTTTGGCAGGAAAGTTTGTTAGTCACAAATTTGAAATTGGCAAGAAAGTCTGTTGGTTACAAATTTGAATTTTGGCAGAAAAGTTTGTTGGTACACGATTTGTGGCAGGAAAGTCTGTTGGACACAATTTTAAATTCTGGCAGGAAAGTTTAAGATGGAGGGAGAAGCATTTGTCCTCAGCTCCAATCCTCTGCACAAAATTTCTTTTGGATGAGCGGTTGCCATGTAACATAGTAAATGATGGCAGATAATGGTCCATCCATTCTGCCCATTAGTTATACCCATTAAAAATATGGGATTAAATTAACTTGTCTCTTCTTTGATATTTCTGGATTATAGACTGTAAAGTCTACCTGGTATTGTCCTAGGTTCCAAATGCTGAAGTTGCCATCCTAGCTCATCCCATCCTATCCAAACATCCTGTTTGCAGGATATCTACCATAAAGTCTGACCAGTAACATCCTCATGTTCCAAGTTAGTGCAGTTCCCATTGAACCCCCCCTCAGCCCATCCTACACCAAATCACCACATATGGGACACACACCATGCAAGTCTGTCCAGTACTGGCCTTAGTTCATTAATTTACATCCTTCATTTTCTAATTAGAGATCCTCTATGTTTATCTCATGCCTTTTTAAATTCAATCACCGTTTTCCTCTCCACCACTTCTCTCGGGAGGGCATTCTAGGCATCTACCACCCTCTCCGTGAAAAATAATTTTCTAACATTGCTCCTGAGTCTTCCTCCCTGCAAACTCAAATTATGCTCTCTAGTTTTACCATTTTCTCTCCTCTGTAAAAGATTTGGTTCTATATCAATGCCTTTCAAGTATTTAAACGTCTGTATCATATCTCCCCTGTCCCTCCTCTCCTCCAGAGTATACATGCTTTGTTTATGGAGAGCCCTTTATCTCCATTGAAGTTATTGGGGTGTCTTGCTATCTCTAATGCCTATATGAGTCTTCTCAGCCACCAGCGGTCTTCTTTCTCCAGGACTTTCCCGCCACAATTCATATTTGTGACCAACAAACTTTCCTGCCAAAACTCAAATTCATGACCAACAGACTTTCCTGCCTCAATCACCTCAAACCCCAGCCAATCGGGTTAGAGGACTCACTATATATATATAAAGACAAACTGCAGACCTCACAGCATACCTTGAAGAAAGCCACAGCACGATGGCCACAACGTCGGTTCTATCTACCCAGACATGGTGAGACCCAGACAACTTCAAAAATCACTCAATGAAAATGATTAAAGACTGCTCGAGCTCTACCCAGCCAGTGTTTGGACAGATGGTGGACATTCTATTTAATTATCTTGATTGTGACAATATTCACTCCTGTATCCTGTATGTACCGAGTTAACCGGGTATCAGATACACAGATATTCAGTTGTCAGGAACTGTGCATGCCCCAGCACTGAATATTTGGGGTTAATTCAGTCCACGGCTGTAAGCCACTTGCTGTTGTGAACTAAATAGCGGTTCATAGACAACCCCACGAAAGACAAAGGCGCGTGCTGACAATTGAGTGCAAGACGGAGGAGCGCACCGAAGAAAATTACAGTTTTTAGGGGCTCCGACGGGGGTTTTTGTTGGGGAGCCCCCCCACTTTACTTAATAGACATCGCGCCGGCGTGGGGGTTTTGGGGGGTTGTAACCCTCCACATTTTACTGTAAACTTAACTTTTTCCCTAAAAACAGGGAAAAATGTGAGGGTTACAACCCCCCAAACCCCCCACAACGCGGCGCGATCTCTATTAAGTAAAGTGGGGGGTTCCCCCCACACACACCCCCCCCCATCGGAGCCCTAAAAACAGTAATTTTCTGCGGCGCGCGCCTCCACGCTGCGCTCAATTGTCTGCGCGCGCCTTTGTCCAGGCGCGCTTTTGACCTGACACCCTAAATAGCAGCTCCTTTGGTTTTTTAATTATTTATTTATGCAATTTTAAATGAACATACAACATAAAAATGCATTAAGAAATAGAAAGCATATTGCTAAATACAAAAACAATTCACAAAATAATATTTCCCATTGAAATCTAACAAGCAAACATATTCATAGCAACTTTCTCTATAAGTCCTCAATTAAAGATAGGGAGAGGATAAGGAAAAAGAGGCACATCTCAGGAGAAAAAAAGAACTTAAATAAATCAATAATGACAACGTCTTGCCGGAAATAAACTAATACAATCTTCCATTTCTAATAATTATTATATTCTTCCCCCCTGACCCGACACCTGTACCTGTATTTTACGCTTATTCTAAAGAAAAGCCTCCAATTGTTTGAGATCAAAGAAAAGATACCTATTTGACTCATACAATATTAAACATTTACAAGGAAAACGCAAAAAGAAATGAGCACCCAGGGCTAACACCTGAGGGCGTAGAGTCAGAATTGCTTCCTTTTCTCCTGTGTGTCTACACAGACATCAGGGAAAACCCAAACTTTACCTCCCAAAAGCAATTTATCAGAGTTACAAAAAAACATTCTCATCACCCAGTCCTTGTCAGATTCAAAAACAAATGTAACTAGGAGTGTTGCTCTTATACACTCTTCTTCCAAAGATGTTTCTAATAATTGTGTTACATTCAAACTATCCATCAATAGTTCTCCTTGGGAAGAAGTTTGCCGTTTCTTCCCTGGCATAGAATAGACTTGAGAAAATGGAGGCACAGTTTCCTTTGGTACCCCCAGAACTTCCATTAAGCAGTTCAATGGGGGCTACAGTCCTGGATTGAGGAAAATTGATAAAACGCAGATTCAACCTACGGGTGTCATTCTCCATTTTCTCCATTTTATTCCTCAGTCCAGTCATACCTTGTCCATAGATCTGGGTATTAGATTTTGAGTCTTTAAGACTTTGTTGAACTTCCTCTACTTTTTTTTCAAGCTCAAAATTCTTTGCCTCCTGGATGACAATATGTGTTTTACAGTCTTGCAAAGAATTGTCCACCAAAACCTTATTTCCCATGAAAATCTTCTCCAAGCGAGCTATAGCATCCCAGATAGAATCTAAAGTAACATGGGGAGGTTTAACCAGTGGTGTAAAATCAAGCTCACGCATCTTTGAGTCACATGTTTTGGGCCTGCCCCGCAATCCAACAGTTTTGGAGACATCTTGGCCTATATACCACATCGCTTTGGGGAAGGCGATGGCTTCTGCAACTGAGGGCGTTATTTGGATTTTATAATATAGCCTCGCCCAAACCCAGGGGAATGTCAGCATTTATCTCCAGAGCCCTTTTGATGGGAAAAAAAGCCATCCTCACCAACTGGCTCTCCCGTGATCCCCCGTCATATGCACAATGGAGATCCCTAATGATAGTGCATGCAACACTGGAGAAACGCATGGTGGGAGACTTGACTCTTGGCCCGGGTCGCAAATTTTGTCAGGTGTGGGAGCACTTCTGGCAGGACCTCACACCGCGTGCTCGCAGTAGACTTTTGAATCTTTAAGATTTTATTCCCACTCTCAGCTGTTGGACTGGCCATGGATTCTTGGGGAGGGGAGGGGAGGGGAGGGGGGGTTGGGAGGGGAACTGATTATATTGTTGAAAATGTTATTTCCTGAATGGTACTACTGTTTGTATTTGCTTCTTACTGCTGGAATAATAAAAATCATTTAAACATAACCAGTGGTGTAATTTGCTGCTCACCAATATCCTGCCGCTGGTCTAATTTCTCAGACCTGGAGCTCTCTCCGTGCGTCTCCTCTACACCTCCTACAGCACCTTCAATAACCAGGTGGAGCTCAGAACTCGCTCCCATATTGTCTCCCAGCTCTCTGGTTTCTCCTCTTATGCTCCGGATACTACCCTCCTCTGTTGAATAATCCGCAGCGCTAATCACAGCCTGCGGGTTCAACGCTTGTTCTGGCAGCGTCACCATGCCTGGGTCAGAGGGTGGAAGTCGCTCCTCCGGGCTCAGAGTGACATTGAGCTCGGGTAAGGCCGCCCCTTCGCCAGCACCCGCTCCGGGGATATACGCTGTTCGGACTACAAATCTCTCCATGGTGGAAAGGGGAAGTGGAAAGGACTCGGAGGGGTAAGTCCTTACTTTCCCCTTTCTCATACCCATGTTGATATTAGTTCAGCGCTATACAGCAAGAGGAAAATAAGCTCCAAACAGTAGCCTTTCTCAGCGTGGCTACCGGCAAGATGCCATCAGCCCCTTTGTTTTTTGAAGAATTTGTATGGATGCGACCTGTTTTTATAATTTTATTCAGTTTTATTTTCTGGTCCCACAAACGTTGCAGTCAGATTGACTTAGTGCCTTCTATTCATGCAGGTTCACAGGTGAAGGCAGATAGTGTTTGTACATTTGAAAGTCACTTCCATGACTTAAACACGTAACCCTCTCTAACCCAGCTACAAGAAGTGCAAGCCAGTGCACACATTCAGCCCGACAGAGAATGGCAGTTTAAAGCCTAGCCAATTTGCCCAGATAAATGGCTTTGAAAATTGTCTCTATGTTGCATTAAGATGTCTTTGATGGTGGAAAAGTGCTAAATTGAGGTGTCAGGGATCTTTTGATATAGAACACCGTTATATGACATTAGATCTAATAGAAATCTTTGTTCTGATTTGGTTTAAGGAATCAAGTTTTGACAGAGCAAAAGTGAAGGGAAAATTTACATGAAACAGATTAGCTTTCCTTTCCAGCGATCTGGAAACTACCAGACCCGTCCGCTGATGGTCCTGTAATTAAAATTGATGTTCCGCCGTCAGGAGATAACAGTGCTGCGGAATAGTGAGCTGGAACACTGGATCTAGGAAAATTGCCCAAGCCTTGCCAGCTCCACTGTGCTGTGTGTGTTGTTAGCATTAATGATAAAAATGCAGTAGGCACTGAAGGGACCAGAAGCGAAGGTGGCCTAGGAAGGACATTGATCAAGGATGGAGGAAATGAGAAAGATAATTGGAGAGACTGGACTACGAAGAAAGAGCTGTCACGGGAAAGGAAATGGTGACAGGGGGAGAACCGGCATAATAGGAAAAAGAAAGTAAAAGCCAGATCTCATTTTTGGGCTGCAAAGTGGAGTCGTACCTCACAAATTAACAAGCCACAGTAGGTCTCTTAAAGGGAGAAAGAGCACATAATGGCGGCTTTTGGCTTCTTTTCAGGCTAAATTATCCAGCCTTTTCACACAGTATTTTGCTCTTTCCGATTATAGAAAAAGTCTGGTTTATAGTGCCACTTAGGCCAGCAGGAGCTGCAATATTGTCATGTCTTAGGGATAAAAGCTTTCCAGTTCTGTTTATTGGAGGGTATTAATACACACTAAGGCCCTAATTCTCTGAACGGTGCTGTAAGGCAGTAGTAGGCATCCTGCCTAGGGTTACCGGTTCATAGACAATGGCGCGAAAGACAAAGGCGCGCGCCGAAGAAAATTACAGTTTTTAGGGGCTCCGATGGGGGTTTTTGTTGGGGAACCCCCCCACTTTACTTAATAGACATCGCGCCGGCGTTATGGGGGGTTTGTAACCCTCCACATTTTACTGTAAACTTAACTTTTTCCCTAAAAACAGGGAAAAAGTTAAGTTTTCAGTAAAATGTGGGGGGTTACAACCCCCCACAATGCCCCCAAAATGCGGTGCGATGTCTATTAAGTAAAGTGGGGGGGTTCCCCCCCACACCTCCCCGTCGGAGCCCTAAAAACTAATTTTGAGTGGCGCACGCCTCTGCGCTGCGCTCAATTGTCTGGGCGCGCCTTTTTCCTGGCGCGCTTTTGACCTGACACCAGGGTTACCAGACGTCCTCCTTTTAAGTGTTTTCAAAACCCGGCACTTTGTCCGGGTTTTGAAAAACTTCCCTCAAAATTGTGTCGGGCAAGCAGTAGGGGGCGTGGCTGGGGCAGGACTGGGGCGGGTCTAAGGGTTCGGATTTTACAAATGTAAAATCTGGCAACTCTAATCCTGCCACAGCCTAACTTAATTGTTTTAATTGGTTCAATTGGCGCAGTAATTGACTACACCAATTAAAAACTCATTTTAAAAAATGTAGTCACTGGCATCCTGCCTACAGAGGCTCCTAGCAGCGCCTAAGGTCAAAGTTGGCATGGTTTGCGCTGAAAATGACATTAGGTGCTGTTAAGCACCTCAGTAGATGTAATTCAGGTCAAAGGTATACGCTAGTAATGTAGGCCTTCAAAACCCTGCTCTACATTCTGCAAATGGCGCTGTAACGTAATTGACATGAGGCCGGCGCTGTTTGCAGAATCTGGCCCTAAATGGCTGTGTCATAAGAACATAAGAACTGCCAATACTGGGTCAGACTAGCGGTCCATCGTGCCCAGCAGTCCGCTCCTGCGGCGGCCCTTAGGTCAAAGACAAGTGCCCTATTTGAGTCTAACCTTACCTGCGTACGTTCTGGTTCAGCAGAAACTTATCTAACCTTTTCTTGAATCCCTAGAGGGTGCTTTCCCCTATAACAACCTCTGGAAGAGCGTTCCAGTTTTCTACCACTCTCTGGGTGAAGAAGAACTTCCTTACGTTTGTACGGAATGTTTTCCCTTCTAACTTTAGTGAGTGCCCTCTGGTTCTCTTCACCTCGGAGAGGGTGAACAATCTCTCTTTCTCTACTACCGTAAGTCAATTCACTTCAATATTTTGAATGTTTTGATCATGTCCCCTCTCATTCTCCTCTTTTCAAGGGAGAAGAGGCCCAGTTTCTCTAGCCTCTCATTGTACGGCAACTCCTCCAGACCCTTAACCATTTTTGTCGCTCTTCTCAAGTAGTGCTATGTCCTTTTTCATGTACGGCGAGCAGTGTTGGATGCAGTATTTCAGGTGGGGGGCATACCATGGCCCGATACAGCGGCATGATAGCCTTCTCAAATCTGTTTGTGATCTCCTTCTTAATCATTAAAGGTAATGCATATACTTGCATTACTGCAGGGCTGCCCAAGTCCGAGCCTCGAGATCTACTGGCAGGCCAGGGTTTCAGGATATCTACAATGATCATGCATGAGAGAGATTTGCATACCAAGAAGGCAGTGCAGGCAAATCTCTCTCATGCATATCCATTGTGGATGTCCTGAAAACCTGGTCTGCCAGTAGATCTCGAGGACCGGACTTGGACAGCCCTGCATTACTGTTTAACACAGAAAATTTGACCTTAATGTGGGAGCATTGTTAATGATGCAAATTAGCTCATTAAATGGACTATCTCCACATAGCTTATCACTAAAAGTACGGAGTGTATCCAATGCAAAGGTCTTACATACAGCTTGTTTGATGCTTATTACCATCAAACACAAAATGGCCACCTTTATAGCTATAATATTGTCACATTTGTTCCTCAGAATGCCACACAGTAAAGTAGTGTGGTAGCCATCCTCACAGGAACTGAATGCAGTGTGATTTTTTAGTTAAATATTGAATATTAAATACTTTCTTTTATATTGTACTAATAATTTATAAAGTGCTAGTGCCAGTACTTTGTTTAAAAGGACTAACATAGTTGTGAACTAGCAAATGCAAGTTTGTTACTTAGCTTTTGCTTCAGAACGGGTCTGCATCGGTCCCCACCGACGCGTTTCAAGATTTCATCAGGGTCAGGGACAGAACAAGCTATAAACAAAAAGAAATAAATCAGCGACCCAAAGTCCCCAAATAATAAAACTAAGCATCAAAAATACAAAAGCTATGCTTACCAGAACGGTTCAGAGCTTTAGCAAAACGCTAATTCCCTGCATGTTTGCCGAGGCTGCAATATGGCCACGCCGTTCTAGGTGGACCTAATAACATTACTCCCACGATCATGTGACCGCAAACGGGCCAATGGACTTACAAAAAGCAAACCGGATCATACGCTATGGTGCAACAGCTGACATCCGTAAGGGTGAAAGCCATTAATATTGAGGCGATCATACTGCAGCTATACTGCACTGCTTACACTGAGTTTGGGTGTCAGGTCAAAAGCGCGCCAGGACAAAGGCGCGCGCAGACAATTGAGCGCAGCGTGGAGGCACGCGCCAAAGAAAATTACTGTTTTTACGGCTCCGACGGGGGAGGGGGAATCCCCCCACTTTACTTAATAGAGATCGTGCCGCGTTGTGGGGGCGTTGTGGGGGGTTGTAACCCCCCACATTTTACTGAAAACTTAACTTTTTCCCTGTTTTTAGGGAAAAAGTTAAGTTTACAGTAAAATGTGGAGGGTTACAACCCCCCAAACCCCCCACAACGCCGGCGCGATATCTATTAAGTAAACTGGGGGGGCTCCCCAACAAAACCCCCCGTCGGAGCCCCTAAAAACTGTAATTTTCTTTGGCGCGTGCCTCCGTCTTGCGCTCAGTTGTCGGCGCGCGCCTTTGTCTTTCACAGAGTTGTCTATGAACCCTGAGTTTGGGATGCTTATTACGACATCAGATTTTAAACCAAAGTCCTGTGTAGGCATTACAGACCACAGGGCACTTTTTACATGACTGGCCTCTGGAACGCGTTGCCAGAGGTTGTGGTAAGAGCGGATACTGAAGAGCTGGCTTTAAGAAGAGTCTAGACAATTTCCTGGAGGAAAAGTCCATAATCTGTTATTGAGTCATTTCTTTTGTGTTTTGTTTTAACTTCTTTAATGCACGAGACAGGGACATTCATTTTGGGAATTTGAATTTCATCAAGAAATGAGCACACTTCTCCCTCTGTAATAGGGGATTAACTTTTTCATATGTTATTCATCGTTTTATATTAAAAACCACCGTGAATATGGTGAAACCAGGAATAACATGGTGGGAGACCTGGCCTATTCTTGAAGGAGAGACAAAACACGGCGAAGAAAGTGCTGGGAATCAGCAATTTTCTCTGTAAACACTTGGAAGCGATTTCTCTATGCAAGCTGATGTAATTTGGGGGAGGAGCCAGCAGACCACAAACCATGAATAATCGAAACCGCGATTGCTGAAACTGCGAATACAGAGAGAGAAGCGTCATTTAAAAAGCATTGCAATGCCTTTTGATGCACATATTTACAGTGAATGGGGATTCAATTTTCGTGGCCTCTCCTTTGCTTCACTTTTGTGCCAATGACTATACAGCCAGGCTTAAAGGTACTTTTTCCCAGAAAAGGGAAAACTCTTCCATTTAGCTCTTCAAATACTTTGGAGCACTGAGGTTTCAGACCATGGCAGGGGTCCAGGGCAAGTCTTTGAACTGAAGGATACCGTGTAATCCTCTCATAAACACTTTAGTCTGCTTGGCTTTTTCAGACAGGAAACAAAACTCATACCTAAGCATGCCTTAACCTGACCGGCCTGTTCAAATAATCCATAAGAACTAGAAAGCCAAGGGTTTATAGTACCAGGACATGACTATAGGAGCTATCTTACATCAGGACGTTAGGGAGGAGATTGGAGAAGAAATCTCCAATGGCAAATCAAAAAGCTTAAGTTGAATAACTCAGCCAAATATCTGGTTTTATTTGTATTTTGAAAGTTCTTAAATTGGATGCTTGTATGTACAGAGATCTGAAAATAAAATTGCCCCCATCAGACCTCTCGTGTCTTGCCAGGTCCTGAATATTTGGTGTTAGGTCAAAAGCGCGCCGCGACAAAGGCACGCCCAGAGAATTGAGCGCAGTGCGGATGCGCGCGCCGCTCTAAATTACTGTTTTTAGGGCTCCGACGGGGGGGCGTGGGTGGGGAACCCCCCCACTTTACTTAATAGACATTGCGCCGCGTTGTGGGGGCGTTGTGGGGGGTTGTAACCCCCCACATTTTAATGAAAACTTAACTTTTTCCCTGTTTTTAGGGAAAAAGTTCAGTTTACAGTAAAATGTGGGGGGTTACAACCCCTCAAACCTCCCATAACGCCGGCGCGATGTCTATTAAGTAAACTGGGGGGGGTTCCCCAACAAAAACCCCCGTCGGAGCCCCTAAAAACTGTAATTTTGTGTGGCGCGCGCCTCCGCGCTGCGCTCAATTGTCGGCGTGCGCTTTTGTCTTTCGCGCCGTTGTCTATGAACCAAATATTTGATGTTGATAGGTCACCAGACTAGAGAGTTGGATTTTTGCTTTGTTTGACTCTTGCCATAAAAGGCAAACATTTATCTCAACCTGTTACTGTTTTCCTAGTTTTCAGAAGGTAAAATGAGCCAAACAGGCCTGGCCCATTTAAAGAGCCCCAGTGCGCCACCATTGCAAATGGCGCTCCACAGTATAAAAGAGCAGAACATGACATGCTTTTTTGGGGGAAGAACAAGCTCTTCAGGAGGGACGGACTACACCTGAGCAAGGCAGGAACGAGACTGCTAGCAAACAACGTCAAGAGAGGAATTGAGCAGGCTTTAAACTGAGAAGAAGGGGAAAGCCGATAGTCGACCTAAGGTTGACGGTTCGGACAAGAGTATCCAAAGAAGATACTGAGCGGGAAAAATGCTGGGAACAGGCAAGAGACGAACAACAGAAGCTGTTGACCAACAAAAAGGGCAAACAGATAAAATTAGAGGAACAGGAGAGATCAGGAAATCAGGTTGCAGACGAAAAAGATACACCAAAAAATGAGGAAGAAAGGAACAGAAAAAATACACCAAAAAATGAGGAAGAAAGGAACAGAAATGAGGGACTGGCAGCCCAAATAGGGGATGGTAAGAGGAGCAAAACACATGTAAAACCAGCAGAGAAAAGAAAAGACCAGGACTTAAATTGCTTGTACGCTAATGCAAGGAGCCTAAAGACCAAAATGGGAGAATTAGAAGCCATAGCCAAAAAAGAAAACCTAGACATCATTGGAATCACGGAAACATGGTGGAATGAGGATAACCAATTGGACGTAGTGCTGCCAGGGTACAAACTCTATAGAAGAGACAGGACCCACAAGAAGGGTGGAGGAATAGCACTATACATAAAAGACACCATTCCCTCGTCCGGAGTGGATATAGAACCAAAGGCGGAAGGACTGGAGTCATTATGGGTCAAATTACCAGGAAAAAGTGGCCTTGACATAAGATTGGGTCTATACTATCGTCCACCTGGACAAACGGAAGCAAACGACAAAGATCTGGCAGCAGAATTGAGGCGGGAAGGCAACAACAGGAATGTGACAGTAATGGGAGATTTTAACTACCCCGGGATAAACTGGAATATTGGAAACTCAAACTGTGCGAGGGAAACAGAATTCTTAGAGGCTGTGAGGGACTGCTTTATGGATCAGCTTGTCAAGGAAGCAACAAGAGGATATGCCACTCTTGACCTAATCCTCAACGGAATAGGGGGACCTGCAAAAGAAGTGGAAGTAGTAGGACCACTAGGAAACAGCGATCACAACATGATCCAGTACAAATTAGGAGTAAGTACAGCAAAAGGGAAGAGAACCACAGTGACAACGTTCAACTTCAAGAAAGGGAACTATGATGCTATGAGAGCAATGGTAAGAAAAAAACTTAGAAACAGCTCAAGGAAAACAGAAACTGTAGAGCAAGCCTGGTCTCTATTCAAGGGCACAGTGCAAGAAGCACAACATATGTACATCCCCAGATTTAGAAAAGGGTGCAAAAAAAACCGAACAAAAGACCCCGCATGGATAAACAATGAGGTGAAGAAAGCGATAGGAGACAAGAAAAAATCATTCCGGAAATGGAAAAAGGACTAAACTGGGGAAAACTGGAATGAACACAGGAAACGCCAAAGAGAATGTCATCAAGTGGTTAGGAGAGCGAAAAGAGAATACAAAGAGAGACTGGCCAGGGAGGAAAAAAACTTCAAATCATTCTTCAGATATGTTAAAGGGAAGAAACCAGCGAGGGAGGAAGTAGGACCGTTGGATGATGGAGACAAAAAGGAAGTGATAAAGGAGCAAAAAGAGGTAGCCGACAGGTTAAACAAATTCTTCTCGTCAGTCTTCACAAGCGAGGACACATCCAGTGTACCGGAACCCGATGTGATCTTCCATGGTGACCAAGAAGAAAAACTGTCAGCAATAGAGGTGAGCCATGAGGATGTCCTCCAACAGATAGATAGATTGAAAAGCGACAAATCACCAGGCCCGGATAGCGGGAATACTCCAACGAGTTTGCAACCTATCCTTGAAAACTGGAGAGATTCCGGAGGACTGGAAGATAGCAAATGTTACACCTATCTTTAAAAAGAGGTCAAGAGGAGACCTGGGAAACTATAGACCGGTAAGTTTGACATCGGTTCCAGGCAAGATGGTAGAAGCACTGATAAAGGACAGCATCTGTGAGCACATCGAAAAAAATGGGCTGATGAAAGCGAGCCAACATGGCTTCTGCAAGGGAAGATCGTGCCAAACAAACTTACTGCACTTCTTTGAGGGGGTAAACAGCCAGTTGGACAAAGGGGAACCTGTAGACATCATTTACCTTGACTTCCAAAAGGCCTTTGACAAGGTACCCCATGAGCGGCTACTTAGGAAGCTGTGGAACCACGGGGTGGAAGGGGACGTACACAGATGGATCAAACACTGGTTGGCAGGCAGGAGACAGAGGGTTGGAGTGAAGGGTCACTACTCGGGCTGGAGGAAAGTCACGAGCGGAGTTCCGCAGGGGTCTGTACTTGGACCGCTGCTGTTCAATATATTTATTAATGACCTGGAAACGGGGACGAAATGTGAAGTTATAAAATTTGCGGACGACACTAAACTCTGTAGAAGGGTTAGAACTACGGAAGAGTGTGAGGACCTACAAAGGGACCTAAACAAACTGGAGGAGTGGGCGAATAAATGGCAGATGAAATTCAATGTAGGGAAATGCAAGGTCATGCATATAGGGAGAAAGAACCCGATGTTCAGCTACCAAATGGGGGGATTAGTATTAGAGGGAAGTAACCTTGAAAGAGATTTGGGTGTACTGGTGGATACAACAATGAAGTCAATGGCGCAATGCGCAGCAGCCGCGAAGAAGGCAAACAGAATGTTGGGTATTATTAAAAATGGTATTACGACCAGAACAAAAGAAGTCATCTTGCCGTTGTATCGGGCAATGGTGCGTCCGCACCTGGAGTACTGTGTTCAGTATTGGTCACTGTACCTTAAGAAGGATATGGCAATACTTGAGAGGGTCCAGAGGAGAGCGACACGAATGATTAAGGGCATGGAAAACCTTTCATACATTGAAAGATTGGAGAGGCTGGAGCTCTTCTCCCTGGAAAAGCGGAGACTCAGAGGACCTACAAGATCATGAAGGGAATAGAGAAAGTAGAGAGAGATAGATTCTTCAAATTTTCAAAACATAAAAGAACAAGAGGGCATTCGGAAAAATTGGAAGGGGATAGATTAAAAACAAATGCTAGGAAGTTTTTCTTTACTCAGCGGGTGGTGGACACCTGGAATGCGCTTCCAGAGGACTTAATAGGGCAGAGTACGGTACTGGGGTTTAAGAAAGGATTGGACAATTTCCTGTTGGAAAAGGGGATAGAGGGGTATAGATAGAGGTTTACTGCACAGGTCCTGGACCTGTTGGGTCGCCGCGTGAGCGGACTGCTGGGCACGATGGACCTCAGGTCTGACCCGGCAGAGGCATTGCTTATGTTCTTATGTTCTTAAAGGGAGATTAAAGCTTGAAACAATACGGTCGAGAGAATTTCTCCAAGTAAGAGATCCCTCAAAGGACTCAACAATAAATTCAAATGAAACATGAAATCTGACTAATGTAATATTTATGAAAAGAATTAAATCATGTGATGGAGAGAGCTAAAAGAATATAAATGGCCTTTGTAATGTTCACAAAGCCAACATTAATAAGTGTGTCACTTTGGAGGAGCGGGGAAATTCAGGAAAGGTCACCCAAGGTTATGTGCCGGGATGATGCACGCTAAGGGGGAAATTCTATAAATGGCTCCGAGGTTAGGCGCTGCTAAGCACCCTAATTGGGGACGACTAGCAATGCCTAACTGAATTCTGTGCAAAACCTCATTTTAAAAGTTGGTTTACCTCCCCCCTCCCTTTTTATTTTTTATTTTTTTAATTAAACTGTAGCACGGTTTTTAACGCCGGCCATGGCGGTAACAGTTCTGATGCTCATAGAATTCCTTTATTTACAGTTTCTTCCAACTATCCATTGAGTTGGAAAGAATACAGTGGTACCTCGGTTTGCGAGTGTTTTGCAAGACGAGCAAAACATTTGCAAAATCGGTGCCTCGGAAATCGAGCATGGCTCGATTTACGAGCACCCCCCCCCCTCCGCAATCTGGCACCCCCCCTTGTGATCCGGCACACCCCCCTGCCTCGAACCGGCACCCTCCCGCCACGATCCAACCCCCCCCCGACACGATTGGGCACCCCCCTGCCACGATCCGACCCCCCCTCCCCCGACACGATTGGGCACCCCCCCAACACGATTCGACATCCCCCCCGCCGCTTCTTACCTTCATCTGGGCTCTTGAAGATCGGCCTACTCGTCTGATGGGCCTTGAGCATCTGAGCATGCTCAAGGCCTGCGAGTTCACGTTCTGAACGTGAGCGTGAACTCGCAGGCCTTGAGCATGCTCAGATGCTCAAGGCCCAGCAGACGAGTAGGCCGATCTTCAAGAGTACCCAGATGAGGGTAAGAAGCAGCAGGGGGGTGCCCAATTGTGTCGGGGGGGATGTCGGATCGTGGCGGGGAGGGTCGGATCGTGGCGGGGGGGTGCCGGTTCGAGGCAGGGGGGGTGCTGGATCGCAGGGGGGGTGCCGGATCGCAGGGGGGGCCTTCGAGGGGAGCAATGCCGGTTCTCGGGGGGGGGGAACGCATCAAAGCGAGTTTCCATTATTTCCTATGGGGAAACTCGCTTTGATAAACGAGCATTTTGGATTACGAGCATGCTCCTGGAACGAATTATGCTCGTAATCCAAGGTACCACTGTATTGATAATAAAAATAAAGTGAACTTGGTGGTATGCATATTGGTTTGCAGTATTTTGGGGCATGAAAAGCCCTAGATGCTGAATCCTAGTGTATCACAGCATCTATTAAGAAGGTTTTCAGTAGAAACAATAACCCTATAATTACTTAAGTATATGCTGGTTTCAAAATCTGTAATTACTTTGTTATGTGTCAGTATGTAGAGACCTTAGGCACACAGATGAATTAGGAAGATAAAGGGATTTAATTTGTGTGTATTTATATTCTGTTTATTTATGTCTAATGAAAACCTTGGGCACCAACATTTCAAACTGACTGAGGGTCAGAAACACAATACAAATTACACATGCCCCTCCATATTTGCGGGTTCGGAATTCGTGACTTCGTTTATTTGCAGTTTTCGCTCCCGCCTCCCGGATCTCTCCACTTACTTTTTAAAACCTAGCGGTGAAGCAGGGCAGGAGCGATCTTCCTATGCTCCTGCTCTGTTCCGAACTGGGAACAAAAATGGCTGCCATAAGAGACAAGAGTGGATCTTCTCTGTTAAACAACTAGACTTTTTTGGAAGCACATCTTTTGGAATTCTTATCCTAGGAGTTCTTTCAAAGATGGCGAGGAACTCGGCAGTGATCCAAGAAGGGATGACAGAAGTCTATACAAAGAGGAATCCACAATTTGGGTGGTCCATTACATCATCTGTTTGACCATAACTACATAGAATCTCATAACTCAGGGGGCATTTGGAACCTATCCACCAATTGCAAGGTCATACTTGGTTTTATACAGAAAATACTGAATGTCACTTTTTGATTTAGCTCATACCTTTCTCAGTAGTCCAAGGCATAGTGGGCATTTTCCTGTCCATGCTGGACTTAAATCTAAGTTTGTACCTGAGGTAATGAAGGGATAAGTGTCTTGCACAAGATCACGAGGAATATCAGTATTATTTGAACAAGGCTTCCCTGTTTCCCAGACCACTGCTCTAACAGGTCCTCTTTCTGAACTCTATGAGGTCTAAAGAGTTGAAATGTTCAGTTCTATCTGAGAATTGGAAGAGGATATGGCTTCTGCTTCGTTACAACAAACTCTTTACTTGGTGCTCCATAGAACATTCTGGACTCTGGTTAAATTACAAAAATTGAATGCTAATAAGTCTAATACATGCAGGAGCTGCAAGAAAGATGGGTACACTTGACCATTGTTTGTTTTACTGCCCACTGGTTCAAACATTCTGGAAGGAAGTGTGGAATAAAATACAAACCATATTGGAAGTTCATATGGCATGGCGATAGATGGAGCACATGCTACTTCAACGACATTATTGACAACAAACAAAAATAAATTGTTCTTGATTCTATCTGGAGTGGCAATACAGTCAATAGTTAAGAACTGGAAGGATTTCACACTGTTGAATTTTCATTTTTGGTGGGAAACAGTATGGTGGCTACTAAAATGTTATATGGTCTTCATCAAGAGGCGTACGGGGACAGACTGAAAGATCTCAATCTGTATACTTTGGAGGAAAGGCGGGAGAGGGGAGATATGATAGAGACTTTAAATACCTACATAATTTAAATGTGCATGAGTCGAGTTTCTTTCATTTGAAAGGAAACTCTTCAATGAGAGGGCATAGGATGAAGTTAAGGTCATAGGCTCTGGAGTAATCTGAGGAAATAAATTTTTATGGAAAGGGTGGTAGATGTGGGGAATAGTCTCCCGAAGAGGTGGTGGAGACAGAGACTGTGTCTGAATTCAAAAGGGGCCTGGGATAGGCAAGTAGGATCTCTTGGAGAGAGAAAGAGATAATAGTTACTGCGGGTGGGCAGACTAGATGGGCCATTTGGCCTTTATCTGCCATCATGTTTCTATGTCTCTTCTATAGATATGAAGCTAACTTAGCTGAAAGGTCTGGGAATATGGCCTCATTTAAGGATTTTTGGAGCCCCTCGGAGGATTTCATTAGGCAGTATGAGTGATGGAATAACTGACCTGCCAGACAAATGGGAGGGAGGTAGGGTAGGGGTTTGGGTTAGGGAGGGAGGGTTAGCTAGATAAAGACATGTTTCTGTTAAGAATTTTCTAGAGTATGTTTACATACGTTTATAATATTTGTGCATTATATGTCTCTGTAAGATGTTAAAATGTAATAAAGATTGAACTAAAAAAAGGTCATCCTCCCCTGTTAGATTTTTGTACTTCTCTATAGAGCTTTTCACTTTTAAATGCTACTTTGGGAGCTGACACCTTTTTTTCTCAGCTGGCATATGTGATTGTAAAGTGATACACTGCTCTCAAACCTGCATCATAATTTGGCTGTACTACTTAGAAGCTTTCACAGATATTATTTCCAGCATTCAGTAATTTAAATAGTAACAAATGCTTATAATAAAGCAGGCGCCGTCCCCTCGATGCATTTCTCTATTAACTCAGCAGTGCTGAAGAGGAGCATAAAAGCCTTTTTTACGCTTTATCAGTCCCTTGCCTTTCATTAGGTCACCCATTCAGAATTATCAGCCTCAGAGCAGCTGCTAATTTGATGAAGAGGATGTAGGTATGCAGATAATTGAACAAATATATCATTGTTCAAAAGGCCGGGGTGATAAAAAAAAGAAAGAGAAAATGAGAACTAGAGTAGAATAAAGAACAGAAAATGGAAAAGAACAATGTGCTATTTGGAGTGAAGAATTGAAGTATCGACCTGTTTAGCATTTTGGCCTAATAGGAAATGAGCATATTTTTCAATTCTCTATAGCTTTTCTGGTTTCCCCAGTCATATGCAGGGCCAATGTTGCCAGCACACCAAAAGGATTGTTTTTATTGCCATCAAGCTAGGTCACATTCTGCCAAGCAGTGTCAATAAATATGCAACCATTACCAGCTGTCATCATTAGTCCATGTTATATAGAAACATGATGGCAGATAAAGGCCAAATGGCCCATCTAGTCTGCCCATCCGCAGTAACCGTTATGTCTTTCTCTCTCCGAGAGATCCCACGTGCCTATCTCAGGCCCTCTTGAATTCAGACACAGTCTTTGTTTCCACCACCTCTTCTGGGAGACTGTTCCACGCATCTACCACCCTTTCTGTAAAAAAGAATTTTTCTTCAGATTACTCCAGAGCCTATCACCTCTAAACTTCATCCTATGCTCTTGCATTGCAGAGTTTCCTTTCAAATAAAAGAGACTCAATTCATACACATTTATATTACATAGGTATTTAAACATCTCTATCATATCTCCCCTCTCCCGCCTTTCCTCCAAAGTATACAGATTGAGATCTTTAAGTTTGTCCTCATATGCCTTATGATGAAGACCACATACCATTTTGGTAGCCTTCCTCTGGACCGACTCCATCCTTTTTATATCTTTTTGAAGGTGTGGCCTCCAGAATTGTACACAATATTCTAAATGAGGTCTCACCAGAGTCTTATACAGAGGCATCAATACCTCCTTTTTCCTACTGGCCAAACCTCTCCCTATGCAACCTAGCAACCTTCTGCATATAAAACTCATGAGAATTTTTCTGTAGATAAATTCATATCATTTCAGTGTCCATGCAGATAACATCCCTAAGCAAAGTTTTTCTTCAGTGCAAACCCATATTATTTTCAAGAAATGTCTAAATATTCATTAAAAAACATCTCAAGTACTTAATTCTGTAGAAGGCTGCAAGTAGAACCATCTGAGTTGATATTACCTTTTGAAAAGTCTGCATCAGGGAAAATCATCCAACCAGTCCATCTTCTACAATCTCATATTGCTTTACATAGACACTGAAATGATCTGAATTTCTACAGAAAAGTTCTCATGTTTTATATGTAAATATAAAATGGACTGATGATGACAGCTAGTAATGGTTTCATATAAGTGACATCACGTTGCTTGGAATGAGGTGACTTACTTTGATGGTCCTTATGAAAAATATCTTTTGATGATTGGGAAATGATTTATAATAGTTTTTGTAAGGTGTGGTTTTTGTGATATTGAGTTTGGGGGGAATTTCATGTTGCATTCTTATGAGTGTTTATGGTTCTACATTTTATGATTAACATTTTCCCTCTGATTCCGTAAACTTCTTTGCATAAATTTATATTACACACACAACTTTGCATGCTAAGTGCTAGTTTTGCTCATAACTTAATACTTAGCTGGTAATTAGTGTTAAAAAGCATAAGAATAGCCTTACTGGGTCAAACCAATGGTCCATCAAGCCCAATAGCCCATTCTCATGGCCAGTACCTGGCCAAAACCCAAAGAGTAGCAACATTCCATGCATGATCCAGGGCAAGCAGAGGCTTTCCCCATGTCTTAACAGACTATGGACTTTTCCTCCCGGAATTTGTCCAAACCTTTCTTAAAACCAGCTATGCTATCTGCTTTTACTACAACCTCTGGCAATGCATTCCAGAGCTTAACTATTCTCTGAGTGAAAAAATGTTTCCTCCTATTGGTTTTAAAAGTATTTCCCTGCAATTTCATCGAGTGTCCACTAGTCTTTGCAATTTTTGACGGAGTGAAAAAATCGATCCACTTGTACCCGTTCGACTCCACTCAGGATTTTGTAGACTTCAATCATATCTCCCCTCAGCCGTATCTTTTCCAAGCTGTAGATCCCTAACCTTTTCAGTCTTTCCTCATACGAGAGGAGTTCATCCCCTTTACCATCTTGCTCGCTCTTCTTTGAACCTTTTCTAGTGCCGCTATATCTTTCTTGAGATAAGGAGACCAGAATTATCAATTAATTATTGGCTATAATTTGTGTTGGTGCTAATTGCTACTAATTAGCAGTTATACATTATCAAGCCGCATCTTGGGATAAGGATTTAAATCTTTAATTGCGACTTCTAGTACTTACCAATTAGGAGACAGTTGAAAACATATTTGTTTACCAGATATCTAGGTAACTAAAGTACTTCATCTGAATTGTAACTTTCTTTTGTAAATCGCATAAAACTTAATGATACTGCGGTATAGAAATAAATTTTGATGTTATATTATGTTACATGTAACTGCCCTTAGGATTCTAGAAACCAAGCGTGCAAAATCCATGGGCGCATGGATGGGTCAGGGCATGCCCAGCACCTGTGCGCGCATGTTGTAGAATGCTAGCAGTAACACGCTTAAATTATTTGATTTATTCGCTTGCATAGAATAACGTTCGGTGTACATTTGGTTTTCAGCACCCAAACTTTTGTGCCATTTATTGAACCTAGTCCACAGTTTCCAATATAGAATTTGTGTTTCATGCTTGGCGCTCAGCACCCTGGCATCTAACTTTGGGCAACCTGTAGAGAGTTACTCCCTATGGCCCAGATTCTATAACGGTGACGGGACAAAAGCGCGCCGGACATAGCCGCGCTGACATTTTGGCCCAGACAATTGCACGCAAGACTCTAGTTAATTTTAAAGAGCTCCGATGGGGGGTGTGGGGGGAACCCCCCACCACACACACTTTACTTAATACTGCTCACGCTACCATTGGAGAGGGTGGGGGGTACAATCCCCCACATTATACAGAAAACTTAACTTTTTCCTAAAAAATCGGGAAAAAGTTGTTTCCTCTATAATGGGGGGTTCCAACCCCCCAAACCCCCCCCAACAGCAGAGCGAACACTATTAAGTAAACTGGGGAGGTTCCCCCCTCACACCCCCGTCGGAGCTCTTTAGAATTAACTTTTCTGGCAGCGTGCTGGATTCTTGAGCCCAACTGTCTGGGCTCAAATGTCGGCGCAGCTTTGTCCCGCGCACGAATGACAGTGAACCTTCTATAACAGACGCCTAAAGTTAGATGCCTAGATCAGAACACAATCTAGGCACCTAACTTAATAATTTAAAAAGCTTAATTGGAGCCATTAACAAGCAATCGACACTTCATAATTGGTTTAAATAAAAATTCATTGAATGATAGATGCCTAACTCAGTAGGCGCCTACCAATAAGGAGGCATATTTAGGGGCAGATCATTGGCATGCTTAGCATGTAGGTACCTGTTTTGGACATAGGCACTGGTATTTAGGCCAAGGAAACCCTAGCATAAATAGGATACGCCTATGGTTAGGATGCCTACCGGCATCTTTAGTCCACTTTAGGCATCACTAGGCACAATTCTATAAACGGCACTTGACTTAAGACTGATATGCGCTGTGTGCCACATTCCTTGGCACCGTTTATAGAATCGGGGCCTAGATGAGTCACCCATTTATGTACCAGGCTGTGAAATGACTTAGCACATTCAATCAGAGGGCTGACATCATTTCCTGCTTTCAAAACTGTAATGAAAACTTTTTTTTTTTTTTTTTGCAAACTCGTTCGGTTCATCCGATTGAGGACTATTGCTGGGCCTTGTGACATGAGAAATTATATGTATTGAACTTACCCACCTCTTCTACAAAGCCTCGCTAGCGGCTGCCGCACGGTAACGGGCCCGAAGCCCAAAGAGATTTAAAGGGCTTTGGGGCTGTTGCCGCACAGCTTTGTAAAAGAGGGGGTTAGTATTTGTAAGTTTTGTTAAGTCTTTTCTTGTGGAACGTGTGTGTCTCTAAGCTTGAATGTCTTATATCCTTTTGATTTATACTCTGTATACCGCCTTGACCCCTGGAAAAGAGGTATAGTAAGTTTTTAAACAATAAACAGACATGGTCCCTGACTCCCAAATAGTGGAACCTTGCTTAGATTGAGTCCGAGGCACTGGAGATCCAGATCCCAAAACTTTAAGATATTTTCACAAAGATGAAATCATTTGTTTGAATGTGTCTCTTTTTTTATGGTTGGTTATTGATTGCAAGTAAATGTACTGACAGTTGGCAACCCTGCAGTGGGCATATGCACTCCACTGGAACGGGCACAGATGTGCTGTCTGTACACCTTTCCGAAATGGGTTCTGCATCTCTTAGCTAAAATTCAGCACATAAGCAGAAGCTTTAATGGAAGTTTTATACGTTATACCTTACGCTGCTTTTTTAAATATGTAACATTATGCTCTAGAAAACATAAAAAACATATTTAATTTCTGCCAAAGATCCAAAAATTCTTAGGGATGCAAAAAAAACAACAAAAAAACATTAAAAAAAACAACCCACCCCCATGATCACAGACATATGGGTTGATAAAGAAATAATGCATGCTGAAAATATACCTGCAATTACAGACATAATTATCATTACAGTGCTGATTAGAACACTATAAAAGGTACACGCATCATACGAAATCGCGCCAAGCACCAGTATGTGTCATAACTTTTAGGCGAACCCATTTAGGCCAAAGAAAACCAGGCCTAAAATACCCACGCCTTACTTGTGTGCGCAACTTGTGCGTGCATTCTATAACGGTGCACGTAAATTTTAGGAATGCCCATGATCAGCCCATGCTCCTCCCTTGGCCATGCCTCCTTTTCAGATTCATGCTCTAGAACTGATGTGCCTAACAAGTTGGTGCATATAACTTCTAATTAGTGACAATTAGCATAACTTATGTTACAATTAGACTACTTAAGTTGCACTGATTTGCACACACATCTGAAAGCTAGAAGGATGATAGGTTGCATGGGGAGAGGTATGATCAGTAGGAAAAAGGAGGTATTGATGCCCCTGTATAAGACTCTGGTGAGACCTCATTTAGAATATTGTGTACAATTCTGGAGGCCGCACCTTCAAAAAGATATAAAAAGGACGGAGTCAGTCCAGAGGAAGGCTACCAAAACGGCATGTGGTCTTCATCATAAGGCATATGGGGACAGACTTAAAGATCTCAATCTGTATACTTTGGAGGAAAGGCGGGAGAGGGGAGAAATGATAGTCATTTAAATACCTACCTAATATAATTGTGCATGAGTCAAGTCTCTTTTATTTGGAAAGAAACTCTGCAATGAGAGGACATAGAATGAAGTTAAGAGGTGATAGGCTCCGGAGTAATCTGAGGAAATACTTTTTTACAGAAAGGGTGGTAGATGCATGGAACAGTCTCCCGGAAGAGGTGGTGGAGACAGAGACTGTCTGAATTCAAAAGGGTCTGGGATAGGCACATGGGATCTCTTAGAGAGAAGAAGAGATAATGGTTACTGCGGATGGGCAGCTCTATGACCTCACAATGCAGGTGCACAGAGCCTTAGCCTATAGGAAGAGGAGATGCAAATGTTAAGAGCCTTAGCCAATAGGGAGAGGAGGAGATAATGGTTACTGTGGATAGGCAGACTGGATGGGCCATTTGGCCTTTATCTGCCATCATGTTTCTATATGGAATTTGGGAGTTATTGCAAAGCATCCCAGTGCCAGATATTTGGCCCAATTCTATAAAAGGTGCCTAGCGGCACCGCTCTGCACAGTTGGCAATCAGCCGCTAGGCGCTGTTTATAGAATCCTGCCTAGTGACATCTAGGCATCCTAGAAATAGGTGCCGGCAGTGACGTGGCGAGGGGGGGATGGTCAGTCCTGGGTGCAGTCTTCCTAAGGACGCAGCGTCCCTCCCTCTCTCCACCCCCTGCTCCTTTCCTTGCCCTTTGTCTTCCTTCGTACCTTTTTCACTTCCCTGGAGCAAGGATGCTGCACACGTTGGCATTGGCGCTCTCTCTGCCATTGCTTCTGGGACCCGCATCTAGGTGACTATTACAGAATCTGGGAGTGTGTGTGTGATTGTAATCAAGTTTCAAGTTTATTTAAAATTTGATATACCACCTATTAGAAAACCTAATCAGTTTGCAATAAAATTATTATGAATATAAAATAAAAGATAAAGATAAATACAGACAACGATAAATCCATAACTTGATACAACGGGAGTAACTAGGAGGAAATACAATGATTTCTTTAGCATACAGAGGGGAAAAGGGAAACACAAAAGGGGGGGGGATAAACTGTGTTATTCGTGTTTCTAATTAATTATTCAGTGAGTTTTATTATTGAAATTCTGTTTTATAAATATTTGCATTTTTTACTGTATTGTATTTCACTGATTGTCCAGCTCTTTTTAGTGTAAACCGCCTAGAACTTTCAGATATGGCAGTATAAAAGAATAAAGTTATTATTATTATTACTTATGTATTGTATGCGTCTTTAAACAAAAGTGTTTTAAGGTTTGATTTAAGTTTAGTTAATGAGTTTTCTTGCCTGAGATGGGTGGGTAGAGCATTCCAAAGTGTTGGTGCAGTAACTGAAAAGATGGTTTTACTTGTGGTGTCGTAGATCACTGTTCTCCAACCGCTGGTCCACAGGAAATTTTTGCCGGTCCGCACAGGGACGGCAAGATTAAGGTGACCGTTTTCAGACCTCCTGTCCCGTTGTCCCCACACACAGCTTCAGGACAGATCCCGAAGCTGTGCTCGGGGACAACGGGTCAGGCGATCATTTCCTGTCCCTACCTGCCACGCAAAAAAAAAAAAAAAATGCCTCCCTCTTTCCTTTCCCCCAGTCCCCTGCTCTTACCGCCCTGCTGCTGCTGCCAAAGCCGACAGGAAGTCTTCTTTCTGACATCAGAGAGGATGTTCTGGGCCAGCCAATCGCTGCCTGGCTGGCCCAGAACGTCCTTTCTGACGTCAGAATTGACGTCGGAAAGAAGACTTCCTGTCTGCTTTAGCAGCAGCAGCAGGGCGGTAAGAGCAGGGGAAAAGAAGGAGGGAGGCTTTTTTTTTTGCGCGGCAGGGAGGGAAGGAGGTAGGCAGGCAAGCAAGCTGGCTTTGGCCAGGGAGGGAGAGAGAGAGGTAGACAGGCAGGCAGGCTGGCTTTGGGGGTGGGGGTGGGGGTGGGACAAAGTGCAGAAGGTGGTGAGAGGTACTGGGGGCACTAAAGACATGGGAAGGAGGCACTGGGGACACTAAGGACATGGGAAGGAGGCACTGGGGGCACTAAAGACATGGGGAGGAGGCACTAGGCACTGAGGACATGGGAAGGAGGCACTGGGGGCACTAAAGACATGGGAAGGAGGCACTAAGGACATGGGAAGGAGGCACTGGGGGCACTAAAGACATGGGAAGGAGGCACTAAGGACATGGGAAGGAGGCACTGGGGGCACTAAAGACATGGGAAGGAGGCACTAAGGACATGGGAAGGAGGCACTGGGGGCACTAAAGACATGAGAAGGAGGCACTGGGAGCACTAAAGACATGGAAAGGAAGCACTAAGGACGTGGGAAGGAGGCACTGGGGGCACTAAAGACAGGAAGGGGCACTAAAGACATGGGAAGGAGGCACCGGGGGCACTAAGGACATAGGAAGGAGGGAGGGAATAGAAAGGGACAATTCTTGGGCCTGAGTGCAAAAAGAAAGAAAGGATACACAGACAGAAGGAAACGCAACCAGAGACTCATGAAATCACCAAACAGCAAAGGTAGGAAAAATGATTTTATTTTCAATTTAGTGATCAAAACGTGTCAGTTTTGAGAATTTATATCTGCTGTCTATATTTTGCACTATATTTATCTATTTTTCTATAGTTACTGAGGTGACCGAGCTCGCGGAGATGGGGCGGAAACGAGGTTTTAAAATTTTAGTCCTAGTAGTTTGCCGGTCTACAAAATAATTATTTTATTTCTGCCGGTCCACGGGTGTAAAAAGGTTGACAAACACTGTCGTAGATTATATGGTGGATTGATGGAACGTTAAGTTTTAAACAATAAACTCCACTTGGTTATTAGGACCTCTCTCTTGCCTATTTTCTTTGCTTGGAATGATTAGATTGACAGGAGATTTTGTTGAGTGAAGTGCAGTGATCTGGAAATAGTATAGGACTCTGCCAATAAATGTTGGAGAGTTGTATAGTTCCTCGAATAACACTACAGTGTTCCCCCGTGACTTCGCAGTTCGCGAACTGCTCCGACTGCCTCTTCCTGTAGTAAAGTCGGGCTACACCGTGTCAAAGTAACTCCTGATTGGTGTAGCCCGACTTTGCTACAGGAAGAGGCGGTTGGAGCAGACCGCGAGTGATTTTCTTCACTCGCCGGCGCTCCAGCTGCCCTCTCCTGTCTTTTCACAGACGAAAAACTGCATTTGCGGTTTTTTGAAATTCGCAGGGGTTCCTGGAATGGAACCCCTGCAAATTTCGGGGGAGTATTGTATTTATTTCTTACTTTATTGTGTATTTACCACTTGTTTTTCTCTCATTCGCTGCAATGCACAGGAAACAAGTCTCTTTCAATTGAATGGAAGCTCTGGAATGAGGGGGCATAGGATGAAGGTGAAAGGGGAGAGAGATTTGCATATAAAACGGAGGTCACAGTCGTGCAAATCTTGCCCCAAGTTTATTGTCGCGTGCTACACCCCTGTGTAAGCCAGTAGGCGGTGCCAACAGCGACTGACTCTGATCTAGGCGCTTCTCCCCTAGGAAAAAGGGAACCCTTCAGGTAGTCTTTACTTGTGTACCAAAATAAACAAAAAAAAAGATTTCAGTTCTGTCATTTTGAACTGTGTAGGCACAGTTCAAATGTAAATCAAACCCGCACTCGGCGGAGAAAAGAAGAAAGAAAAGCAAAACTCTCTTCCCCTGTTCATTCACAGCAAGCTTAAACTCTCTCCTTACCCCTGGGCTTTCTGACTCTAAAGTCCAAATCCTCTTCACTAGGGCAAGGTGTACTTTAATTGTAATTTTAAAGTCCAAAACTTTTCATCACAAAGAAAGAGCAGCAAAATCATTGGCCAGGACCAGGAAAGCCACCGTTGTATAGAAACCGTTGTAGTCCTAAGCCTCATTCTTGTATAAATTGCATGTCTTTGCTTCTCCTAATCTTAATAGCGCTTAGAAAATCATTATTCTAAGAAAAAAAAAAAAGTGTCTTTTACACTACATTGCTCTTACATGCCTTATTTGCAAAAGATTTCCATTAGGAACAAAATATACAAAGGATGCATTGCACTCCTCATCATCGTGACAGGGAGCAAGCTTGTGCTTTAACCCATTATTCCCGGATTTGTGTTGGGAGCTTCTCGTCCTGCAGATAACAGAGTGCGGAATACAGCGCCTGCGTGCCTACACTCGAAACCCTTCTTTTTCCTATCTTGGCTTTTAAATTAATCGCTGCAGTAGCCAGCTCCCTCTGATAAATCTTCAAAGCCAACCACAGAAAAGAATGGAGCGTAACAATGCAGACCTGGAACACGGAACATCCATCTTTGGCTACTGCTGTTAACCGTGCACTAAAATAATAATATGCCTGCCACACACATACATCTCCTGCTTTTCTTTTTCAGAAGCTGGCTGCAGATGGTAGGGGAAGGGGGGTGTTTATTTACAGCTCTCACTGCCAGTGTACATTATTATGCATCATCCTGTATGCGACAAGTCAAGAAAGCATGTAAAATCCATTACCTTTTGATTAAATAAGAACTTTTTCTTTGGTTTAAATGGCAGTCAGCTTTCTGTACTACATCTGAAATGCCCTGCAGTTCCCTAGTGGAGCCCAATCCTCGGGGCATACCCAGCCAATCAGGGTTTCAGGATATGCACAAATTAATATGCATGTGAGAGATTTGCATGCTGAAAAGGCAGTGCATGGAAATCTCTCTCTCAAGTATATTCATTGTGGATATCCTGAAAAACTTAACGGGGGGGGGGGGGGGGGGGGGGAATATCTTACAAACCCATAGGAAATGGCTGCTGTGAACTCCCGTCGTAGTCTCGAGAGACTACTGGAGCTCACGGCAGCCATTTCCTATGAGTGATCTGCATGGGGCAGGAGCATAAGAAGATCGCTCCTGCCCTAAAAACCTGCTAGAGCACCAGGTAAGGCTTAAGGGGGGGGGTCTACGAGGGCTTAAAGATAGCCCGAAAAATGAAAATGGATCTTTAAAAAAAAAATTGCGAGTAATCGAATTCATGGATGCTGAAACCGCGGATTCAGAGGGAGAAGTGTATATGCTTTCCACCATTTCTTTTCTGGTTCCTATCCTCCATCCCCTGCTATCAAATATAGAACCAAATAAAAAGTAGTCAAAAACAACTGCAAGTCAATTCCTCTTGCTGGCTTCCCCCATCCTTGCCACTTTTAACTTTGAACAGAATAATAACTTGTTCTTCTCCATTTATATCTGTTGCCCTGGCTTGGTAGCATGGAATATTGCTACACCTTGGGATTTGGCCAGGTACTAGTGACCTAGATTGGCCACCATGAGAACGGGCTACTGGGCTTGATGGACCATTGGTTTGACCCAGTAAGGCTATTCTTATGTTCTTATGATGCCCTCCCCAGCCCATCCTAAACCAAATCACCATATATAGGACACAAACTGTACAAGTCTGTCCAATACCAGCCTTAGTTCTTCAATTTATACCATTTGTTTTCTAATTAGAGATCCCCTGTTTATCCCATGCTTTTTTAAATTCTATCATCGTTTTCTTCTCCACCACCTCCCTCAGGAGGGCATTCAAGGCATCTACCACCCTCTCCATGAAAAATAATTTCTTAACATTCCTCCTAAGACTTCCTCTCTACAACCTCAAGTTATGCCATCTAGTTTTACCATTTTCTGTTCTCTGCAAAAGATTTGGTTCTATATTAATACCTTTCAAGTATTTAAATGTCTGTATCATATCTCCCCTGGATTTTGGTCATGTTCACTTTCATGATTCTGAAAACCTGTCTAGCAAGGTGTGTCATCATGAGAGAGATGAACAGCATTTTTTTATGTATCTAATAATTACATCAGAGTCTGTGACTTTCTCTTCCCAGCTTTACAATGCAGGACCCTTTCTCTCTCTCTCATGCTGTTCTGTTTTTTACCTGTCATCACATCCCCTGGGTATGTGGTCCTATGCATTCACCATCCTTTCCTGTTTGGCCAAAATTTTTGTCAAGGTTCCACCGAGATTTGAACTCGGATTGCTGGATTCAAAGTCCAGAGTGCTAACCATTACACCATGGAACCATCTAGTAAGTCCTTGTACTGAATAATTTACAAGTCTGATAAGAGTAGTGTTTATTGGAATTTGATCTGGGCTTCTCTATGATAAGGCTACCAAATAACTAATAAAAATCATCCTTTTCTTAGGTCCTCCCTGCTGAAACTTCTCTGCAGTTCATGTTACAGGTACACAAGAGTTCTTTTTCTTAAAGCCTGTTTCACTGGTTGCTAGGGTTCATAGTCAGTGGCATGCAAAACGCCAGCGCACTGACAATCCAGCGCAAGAAAGAAGCGCGCGGGGGAAAAAGTAATTTTTAAAGAGCTCCAACGGGGGGGGGGGGTTTGGGGTGGCAATCCCCCCACTTTATTGGTTAGTGTTCGTGCTGCTGTTGGAGGGGGTTCGGGGGGTTGGAAACCTCCATTATAGCGAAAACTGAACTTTTTCTGATTTTTTTCGGGAAAAGTTCTGTTTTCTCTATAATATGGGGGGTTTCACCCCCCTCCCCCCGCAACGGCAGCGCAAACACTAACCAATAAAGTGGGGGGGGGGGTTGCCACCCCAAACCCCCAGTCAGAGCTCTTTAAAAATTATTTTTTTCCCCCGCGCGCTTCTGTCTTGCGCCAAATTGTCAGCGCGCTGGCATCTGGCGCGCGATTATCCCATCACCGGTTGCTAGGCACTATTCTTCCCTAAAATAGAAGTGTTTCTCTAAAGAACATCACCTACTACTTAATGCAGTATATATATTGACAAAGACGATATATTTGGAATTGATATGTCAAGTACAAGTTACAACCTAACGCTTTCCAATTCTTTCCACTCCTAATAGTATTTTCCTTGGAAAGAGAAGCAAACTTTGTTCCGTCTCTTATTTCCTAACTTTATTCTCTTCCTGGGGTCAAGTTCAACTTATTTAATATACCACAAATATAAAACCAAAGATAAATCTAAGCAGTTTACAATAAAAGTTTAAAATAACTAATTGTAAAAATTAAATACAGTAGGGAACAAAAGATAAACAAAACCTAAAATACAGTCAAACCATCAAAGAAAAATTTTATTTATTTAGCCCATCCTCCCAAAGGAGCCCAGAACGGGTTACAAAAGTACATTCATAGTATGGGTAGGACAAATTTTAGTGAGAAATACAGACTTTATAGCATTTACAGTGAAGACATAACATATAGGCTTAATAGAGACTTACCCCCTCTGTTATTAAGGTACGCTAACGTGTCCATAGACTAACATGAACAATTAGAAGAGACCGTTTCAACTTATGAACACAAGTTGTTGTCTGAATCACATATCAACTATTTCTCTGGCATTTGAAGTTTTGCATTTCTCCTTTGGGTTCCTTGAAACAGACCCTTGAAACATGGTCCATGTCAGGACCTGCTAACACATCTTAAAGCTAAGTGGAGTGGTTTTTCCTCTTATTGCCATTGAGAACAAAGTTAATAATCAATAGAGCACGCAGCCTCACTCACTTTTTCGTATAGCAAAGTCATACACAGTGATGGGATGGTGGGTTCGGCTATAGGAGCCCCGGCTCTTGGTCGGATTACACAAATCTGAGTGTATGTGAAAAATTGTACTATTTTATATTCTCAACATTCATATTTAAGTTTCACTATTTGATTCATATATTGAGATGTCTTGGTTCTAGTTATATTTTCGTCATTGATTTTGACCTCTCACTTCTGCATATTTTTGAGAGCTTTTTCCTCACCTCTTATTATTTTCGACATAGACTAACATGTACACTAGAGAATGACACGGTGACAAAATTCATCACCGTTCCCGTCCCCGCGGATAACCACGGGAAATAATCCCATGTCATTTTTTAGTGTCTATTTCAACCTCAGTCCTTCTACACCAGCATTCTTCTAAGCAAAGCTTGCGGGTCAGTGGTTGTGGCCATTCATACTCTGATTCTTATGTGAGCCAAGGATAATGAAGCCATTGTGACATCACTGATGTGATTGGCTCTTAGGAACTGGTGGAATGAGGCATTATGACATCACAATATCTGCTCTGGATACCAGAGACTGTCATTCTGTAGTGTCTGTTTCAATCTCAGTCCTTCTACATCAGCATTCTTCAAAGCAAAGCTTGCGGGTCACTGGTTGTGGCCATTCATACTCTGATTCTTATGTGAGCCAAGGATAATGAAGCCATTGTGACATCACTGATGTGATTGGCTCTTTGGCACTGGTGGAATGAGGCATTATGACATCACAATATCTGCTCTGGATACCAGAGACTATCATTCTGTAGTGTCTGTTTCAACCTCAGTCCTTCTACACCAGCATTCTTCAAAGCAAAGCTTGTGGGTCAGTGGTTGTGGCCATTCATACTCTGATTCTTCCCTCTCTCCTTAAAGAATGATATGAAGATGGTTTCCCACGGTTATCCGCGGGAACAGGAACGGTGATGAATTTTGTCACCGTGTCATTCTCTAATGTACACGCTAAGTTTAGAGCGTGCTAATTGGTTAATGCAGCTTAGTAAAAGAGGGCCTTAGTAGACATAGGGTGGATTAAATTGCCACGTTTATAGTGTAGATATAACCTGGAGGTAAAATAAATTTTCTTAGCAGGTGGGTGCATCTTTGTTGTCGGAGAATATGGTAGTGGTTCAAGTTATATTTGTGGTGGCCTACAAGGGAGTTGGTAGCTTACAATAAAACATAAAAGGTTGGGGAAAGGGAAGGAATGAACAATATGGTAAGGGAGAAAACAGAAGTTTGTTCTGCCCACACTAGTTGAGCTAAAGCCAAAATTGGAACTTTAGAGAAAGGTTACCTAGATCAGTGATTCCCAACCCTGTCCTGGAGGAACACTAGGCCAATCAGGTTTTCAGGCTAGCCCTAATGAATATGCATGAGAGAGATTTGCATATGATGGAAGTGATAGGCATGCAAATTTGCTTCATGCATATTCATTAGGGCTAGCCTGAAAACCCAATTGGACTGGTGTTCCTCCAGGACAGGGTTGGGAACCACTGACCTAGATAATTAAGAACAGAAAGCCAAGGAGAAGTAGTATGCCTTTAATTGCGTCTTGAAATTTGTGATCCTGTCTTGGCGCCATCACCCGTCCTCCTCTCTGCCCCCCCCCTCCCGCTCCTTTCTGACCCCCTCTGCCATATGCGTGCGCCTCTTCCCTTCCCTCGTACCTCTCTCATTATGAATTTGCTGCTCGCGTCGGTATTGACTCTCTCCGACGTCACATCCACAATGCGGGCAGCAAATTTGTGAGGTTGCTTGCAGCTGGAAAATTAAAAAAGATACGGGGAAGGGAGAGCGTGCGTGGTGGGGGGATTCGGGAAGGAGCGGGGAAGGCGTCATGCGCTCTCATTATGCCACTAGATTCTTTCATATTTCATTGGAAATGGCTTTCTTGTTCTTACCTACCACTATTTTTCTCTGTTCCTTTATCTGCAAAATAAAAGTAGCTTCTGTGTATTCATTTACCTGAAGACCTGAAGTGTTTGTCGTTTTCTTCTTGTCTTTGCATCTGACAGTGAGAGAGCCGCATACACGATCCAGAAAATAGTAGTATATGGTAGCTGCTGAGAGAATGGATACACTAGACAAGAAGTCCAGAGACAGTCATTTGTTTGATCTGAACACCATTAACCTTTGGGTGTCAGTCTTTGAATAGACTGAAAGCTCCAAGTCTCGCCATTTATTTATGAATAGCTGTGTCTTTCAATAGTAGGCAAAGCTAATGAAGGACTGGCCATTCTTCTGCACCATTTCGAGATCATCTTGAGGATAGCTGTAGTGGCTCTTTTCACTATGACATTTTTACTACTGGCTTATAAATTTAACCCTTAAGTTCTTACTTAAGTTCATTAACCTTTTTTTACTTTCTGTGTTTTTCTCCTTTTTTTCTAAAAGGGTCAGATTCAACGAGGGATGTGGTTGGTTGTTTTAGAGATGTTTACCTCTTATTTACTGTTTGTTTTATTATAGTCTATAGATATATCTTATTATTTTCAGATTGTAGACCACTTTGGGTTCCCTTTTTGGAAAGAAGATGATTTGTAAGGTTTATAAGAAAAAAAAATTAATTACCTTACAATTGTTGCTGCGAGATCTCATAAAAGGAATTGATCAGCTCTTCCCAAAACCATCTAGAGCAAAGCCAGTCAGCTTTTCAGATATACGATAATCATGATAATACACTTCTTCCATATGGAACTTTGTCTGTGATGATGATGCTTTCATGATCATAAGCAAAAATCATCATTTGTTTGACTTTTGATTGAGCTCATCAAAATTTTTTTGGTCATGGGGAAGTTGGAACTCTTCACTCGTCATTGAAAAACTGCGCAAATACGGCTGGGAGGCGTTACCTCATGCTTCCTATAGTCCAGACATGAGTCTACCAGACTTTGACCTTTTCCAAAGTTGAAACATCCTATGCATGGACATCGTTTTGCATCTCTGGAAGAGCTTTCTTACAGTGGTACCCGAGCTATTCAGCAACTGAACTAAAACGTTGTCTTGGATGGAATAATGAAGCTTCCCGGATGTTGGGACTTGGTCATTGCAAAGCAGGGAGACTATATTGAAGGCTTGTAAAGAAATACTTGATAAAAAATAACATGTAAATTAAAAAAAAAGTGTGTATTATTTATGAAATGACCCTCTTATGTTTGTGGTAAATTTGCATATGCTGGCAAGTTAATTTTCAAAAGGATTGTGGCAGTCACTGGAAAGTCAGCAACCACTTCTGTGGAGGCAATTCTGGGTCAGGACTCCACCCTATTCCTGTGGGTACAGTGGCGTAGCAAGGGTAGAAGGCGCCCAGGGAGGTGGAGCAGCAGGTTTGGCTTGCTGCTCGCTCCAGGAACATTGAAGAGGTACAGGGGAGGGTAAGGGAAGGGGCGTGCATGTCTCAGGAGGGGGTAAGGAAAGAGCAGATGGGGGTGGGGAGGCAGAGAAGAGGGCGGGGTAGGAGTGCACCTCATCCTCGCTAGGCCACTGTTCAGTGCCATTGATCAAGAGACTTTGATGCCGAAATTGCAGTTGTGTGGTATTCAAGGGCAGTTCTTAGGTGGTTTAGATCAGGGTTCTTCAACTGCCGGTACACCCGAGAAGCTGGGTATCTTCTGGCCGGCTCCCTCTTCCTCACTGCCACAGTGCACAAAGCCGCTGGTGGCAGCGCCTATGAGCATCCTGCTCCTGAACCGGAAGCCTTCTCTCTGATTTCGCAACGTCAGAGATGAGGCTTTTGGATGAAGCGCGGGACGCACCACAGCATGTGGCTTTGTGCACACTGCAGCGGTGAGGAAAAGGGAGCCGGCCAGAAGATAACACCGGGGGCAGC
The DNA here is from genome assembly GCF_902459505.1 of Geotrypetes seraphini. Classification (NCBI taxonomy): domain Eukaryota; kingdom Metazoa; phylum Chordata; class Amphibia; order Gymnophiona; family Dermophiidae; genus Geotrypetes; species Geotrypetes seraphini. Next base: position 165,100,035 of record NC_047092.1, on the reverse strand, counting down.
AATAGAAACATCGTATGAATCGCACCACGAGCCGCATAAAACAGCCAGGCAGGAGCCGGCCAGAAGGCAAGACACCTGCCGAAGGGAGGCACCTAATTGAGGCAGAGCATGGAGGGGAGAGAGACAACAAAGGTAGGGGGGAATGATTTTATTTTCAATTTCGTGACTGAATTGTGTCAATTTTAAGAATTTTCATCTGCTGTTCAAGAAGAAATGTATTTGTTTTTCTTCTGGGATTGAATAGCATACAGAGTCTTGAATCTTAGGGTTTCGTTTGTGTATATTAGTACTTTTAGCTTTTGGTCCCATATTTGCGTAGGGGTTATCCGTGTTCTGGTAGGAATGAATGTTGAGAAGCATACAGTGTGCTTTGTGTAGTTTAATTTTGTGGTTAACCATTATGTGCTGTTAATAAGATTATATCAGTGTTCTTCAACCGCCAGTCCGCAGATCCCGATGCAGATCCACAAAATTATTATTTTATTTCCACCGGTCCATAGGTGTAAAAAGGTTGAAGAACACTGATTTGGATCATATTTGGTTAAGAAATGCCAAGAGATTATGCAGGAAATGAATTTTGCTGCTCCTTTAGAAGTGAAGATGGGCGTTCCACAGGATTCTGCTTTGTTGGCTATGCTCTTTACCATTTATGTGCTTCGACTGTGCAAAATAGTGAAAGAAATAAGTGTACTACTGGTTTTATGCTGATGCTATACCATTGTTTTTCCCCCCCATTTAAAAAAAAATAATATTGGAAACTATTGAGCATCTTTAATGAAGTGTTGACAGAGATTGCCTATAAGTTAGTGCGGAATATGTCAAAAACTGAGCTGATGGTAATGGGAGGAAAATGCCAGTGGCGTAGCGAGAGAGAGATAAAGAAAGTGGTGGTGGATTGTTATTATAAACTGTGTGTCCTGCATAGGTTGAAAGCAGTGGTAGCTGCTGAAGATTCAGACAGTGTCACAAAAACCCCCAAAACCTAGTTATAACCAAACTTGATTATTGTAATTCGGTATACTTAGGCTTTTCGCGGTCTACACTCCAGCTATTACAGATGGTACAGAACATGTCACTCCCTCAGTTGATACAGCTTCCTTGGATGCCAGGATGAAATTTAAGATCTTCTTGATTTATATGGTATTGCAACAAGGTAGCAGATCGCCTCCTGAGTGCTGTTTTTGGGGAGAGGGCCAAGTCCTTGCACCCTTCTTAGCCCCAGAGTCACTTAACAGTAGTGAATGAATCGCTGTTGGCCGATTCTCTGGCCAATTTTCCAACAGCGACTGATTCGCTATTAAGTTTGCATGCAAATGATTTGCACGGAGGTGCTAATCATTTGCATGTTGTCGCCCACCAAGCCTCTAGTCAGGACAGCAGATGGCGCTGGTGGGGACTAGATTCGGATCCCTGGCGTGTTCCCCTGGAACTAGGGTAACCCTTAGGAGTAAACTCTGACCTGAGCACTTGCCTCGGGCCACCTGGTAGGCTGGCTGTACTAGACCAAAATCACCACCACACCAAACAAGTAGTGAAAAGAAAAAGTAGTCTTTATTTAGCCCTTTCACGGGGCTTAAAGCAAAATAGTCAGGCTGTCAATTGTAAATCACAAAGGTAATCCACATCACAGTTTTCATGAAACTCAAAAAGAACAGTTTACAGAAAAACATGCAATGCCAAACAGAAAGATGATACACCATAAACTGCACCACTGAGTTGTAGCTGTTTGCATTGGCTTGTGCTGCTGGTGGTCTCACAGGTTTAATCAGGTCCTGTAATGGCTTTATGCTGGTAAGTACTTCAAAGAAAGGAAGGTTGTTCCTTTTCCTCCTGGTTGAAGTGGTAAGTGTGGTCTGGCTTGCACAAAGGAGAAGAAATTCACAAATTAGCATTTATTTAAAAAAAAACAAAAAAAAACCAAAAAAAACCCACAACCCTCAAAAATAAATACCAATCCTCTTGGTCTGACTTCTAGGGTTCTTGAGCCTTCTCCCCAGGTACACACTCCCAATAGTCCACACCAGGCTGCAATTACTGCCAAACTGAGCAGTAGAAAAAAAAACAAAAACAAACTTCACAGCCAAAAAGAAATTCAGAAAAAGAAAACAAAAACAAAAACCCAAAACCCTCCTCCAAAACACTGATAGGGGAAAAGAGACAAATTCCCCCAAGTCAGCTTCCTGCTTCCTCCTATAGAAGCTTCGATTTCCCAGCCCCAGTTTATACCAAACAGGCAAAGGAGAAAAACCTCCCAATTCAAAACAGTTTGAAGGTTTAACCTTTCATGAACCCACCTCCATAACTTCAGGAAGGTAACTGACCTCCTCTGGCCCACAGGTGGTATCCATAGCTTCCCAATCTGGTGGTTCTCTGGAGGTTTGGGGTGAAGCCATTCTCTCCTCAAGCATGTTTACCTCTTGGCCCAACCATGGCTTTGCTCCCTTGGTCCTTTCCACCAGCTCCTTCTGCTGCCTCCAGCACTGCTCCTGAGGCTGTTTTACCTGCTTCTCTTGCTCCTCCCCAGCTCCTCCTCTAGTTGTTCCAAGCCCTGCATTTTTTCTTGGAAGAGCCACGCCCACTGCACCTGGAGTGGAGGAGGGGAATTGATTCTCTAAGCTGAGGAGCCGCTGGCTTCCTCCATACTGCTTTTTAAAGGGACTGTCTCAAAATAGGCTTCTCCTTAAAAACAGTAAACCTTCTTGGCTCAGCAATAAACCTTTCCCGAGGTCTCCTTTGTGTGGCTAGGTAACCAGTCTCTGACTTGCTCAGCTTCACAGCCTGGGGAGTAGCCAGCTAACTCCTGACTATGGCTACTGACCTGGTCAGCTCTTTTGGTAAGGGACTGTAAGTTCCTAATGCTGCCTTTTCTTGGGAGTAAGCCAGCATTGGTGCTGGGTTGGTCACAATGTAAACTCCCCCAGTGAGCGATTGACACAATGCAGAGTCCTAATAATAATGACAGGGGAAGCAGCCTCCTGTCACTGCTGTCAGGGCTTCTGCTTTTTTTTTTTTTTAATGGGACAGATGTTCTGAGGCATCTGAGCCAATCAGAGACTTCCTTAGAAAGGAGCCTAAGTCCCTAATTGCCCTGTTTTCCATACTGGTTTCAGAGCGATCAAGTAAAAAAAGCTCTCACAAATAGACTGGTCTTTACCAATTGTTGAAAGGATTTGAAGTCGCCACCTAATCTTAGTGTTCCTTTCATTGAGTTCCAAAGTCTTGGGCCCGGTACCGATACAGCATCCAAACTGGGTTTTTTTTTTTTGGTAAATATGATAGAGATGTTTTAAATACCTACGTGGCGTAAATGCCACATGAGTCGAGTCTCTTACATTTGAAAGGACACTCTGGAACGAGAGGGCGTAGGATGAAGTTAAGTGGTGGAGAAGGAAACTGTGTCTGAATTCAAGAAAGCATGGGGTAGGCACGTGGGATCTCTTAGAGAGAGGAAGATATAATGGTTACTCCGGATGGGTAGACTGGATGGGCCATATGGCCTTCCATCTGCCATCATGATACAATGTTTCTTTAACCATAAAGTTCTATGACATCACAATGCAGATATAAAGAGCAGTAGCCAATAGGGAGAGGCGGAGATAGTGGATGCTGTGGATGGGCAGACTGGATGAGTCATTTGGCCTTTATCTGCCATCATGTTTCTATGTTTCTAATGTACTTTGCACATATTCATATCTTAGAATCCTGACTGGCTGGGAGCCCCTCTCACAGGTTTGAGAAGCCCCACATAAGGGATTCCTGTGTATTATCTCTGAGATATGAGCTGTCTAGTTTACAGCCCAGTATTCTCTTGAGAAATTGGAGGAGTTGTGTGGTTAATACTTTACAATTAAAAAGCGATTTCATAGAAGTTTTTAAGTTGAACTCCTAATATGTTCTAAATCCTTTTCGTGTGGTTAAGTCATTAAAACTGGAACAAGAGAAATGTTATGAGACGCTTGAGGCACATTTCATTCTTCATTAATATAAATTAAATTTATCTGTGGGAGTTGTGGGCTTCTGGTATGTTTAAGGGTAATGCAGCAAGGATTTCAAAACTTTGCAACTGCAGTATTTATATTGAATTACCCTACATAACCTGACCTATTCCTACAAAACAGCTGTAAATATAATACCTAACTCACACACTTGTTAAGAGCTATGGAATGTGAACTTATACAAGTCAAATATTTTAACATTTCTTCTTTGGAAAGCCAGTACCTTCTAATGTCATTCCATTCCATATAGCCCGCAAAGTTCAACATGGATTCTACACAGTTTACAATACCTGTACCCTTAGTCTAAAATCCTTGGCACACCTAGCGGTATTATAAACTGCATAGAATCCTTGTTGCTGGAGAAGGATTTTAGGCGTGCCGTGAACCACCAGAAGAACTAGCGTAGAATCCATTTTGCTGGAGAAGGATTTTAGGCGTGCCGTGAACCAATCCATGTTGCTGGAGAAGGATTTTAGGCGTGCCATGGACCGCCAGAAGAACTAGCGTAGAATCCTTGTTGCTGGAGAAGGATTTTAGGCGTGCCATGGACCGCCAGAAGAACTAGCATAGAATCCTTGTTGCTGGAGAAGGATTTTAGGCGTGCCGTGAACCGATCCATGTTGCTGGAGAAGGATTTTAGGCGTGCCGTGGACCGCCAGAAGAACTAGCATAGAAGGATTTTAGGCGTGCCGTGAACCAATCCTTGTTGCTGGAGAAGCATTTTAGGCGTGCCGTGAACCACCAGAAGAACTAGCGTAGAATCCATGTTGCTGGAGAAGGATTTTAGGCGTGCCGTGGTCTGCCAGAAGAACTAGCATAGAATCCTTGTTGCTGGAGAAGGATTTTAGGCATGCCGTGAACCACCAGAAGAACTAGCGTAGAATCCATGTTGCTGGAGAAGGATTTTAGGCATGCCGTGGAGCGCCAGAAGAACTAGCGTAGAATCCTTGTTGCTGGAGAAGGATTTTAGGCGTGCCGTGAACCACCAGAAGAACTAACAAATTGATTCTGGAAGAGATCAAACTGGCAACGTCACTGAAAGCCCAAATGATGAAGTTACGACGGTCTTATTTTGGTCACATCAGCAGAAGAGAGAGATCACTGGAGAAGGATATCTTGTTTGGGAAGATCGAAGGAACCAGGTGAAGAGGGTGATCTGCAATCAAATGGCCCATACGTTGAAAACAACCATGGGGGAGACGCTGGGGGACCTTTCCAGACTAGCACAAAACCGATTCCTTTTTAGATCCTCAATTCGTCAAGTCGCTAGGACTCGAGCGCAAGTTGATGGCACCTAACAACCACCCCTAGTCTAGGGATCTACAATTACTGCATATCAGATTTCAAAATACAATTAAAAAAGAAGAGATGTCTTTAAGGGCTCCTTTTACAAAGTTGCATTAGCGGTTTAACCTGCGTAATAGCGCACGCTAATTTGCTGGCCGCGCTAGCTGCTACCACCTCCTCTTGAGCAGGGGGTAGTTTTTCAGCTAGCATGGGGGCTAAAAATGTGCGCGCCATAAAGCTGCCAACGCAGCTTCGTAAAAGGAGCTCTAAGTCTTTCCTAAACTGATAAGATTCTAGCTGTCTCAGACAAGAAGGTAAACTATTCCAGGTTTTAGGTCCCTGATACGCAAAAGTATTCTCGAACAGATGTTTACGATGAACAAGTGAAACTGAAGGAAAATTTACAGTGCTGCACGGTTCGTGAACCACTAAAAGATTTTATTTAGATATTAGATATTTATTTAGCGTGTTTATTTAGTGTGAAGCCGAATGACTGAATAAACATGCAGTAGCCTATGTGAACCTTTGAGAAAGGCAGCAATTCTGGCTAAACGGTCCCGTCGGGCTGTGGCTGTCTGCAACAAATAAATCTGAAGATAGATTGAACAGTAATTCAAACGAATATAGCTTTTAAGTGAAGATTTTATAAAAATTAATATTAAAAAGGAAGAAAAAATGATAATTAATATAAAAGAAACAGAATAAAAAAAGGAAGGAAGAGGTTTTTCAGGATTAATGAATGAAATGTGGAACCTTATCAGACTGAGGTTTATTCCCTGTCACTAAGCAGGTTTCCGAGATCCTTTTCTACACATTATGCTTTGAACAGTGGGATCTTTTTGTTATTTTGGAGTTGTTCCAGTGGGTCTCGCTTACCATCTTTATTGTGTACATCAGGGTCTCTATTGTGGGACTGATTCATTAATCTGCCCGATCGTGGCCAATCCATGGCAGGCCGACCAATTCACTACAGGCTAATATTCAAATGGGGGTGATCAGAGGAACACCCCCATTCGGCCGTATGGATCGCTACTGAGCGATCCCAACGCATGCTCAGACCATCTTCTTTGCCTATAGATGGTCTGCACATGTTCTCCGCTGGAACTTTTTTTACTTCCTTGATTTCCTCTGTTTTAAATACTTTTTTTTTTTTAGAGCAAAACTGGGCTTGCGGGAATTGGGCTTGCAGCTAATGGCAGGAACCCGCTTTAAACCTGCGGGTTAAAACCAGGGGCTCACACTGCGGGGAAGGGCGGCAGAGAGCAGGAGAGAGGAGGGTGACCAGAACAGGAGATCGGGGCAGAGAGCAGGGTTTTAGCATAAGTAACTGGTTCTCACCAATCGCTTGTTTTTTGATCAGCCAGCCAGTCGGTGTGTCAGAAGAAAGTTTAGTGAATCGCGTCCTTCCTGCTTTGTATGCCGTTTCCCCTCATTTGCATGCACGGATCGGATCAGTACACAGGTTAGTGAATCGGGTCGGAGAGAAATCGGGTCGCAAAGAGCTCGCACACCGAACGGTACACAATCGGTTTGCTTAGTGTCTCTGCAGTGATGATCTGGTCACTTATACATCATCTAAGTCACAGCATATAAAGTTTCATCCAGAAGTCTCGATTATCCCTACAGGATGACTAAGTCTATGTTGACCCACATCCCGCCGAAACACAGCCCTAACCACTCCTCCAGATATGCCCCTTTTAGCTCTGGGTGCACAGTGGCATTCAGAGGCCTAAAACATCCCTGAATACATCCAGAAATTCAGTTTGATTATTGGCACTTGGGATGGCCTGTCTTTTAGTTCGTCCAAGTGCCGGCTTGGGTGGGTTTTTAGGCATGTTTTAAGTTTTGATTACGAGTTGCCAGATTTCCCCGGACGGCTTTTCAAAACCCGGCCCTTTGTCCGGGTTTTGAAAAGCTTGGAACAAGTCGCTGCAGGGCAGGAGAATATCCGCACATGTGCGGATGCCAGGCAATGACATCACACGCGTGACATAATTGCCATCGCATCCGCTCCTTCCTGACGAGAGCAGGCAGCAGGGGGTTGGGGCATAATGGGGCGGTGATGAGTAGAACCGAGCTGACCTGGATTTTCCAAACAGAAAATTTAGTAATCTTACTTTTAAGCTACTTCATGTTTCAGTTACACCTATTTAATACAGATGTGTCAGTCTCCCTTATCCTTGCGAAAAGATGGATCATTAGGTTCCTTTTCACTTCCTGAAAGGATAAATGAATCCTACTCAGTATTCAGCGACTGATAAATCATGCAGGAATAATAGGTTTCTTCTGCCCTATGAAAGCTGTACACTCATAAAACACCCCACTTAGAGGGGACTGCTATATTAGATAAGTTTTCCACAGTTTGATGTATTACACATAATATTTGAGAATGTTTCATTTGATTTTGAAAATAAAAAGTTTTTTGGAAAGGGTTGGGTTTTTTTGGCTAGTGAATGAGAAACAGGATCATTAAGGGGCCCCTTTTATCAAGCAGCAGTAGAGCGTTGCGCTCCTTTCAGTTCCTGAGCATCGGAGCGTTTACCTCGCCGGCCCACAGTAAAACGCTCTACCGCTGCTTGATAAATGGGGCCTTAAATTTACAGAATCCAGCCAACACAGTACAAGCGGTTGGCAAACCTTTAGAAGACACGCTCATTGTAGACTTGAATCTAGCTTTGTAACCTAATTTGTGGCAGGAAAGGATGGGGGGGGAAACAGCTGAGAAGGACATTCTTTTCATAGCTCATTTCAGATAGACACAGTATTCCCTTGTTCTCCCTCCATCTCTTCAGAATGAATCCAAGAAACACACGAAGATAGCTAAAAATAGGAGTTCACTGAGTGGATATTGGTTTAATATCCAGCTCAAAGAATGGTTGTGTTTTTTTGTTGTTGTTTGTTTTTTTTTTCACATTACTTCATCTTAGCCCAATGTTTCACTGGTGTACTTTCAGTCTTGGAAACGATCATTGCTGCCCAACGCTCAGGTACAGACCAACGCATGGGCTCTGCTCTCAGCACCTTACAAGGTTCATTAACATTTGATTTATCGCTGAATCTGTTTATAAAGCGATGTACAATATAAAACATAAAATGTAGATATACAATATTAAAACTCAATAACATTAGATTAGGACAGGACAAACTTGAGGCGGAGGGAAAGAAAGGGAAAAGATTACATTTGTCTTAGTTAGGAAAACAAAAAGGGAAAAAAACATAAGGGAAAGGGTTGGATTAAAAATTAAAATGCTAAGACAAATTAAAAAATTAAGAATTAAAAGCATCTTTAAAAAGGTGTGTTTTCAAAGATTTTTTAAAAGAATGTAAATCTCTTTCAATTGCAATAAATTGAGGAAGAGAATTCCACCATTGTGGACCCATGACAGAGAATATATCTGCTCTTCTTGTTCCTATTGTTTTCAAAGAGGGTATGACTAATAAATTTTGGGAAGATGATCTTAAAGAGCGAGAGGGATTATACGGAATTAACATTCTTGCTATAAACTGAGGTTCATTGTAAATTAAAGTTTTGAATATAAGCAGTAAAACCTTGTATAAAATACGATGGCTTATAGGAAGCCAATGGGCATCGATTAATAAAGGAGTAACGTGGTCAAATTTCTTTGCATTGTAAATCAATTTAATAGCGGTATTTTGGATAATTTGAAGACGTCATTTTTCTTTTTGAGTGATATTAATTAATAGAGAATTACAATAATCGATCTTTGTTATAACTAAAGAATGTATGAGAATGTTACGAGATTTAGGTTCCAAAAATTTAGCGATGGATCTTATTAGTCGCAATGGGCACGAGCTCTGTTCTGAGCTTTAGATTGGAATGTACACAGATCTCATCTCACTGGGAGTTCAAATAAATTAAAACTTAACATTTCCTTCCCTTAGGGGTAAAAATCAGAACTTTCAAGAGATTAAGCCGCTCTTTCATTTTCAAACTAACTGAGCTCTGGAATGGGTGACGGGTCAAAAGCACGCGAGGACAAAGGCGCGCCGACAACCGAGCACGGACAACTGAGTGCAGGGCTTAATCGTGCTGAAGAAAAACCGTATTTTAAAGGGCTCTGATGGGGGGCGGGGGGAACCCCCACTCTACTTAATAGGGATCGTGCTGCCATGTTGGGGGAGTGTGAGGGGTGTAACCCCCCACATTATACTGAAAACTTAACTTTTTCCCTAAAAAACAGGGAAAAAGTTGTTTCCAGTATAATGAGGGGGCTTACAACCCCCCAAATGCCAACACGATCTCTATTAAGTAAAGTGGGGGGGTTCCCCACCTTCACCCCCCCCGGAGCCCTTTAAAATACGTTTTTTCTTCGGTGCGATTAAGTCCTTCGCTCAGTTGTCTGTGCTCGGTTGTCGGCGCGCCTTTGTCCTCGCGCGCTTTAGACTATGAACCCTGGAATGAGTTACCGCTTTCACTGAGAAGTCTAGGCCACTTCGTTTTATTTCGGAAAGCTCTGAAAACTTTACTAAACACTTTGGAAACTAAGCCATTCTTCTTCTATATTTACGTACTCTATTTACATTAATGTAAACGGAGTCGAGCACCTTTTTGGTTGAAGGCCCGGTCTATAAAATTAAGTTTTAGTTTAGCATATGTATACTAGAGTTGCCCAATTCGAATTTCACTCTGGCTGAACTCGATTCGTTTTTAAAAAGAATTGTCCTTACCAGTTCAGTGGTCGGATTTTAGCTCCTTCTCTCCTGCAGCAGCAACAGGACCATGATCGGAGTGAAGGTTCACAGGAGGCAGCTGTAAGAGCAGATCTTTAACACTGAGCCCAACTTTTTGGAATGCCCCTGACCCACTCATGCCCTTCCCATGGCCATGTCCCCTTTTCGGTTGCATGCTATAGGATTTAGGTGCCCAGTATTATAGAATATCATTCAGCCAGATACAAACAAATCCTAACTGGTATCATTTCACATCACTAATTGGTTGATAGCATCTAGTTATTGATGGTTAACAATTCATTACCCAGGGCCTAATTCTATAAAAACGGCACACCAAGTTTCCGAGCTTCCAAGTATGTTATATTTTTTTATATACCACATTAAGTAAGAAACATCAATGTGGTTTACAATTCTGTTATTATAGTAAGGTAATTGCAAGAGAAAGTATGTATAGTACTCCTCCAATATTCACGGGGGTTCCGTTCCAAGAACCCCCGCGAATCTTGAAAAACTGCAAATACGGTTTTTCATGGGGGAGACTGGAGAGGGCAGCGGGAGAGGCAGGAGAGAGCAGCCGAAGTGCCGGCGAGTGAAGGCAATCACTTGCTGTATGCTCCGACCGCCTCTTCCTGCACTAAGTCGGGCCTTACCAATGAGGAGCTGCGTGTCAGAGCATACAGCAAGTGATTTCCTGCACTCGCCGGCTGCTCTCTTCTGCCTCTCCCGCTGCCCTCTCATTGTCAGCGGTTCAGGGTCAGAAAATACCGTGAATGACCGGGACCACAAATGACTGGGGGAACACTGTAATCATTTTGAGAAGAGAAAGAATAGAAGTGGGATCTACATATTTCATTATTAGAGAAGGTAGGAAAATCAGGAACATGTTTGTCTTAGCAGATCAATCCCCCGTGCGTGTCCCATATAGAAGAAGTGAGGAGACCTAGAGAGGGGGCTGGGGAGGGAACAGTCAAAAGCGTCAGAAAATAGAAAGTTTTTCAGGAGAGTTTTGAAAATACAGTTGTGCTTTGGGCATGAAATTGTCATAGGAACATAAGAATAGCCTTTTCTGGGTCAGACCACTGGTCCATCAAGTCCAGTAGCCCGTTCTCAGGTCACTAGTACCTGGCCAAACCCCAAGGAGTAGCAACATTCCATTCAGAATCCTAAATAACAGCAAGATTCTAGAACCCCAAAGACTAGCAACATTCCATTCTACCAATCCAGGGCAAGCACTGGCTTCCCCCATGTCTTTCTCAATAACAGACTATGGACTTTTCCTCCAGGAAATTGACCAAACCTTTCTTAAAACCAGCTACGCTGTCTTAAGCCAGTTGGCTAGAGGTAACGGTATTTCTCCTTCACCTTCCTGCTTTAATAGAGTCTATTGGTCCTTTGTCAAGTTAGGGAAACAAGAATTATCTGGTGCAGTGCACTTGGCCATGCACATTTCCAAGTTTTATTAAAAATCTGATAAAACGCTTATATAATTTCTAAGCAATTTACATTAAAATAAATGATATACAAAGAAGACATGTAGACAATATTTATGTTAATACTAACTTACAAGGAAAAAGGGAGAGAACTACAATTTTTAAAAGCAAAAAAAAAAACATTCAAGGGATGCACATTAAGGGAAGGAAGGGTTTTAGCCTTACAAGGCTAGTTTCTGCTATTTTGGAGAGTCTATCACTTTGTAGATCTCATCTATATGAATCTTTCTGCGAAGTCTACCTGTTAAACATCGTGAAAAAACCCAAAACCAAGGGAGAATATAGATAATGCAAAAGGAGAAAAATCCCCTTTTGGATTGAATTGCGTGTGATGTCACACGCCCTGCAGTTTAAAGTAGCGGAGACGTTCCGCTCGGTTCAGCGCCATTTTCAACTTTGCTTCCACCTTAGCGGGTATTCGAGAATTATTTGTCTCAGCACAGCTGGTTCCTGAGGAAGGGGGGGGGGGTTTACCCTTGAAACGGAGCCCTGTTGGAAGAGTTTCAGTTCTGCTGGCTATTTGTTCACAGTTATGGAGAGCTAAGTACATTGCCTGTGCCTGCTTAGCTGTTTTTGGTCGCTCCTGGACCTGCACCCTCGGATGAGAGGCAGAGACAGTTCTTACCATTTTTTGTACATTGTGATGTTTATTCACTCACTATTAGCACCCTTGTTTGTGCACTAGTTATATTTTTTAACTCACACGGGTCAGCCCAGGGATTTTCACAGATAACACCCTTTTGGGTGTATATTAGTGACAGCTGGTGCATTAGGGGCTTGTCCCCACTGCAAGCTGTGTGGCTGAGGGCTTCCCGTTCAATTATAATTTTAGTTGAGGCTTGTGGTTCAAGCTGTCTCTTCCCCTCACCCCGTTTTTTGAGGGTCTAGGGAGATTTTTCTCCTTTTACCTATTAAAACATGACAGGGCTACAGTCAGAGAGTTCGGTGCACAGATTGCACCAGGCAGCTGTCGCTTGGAAGACAACACAGTGTTCCCGTTTCACCCCGGCAACCACCTTAGCAAGAGAATGTAAATATCACCCACTCACCTGTTCCACATGGGTAAAATTTATCTTTCTATAAACCTGTGCATTTATGTTAATGTTCCTACAAGAATTAGAGCTCCGTTACTGGTACCAATAGATGAAGTCAGTGGCATCGTAAGGGTGAACGCCCCTCTCCCGCCGTCCCTGCCGTGCGCCCCCTTCCCTTACCCCATTACCTTTTAACTTCTCCGACGTGAGCAGCATGCCCACGTCGGAGTCAGCTCACCCTTTGGCGTCACTTCCTAGGTGCAGGTCCCAGAAGTGACATCAGAGAGAGCGCCGATGCCGAGTGGGCAGCAACCTCGCGCCGGGGAAAGTAAAAAAGGTTCGGGGAAGGTAAGGGGTGCGCATATGTGGCAAGAAGAGGAGAAGGGGGGGCCACACCCTCCTCCCTCACGACGCGACTGGATAAAGTGGAGAAACTAATGTATTTCATAAGCTGTGTTAATGGAGAATCCAGGTGCCTAGGCATTTTTAAATTGTGATTTCTCAGGCATAAGTCTGCTAACTGGATCTGGATTTGTAGGACAGGGTTGGTCCAGGCCTGAGTTTGCATGCAGAGACTTGCAGTTCTAATTTCCCCATTGCATTCCCTAAGAAAAGCAATACAAAGTATTCCCCTGAAATTTGCAGGGGTTCCATTCCCTGAACCCCCTCAAATTTTGAAAAACCATAGGGGAGGCAGGAGAAGGCAGCTGGAGCGCTGGCGGGTGAAGAAAATCACTCGCAGTCTGCTCCGACCGCCTCTTCCTGTAGTAAAGTCAGGCTACACCAATCAGGAGCTGCTTTGACACTGTGACCGGGTAAGACCTGGACTGGAGTAGCCAGAGCCCTGACCTGGGTTATCCAAGCCTCAGCCAAGCGGTTGAATGAGGCATGGAGGGTAGAGGGGTGTCTTCATCAAAATAAAAAGGTCCAGTACAGGTGTTTACTGTGAATTTTAAGATGACTTTATTTTCTGGCTTTATACTGTAGTGCCATTTAAACATACAAACAAAAATACCTCTCAATTGGTGGCTAAACAGCCTGTTAGCCCACCATGCTTATTCACTTTACAGTTCAAGGAAAAATATGGCAACTTTAAACCGCTTGACTCTGGAGCAGGGTGTCATTAGCCCTCTCACCCTAAGCATGGGCTTCTTATCTTTTCTGTTACATTTAGTTAAATCAGAAGCAGTAATCCTTAATTGTTCTGGTACTTTGTTTTATGAGGCAACACCACATTATCAGACACAGCTTTCTACTTCCACAAACATTACTCTGTGATCATACCTTCAAGCATGCATGCCTAATTCCTCAGGCCCCATTTCAGTATCCTCTAACATTTCTTCTGGCATTTCCTCATCATATTTAGTACCTTCAGAAGCATGATTAGAGGCTTTAGTTTTTAGGTTTTCTACCTGCTTGCTTTGGGAAGTGCTGGTCTCTCCCTTCTGAATCTGGGCTTGCATAGGTCTACCTCTTTCCAAGGATTCAGCAATGCTGTAAGTTTGTGGCTGCCCCATTGGCCTAGGGACCACACCCTTTTCTCTAGCTTGGGGTGATTGCCTTTTCAAACACCTGTGGTTCTCTGGTGTTTTGCTAATGAGCCTGGATAGCTTCCCTGCTCATTAACCCTGCCCCCAGCAGACCTGATTGCAGGAGCTAATCCCTTTGTGGGTTTTGCTATCCCCTTCCTGGTGCATGCTGGTATCTGTAGTTCTTTGATTTTAGCATTCCCTACACTAGAACTAGGCAAGTATAATTGGGCCACTTTTGGGTTGCTTTTCACTGGGCAGGGCAGTTTCCTTAACCTGCCTGCTTCTAGGAACGGGTTTAGGGATAGTTTTTAGAGCACTGCAGGGTTTCTTCCAGCATGACAGGCCTCTCCCTGTCACAACACGCAACTCCCAATTGGTGTAGCCCAACTTTTCTACAGGAAGAGGCGGTCGGAGCAGACCGTGAATGAGCGAGTCCGCAATTCGCGGGGGAACACTGTACTACAAGTCTTTGTACTTTTTGAAAGAGTAAAAAACAGATTCACGTTTAGCTGTTCTACACCACTCAGGATTTTGTCGACCTCAATCATATTCCCCCTCTGCCTTCACTTTTCCAAGCTGAAGAGCCATAACCTCTTGAGCCTTTCCTCGTGCCCTTACGACTTAGCATTAATTGGACCATCAGTTTACACATTTTATCTTCTTTATTCTTTTACACTCTTCTGAAAATATTCAAACTTCAGACTTGACGAATATATGAAAGCACACACTTATCTTAAAATTATAAAAACTACAAAATGGACTTATGAGGAACAAGGTGAAAGCACTGAATGTGTGATTGGATGTGCTTGTACAGTGGACATTCCCTTAACATATGAAGCCATAATTTGTGGTATTATGTTACACGATAAACCTCCCCTTGATAAATGTAAAAGCCGCCTTTTCCTGGTTTTGACTGGAATAGCTGTTCAATTGATCACAAAAAATTGGAAAAGCCATGATAGATTAAACTACACATTTTGGTGGACAAATGTATGTAAATACATATATATATGAGAGAATGAATGCAGAATGTTACGGGTCCAGTGTTTCATTTAACAAAGTATGGAGTCCATTGGCTTTATTTGCTGCTTCACATTAATGGTTTCTGTATTTTTCTCTAAGTTTTTCCTTACACATCCGGGGAGGTGGGGAGGGAGAAATTGAGAAATTGATATTAATTTTTCATATCAATGTAATAAATAAAGTTCTCTTGTATTATTAATAATTGATAGAAGGATGGGTGGGTAAAGTTATGATTCTATATACTACAGTGCTCCCTGAGATTTGCGGGGGTTCCGTTCCAGGAACCCCCGCGAATCTCGAAAAACTGCGAATACGGTTTTTCATAGGGGAGCCTGAAGAGGGCAGCGGGAGAGGGCAGCCGGAGTGCCGCGAGTGCAGGAAATCACTCACGGTTCGCTCCGACCGCCTCTTCCTGCATGAAGTTGGGCCTTATCCAATCAGGAGCTGCGTGTCAAAGCAGCTCCTGATTGGATAAAGCCCGACTTCGTGCAGGAAGAGGCGGTTGGAGTGAACCGCAAGTGATTTCTTGCACTCGCAGAGCTCCAGCTACCCTCTCCTTGTCGGTGGTTCACGGTCCGAAAATACCGTGAATGACCGGGACCGTGAACCACCGACTGCGAACAACCGTGGGAACGCTGTAATTGTATAAAATGGTGTAATCTCTGTAATATTTTTCTGTATTCAATCAAATGTACTACACTGTTGTAGTTTATAAAATAATAAAATTTAAAAAAAAAAAAAGGATGTGCTTGTACAGTGGAGTAGCAAGGGTAAGAGGCACCTGGGGTGACAGTTCCCCTCCCCCACCCTCGTCTCTGCCCCCCACCTTCCGCTCCGGGTGAGAGGCACCTGGGGTGACAGTACCCCTCCCCCACCCTCGTCTCTGCCCCCCCACCTTCCGTTCCGGGTGAGAGGCACCTGGGGTGACAGTGCCCCCCCTACCGTTCCTTCCCCGCTCCCCCCTTCTGCATGCACGCCTCCTTCCCTGTATCTCTGGCTGTTCACCGCCGCGAACAACAATAACTTCAACGTGCTCCTCACGACCCCGTCATCTCTCCCGCTGATGCCACTTCCAATGCGTGGCACCCGGAAGTGACATCAGCGGGAGAGACGACGCAGTCACAAGGAGAATTTTAAAGTTGCTGCTTGCGGCGGTGAACAAGTAGAGGTTTGGGGGACAGGAAGGGGGCGTGCGCATGGGGAGGAGTGGGAGGAGGAGGGGAGCTGGTGCCCCGCCCCCTTTACCACACCACTGTGCTTATATGTTATATGACAGATCTTCTGATGGTCCAATTAATGGTAAGAAGTGAAAGTATAGTGTGTGGATTTTTTTTAAATTTCTCTGTAACAGGAAGTTATTTGTAGCAACACATTTGTGGGTGGCTTTTATACAACAATCACAACATATCTGCCTGTGTATTTTGACTGCCGAGATACACTGTGTTTGAAATTACCTCTGGAAAGTACTAGAGAAAAGCATTTCCTTTTGGAGAAGGTAGCACACATTTTTTATTGGGGGTTTTTAAAAAAAAATTTTAAATTAACAGTCTGTTTTACAAAGCCGTGCGGCAAAAGCCCCGAAGCCCTTTAAAACTCTATGGGCTTTGGGGCCATTACCATGCAGTAGCTGCTAGCGCGGCTTTGTAAAACAGGCCCTAAGTTTTTGTTCTAAATATGTTATATTATGCTATATCGTGACATATTAGAAGAGGACAAAATATGAAAGGGCTAACCAAATGGCCCAATTCCATGCAGGGGAGCTGGATGTACTTTGGTGTCTGTAGCTGGGAGTGCTGTGGATGAAAAGGATTCCCAGTCATGGGCCAGGAGCGAAGCCTGCTGTAGTCTCCATGTGCATTCATACCAGGATCTGGCCTCTTTGTCTGTGGCCCTACAAATTGTAAGCTCTACCAAACAGGGACTGGCTCTCGAATGTTTTAATGTACAGCGCTGTGTACATCTAGCAGTGCTATAGAAATGATTACTACTAGTAGTAAAGATGACTGGGCTAGATGGGAGAAGAGAGGGGGAAAAAATGCTACGGGATTAAAAAAAAACCAAACAAACAGTGAATGAAAGGTCAGGGTGGTTTTTATAAGCTGGTTCTGAAAGGGGCGGAGGCTGAACGGAGCAGGAAGCAACTGTAAGACCAAACAAAAGACAAAGAAAGAAGATTAGTTACAAAAACCAGAATGCCAAGGAGATAAAAACCTCACTGGAAATCTATTTGGCATACACAGTCGGACTAACTTTTTTTTACAGTGTTAAATCAATAATAATGGAAACTGAAGTCCTTCTGTTATCCACATCGAAAGAGAAGGACTTATCACAGCAGGAAAAGTTTCTTTCTCCACCGTCCTTCACCAATTATAATGTTTTTCTGTTGTAAATGTCAGGAGCATATTCAGTGGATGTCACTAATCCTCCTCATCAACACAATACTGATGCTTTCTGTAACCAGTGGATCTCTTGGCTGTCCTGCAAAACTTACCTAAGAAGCAATTCTTGTAGGAATACGTCACAAGTAAACTGATAGCCGTCCATTTGTAAGAACCCTTTTGAGGACTCCCCATCCCCCCAGAGGGAAGAGTGAGTGCATTATCTGTAGCATCCACAACACTACTGCTACTACTGTTTATCACTTATATAGTGCTGGAAGGTGTACGCAGCGCTGTACATTTTGACATTTAATAGATGGTCTCTGCTCGGAAGAGCTTACAATCTAACTTGGACAGATAGACAGGACATATAGGGCTGGGGATGAAGAACCCAAGGTGAGAGGAGTTAGGAGGGTTCGAAAGCACTCTCAAAGAGGTGGGCTGACATTTATAGATGGTCCCTTCTCGGAAGAGCTTACAATCTAACTTGGACAGACAGACATGACATATAGGGCTGGGGATGAAGAACCCAAGGTGAGAGGAGTTAGGAGTCAAAAGCACTCTCAAAGAAGTGGTCTGACATTTATAGACGGTCCCTGCTCAGAAGAGCTTACAATCTAACTTGGACAGACAGACATGACATATCAGGGTGGGAATGCAGAACCCAAGGTAAGAGGAGTCGAAAGCACTCTCAAAGAGGTGGACTGACATTTATAGATGGTCCCTTCTCGGAAGAGCTTACAATCTAACTTGGACAGACAGATATGACATATAGGGCTGGGGATGAAGAACCCAAGGTGAGAGGAGTTAGGAGTCAAAAGCACTCTCAAAGAAGTGGGCTGACATTTATAGACAGTCCCTTCTCAGAAGAGCTTACAATCTAACTTGGACAGACAGACATGACATATCAGGGTGGGGATGCAGAACCCAAGGTGAGAGGAATTAGGAGGAGTCGAAAGCACTCTCAAAGAGGTGGGCTGACATTTATAGATGGTCCCTTCTCGGAAGAGCTTACAATCTAACTTGGACAGACAGACATGACATATAGGGCTGGAGATGAAGAACCCAAAGTGAGAGGAGTTAGGAGTCAAAAGCACTCTCAAAGAAGTGGGCTGACATTTATAGACGGTCCCTGCTCAGAAGAGCTTACAATCTAACTTGGACAGACAGACATGACATATAGGGCTGGGGATGAAGAACCCAAGGTGAGAGGAGTTAGGAGTCAAAAGCACTCTCAAAGAAGTGGGCTGACATTTATAGACAGTCCCTGCTCAGAAGAGCTTACAATCTAACTTGGACAGACAGACATGACATATAGGGCTGGGGATGAAGAACCCAAGGTGAGAGGAGTTAGGAATTGAAAGCACTCTTGAAAAGGTGGGCTTTTAACTTGGACTTGAACATGGTCAGCGACAGAACGTGCTGTAGAGAGTCGGGCAGTTTATTCCAGGCATACGGCACAGCAAAATAGAAAGAATGGAGTCTGGAGTTGGCAGAGGAGGAGAAGGGCATAGATAGGACGAGTGCAGCGGTCTCTGGTAGGGGAGAAGCAAAAACCATGACATTTGAAATCATTGTTTTATTACGACATAGGGTGTACAACACCAACAACAAAGTACAAGTATGGAAAGTTTAACTGTTAACATCCGTCACATATATTTTTCTCCAAATGTGACTGGGGAAGGGGAGATTTTTTTTACAAAGGCAGATATGTTTATAAGTTCCCTTTATAAGATCAGTCAAATTCATATGTCCTCAACCATGAAGAATCAGTAGAGTCACAAACTGAAACCAAAAAAGGACTATCATAGAAGAGCATGAGCCAACCTACAATTTCAAGTAAAATGAAACCTACCCCACACCTAGGGTTACCAAACATCCTAGCTCCGCCCCCTGCTGCCTGCTCTCGTCGGGCAGGAGGAAATCCGTTCATGTGGTGATTTCCTCCTGCCCGATGTGATTCAGAAGCGGCTTTTCGAAACCTGGAGACAGGGCCGACTTTTGAAAAGTCGTCCGGACCCCCCAGACATATCCTTGAAAAGGAGGACATGTCCGGACATCTGGTAACCCTACCTAATGGCATCTACGAGTTAGGCACCGTTTACAGAATCGGGGCCAAAAAGCCTTTTCTCCCTTTCAGAAGGAACTGTCAGCAAACACACTCCAGCTGTGTGTAACAAACACCCAGGTAGTAGGGCACCAAGGGCTAGATTCACGAAGCAAACTGATCGTGTACCGATTGGTTTGCACCCCGATTTTCCTCCGACCCGATTCACTAACCTCTGTGCCGATCCGATTCCGATCTGTGCGTGCAAATGAGGGGAAATGTCTTGCAAAGTAAACATAGAAACATAGAAGATGACGGCAGAAAAGGGCTACAGCCCATCAAGTCTGCCCACTCTTCTTACCCACCCCCTGTCTATGCCCTAATGACCCAATTTCCTTATCTTGACCCTCGTAGGGATCCCACATGGGTATCCCATTTATTCTTAAAGTCTGGCATGCTGTCTGCCTCGATCACCTGCACTGGAAGCTTGTTCCAATGATCAACCACTCTCTCTGTGAAGAAATACTTTCTGGTGTCGCCATGAAATTTTCCGCCCCTGAATTTGAGCGGGTGCCCTCTTGTGGCCGAGGGTTCCTTGAGAAAGAAAATACCATCTTCAACTTCGACACGTCCCGTGAGGTACTTAAATGTTTCGATCATGTCTCCCCTCTCCCTACGTTCCTCGAGAGTGTAGAGCTGCAATTTGTTCAGTCTCTCTTCGTACGAGAGACCCTTGAGCCCCGAGATCATCCTGGTGGCCATCCGCTGAACCGATTCAATTCTGCGCACATCTTTACTGTAAGTGGCCTCCAGAATTGCACACAGTACTCCAGATGAGGTCTCACCATGGCCCTGTACAATGGGTGCGATTCACAAACAAAATTCAGGCACACCGACTGGGCGGGCTGATCCAAAAACAAGTGACTGCTGAGTACCAGTCGCTTGTGCAAAAACCCTGCTCTCGGCCTCGATTCTCCTGCTCATGCCGCCCTGCTCAGCCCTGACTCTTGCCTTTGCAGCCCCTATACTGTCCCGCTCTACCTCCCTTCCCTGTAGCACGATCCTATGGTTTTAACCCGCTTTAAACCTGCGGGTTAAAACCACAGGCTCGCGAGTAAAAGTAAATAAAAAAATAAAAAAGCACAGACAGCAAATGCATGCGCAGACCATCTACAGGCAAAGAAGATGGTCTGTGCATGCGTCGGGATTGCTCAGTAGCGATTCATGCGGTCAGTGGGGGGGGGGGGGGGCGTTCCTCCGATTGCCTCCATTTGAATATTGTGCCATTGTGAATTGGTTGGCCTGCCATGGATCAGTCACTAACCTGCTCGATTGTGACCGATCCATGGCAGGCCAACCAATTCACAATGGCACAGAGGTTAGTGAATCGGGTCGGAGGAAAATCGGGTCGCAAACCGATCGGTACACGATCAGTTTGCTTCGTGAATCTAGCCCTTGGTGCCCTACTACCTGGGTGTTTGTTACACACAGCTGGAGTGTGTTTGCTGACAGTTCCTTCAAATAAGAGGATGTGCCATTATTTGAAACTTTGAAAACCAAATTGCCTGTGTTGAAATGGATGCAAAACACAGCCAGCGGCCACTATAGGAAACACAGTCCGCCCCGGGCACCATGTTGGTGAGGGCACCGGCACCCCTCCCCCTCTTTCCAGCCCTCTCCTCACCACACGCGCCTCCCACCTTCCCTTTCCCCGTACCTCCAGTTGTTCACTGCTGTGAGCAACAACTTCAACGTCTTCCGTGCGACCGCGTCAGCTCTCCCGCTGACGTCTCTTCCAGGTGCTGCGTGTAGGAGATGATGTCGGAGGGAGAGCCGCCGGGGTCACGAGCACCTTGAAGTTGTTACACGCGGTGGTGAACGACTAGAGGTACGGGGGAAGTGAAGGGGGCACATGTGCAGTAGAGGGGATCAGGGAAGGAGCAGAGGGGTGCAGGCGAGGGCAGGGGAAAGGCGCCTCTCACCCTCACTACGCCACTGAACACAGTACAGGCGTCACCTGAACCTTCAGCCTGCATCCTGACTGCTGAATTATGCAAAGGCCGAAGAGAACCCATCTCCTCTCTCTCACCTCCCTCCTTTTCTTCATGCTTCCACCTCTTGCTCCTGCCTTCCCCCCTCCCTCTCCCCCTCCTCTCCTGACCCCCTCCTCTCTTGATGTCTCTTTGAGCCTGTACAGGTATGCGCAACGCACAAATGGAAAATTAGATTAGAACCCAACACACCAGACTTTAAACCCAATTACAGACGTTACAATAATCAAGAGAAATCAGTATCGGCGACTACACTCCATTGCCTTTCTGCCCCTACTAGATCTGCCATAGCTGCAAACAATTTAAGAAGAGGTCCCGGCTTATGACATTTGCGAGGTGCACAAATCCCAGATGATAGTTGTTTTCATGGCTAGTTAATCAGGATCTGGGAAGCCTAGCGTGTTCCTGAGAATGGGAGTTTTTGAATTGTGCTTGCTTCTCGCATGGTAGTTTTTCCTTCTCTTACTTCCTCTATCCTGGAATTCTGTTCGATCTGATATTACCAGATCTACTCGAAAACTTAAACTATCTTTTCCTACGTTGAAAGGCGTTATCCTAAACTGGCAAACTAGGGAAATCTCTTCATTTTACTGAGCTCTGGAACAATTTTCCTGTCCAGTTGCATGATCTGGGCTCTCTCCACCTATTACATTACATTAGAGATTTCTATTCCGCCATTACCTTGCAGTTCAAGGCGGATTACAAAAGAATTTAAGGTTGGTCTGTTACAAGAAGAGATCAGTGGTCATGACAAGTGAAGGTAGGGAAGAGGGCGGGTATATTCAGAGAGTGAGGAAGAAGATAGGTGGAAGGAAGTATTTGAGATGTTCGCGCGGGGGGGGGTGCTGGTTGGAGCAAGGGGGCCTTTGCGAGCGGGGGGGAGCGATGCCGGTTATCGGGGGGGGGGGGAACGTATCAAAGCGAGTTTCCATTATTTTTTATGGGGAAACTCGCTTTGATAAACGAGCATTTTGGATTACGAGCATGCTCCTGGAACGGATTATGCACGTAATCCAAGGTACCACTGTAATTGATTCTACTAAATTGATGCGTATTGCTATTAGAACCTAGAAAAATTTTATATTAATAAAGCCCCCTTTTACAAAACCGTGCTAGCGTTTTTAGTGGGTAGATCCCTCCTCTCCAAAATCACGGGCCTCTGGAACGATCTCACTGTCCCGCTGCGGACTGTCCCACTGTCCTGGGCTCCCTCCAACTATTCCGAAAACAACTGAAAACCTGGCTTTTCCCTAGCATATAACATCTCTTCTCCTGATTACATCCCCTCTTTTTATGCTTTGTAAACTCTTTCTCTTCTCTCTTCCTATATTTTTAAGCTTTGTAAACCGTGTCGCGTTCCACTTCCGTGGAGATGATGTGGTATATAAACTTAAGGCTTAGCGGTAACAGCTCCGATGCTCATAGAATTCCTATGAGCGTCGGAGCTGCTGCCGGCGCTTAAAACCGCGCTTCGGTTTTGTAAAAGGGGAGGGAAGAGAAACTGAACTAGAGACATTATTTAATTGAAAGAAACTGACAGTAAGGAAAATGATTATGTGTACCCAGTATTATGCTCAAGTAATTCACTGATTAATGTGTGACATTTTACGGACCATCTCCCCTCTGCAGTAGACAGTGAAGAGAACCAATAAAGCAAATGCACAAAGAGCTGAACATTATTTTCCATGAGATCCTTGCCATAGTTTGACCTCAAAATATTTTAAGAATGATTGGTTTATCACTCAGACAGAGCTTAATGGAAATTGTTTGTTTTATTGAATCATTTCCAGAAAATGGGTTGGGGTGTTTGGTTTTTTTTTTTATTAATAATTCAGTGTATTGAATGAAAAGTTATTGAATCGAAAACATGCTGACTGTTTAGTGAAGGTCAAAAGCTATGTAGGAGTTTTACAGATACTGCCCAGTCTTGCCATAAATGGGGTTATGGGGTCCACTGTGAAAGGAAGCCGATTTATCTGAACAGCCAATTTTTAATTTGTTACAAAAGAATTCTTCATTTTCATGGAATAACTCAAAACAAGAAAATGCCCAAATGTTCCAAACGAAAAAGGCAGAAGGTTGTGGAATCCAATGATCGTGGCAAAAACACCCTAAGTCCTGCAGAAGATTCTTCAGGACAGAGCAACGGTGATCATGATTGCCCTGATCGGGCTCCTGCAACCAGGGTTCCTGTTCCGGCAAGGGATAGCGATTCACCCACCTCTCCCCGCTCCAGATCAGTGCAGTTCTCATTACCCCCTCCACCACGACCTGCGTTCCTTAGCCCTGACCGCATGGATGATGAGAGGATGAACCAACCACAAGACGTGGAGCACACTCTTATGGCAGCCAGAAGACCTTCAACCAGAAAATGCTATGGGTTGAAAGGGAGAAGGTTCCGCTACCAGTGCACAGACACGCAGCGAGACCCCTACAACTGCCCCATACCGGACATCCTGCAGTACATACTGAGCTTATCTCAGGGGGACCTAAAACCCACTTCCATCAAGGTCCACCTAAGTGCAATCACGGCATACCACGCTGGCCTAGACAGCAAACCAGTGTCGAGGCATCCAGTAATCACAAAATTTCATGAAGGGACTGTCCAATCTGCACCCACCGGTCAGACCACCACCAAGATGGGACCTCAACTTGGTGCCGCATCATCTCACCTCGACCCCTTCAAACCTTTGGGGGAGGCAGATCCCGTATTCCTGGCTGGGAAAACCCTGACCATCGTGTCTACCGACACACTCCCTCATGAGAACAGGGTGGTACCCAGAACCCACCCCCGATTCTTGCGCGCGCGCTGGATATAAGAGTGCATCCCTTTCACCTATAGAAAAGCGCAGCATCAACCGCAGGTGGGAGCCAACGCCCACCAGCGCAGAACCATAGCCAACACAACGGCACATCTGCACCACACACCAATAGGGGACATCTGCGATGGGAAAAAGTGAAGTTTTCAGTAAAATGTGGGGGGTTACAACCCCCCCAAACCCCCCATAACGCCGGCGCAATGTCTATTAAGTAAAGTGGGGGGTTCCCCCCCATGCCCCCCTGTCGGAGCCCTAAAAACAGTAATTTTGAGCGCCGCGCACCTCCCGCTGCGCTCAATTGTCTGGGCGCGCCTTTGTCCCGGCGAGCTTTTGACCTGACACCACTGAGCACTGGGGAGGCCCTTTAAATGCCTAATGCCATAACGCAGGGGTAGACGATTCCGGTCCTCGAGAGCCACAGGCAAGTCGGGTTTTCAGGATATCTACAATGAATATATATGAGATGGATTTGCATGCACTGCCTCCTTGAGATGCAAATATATTTCATGCATATTTATTGCGGATATCCTGAAAACCTGCCTGGGGGTCTCGAGGACCGGAATTCCCTACCCCTGCCATAGCTGGTCTGGTGCCTTCCCTCTCAGAAGACGTCTGTCTGGATGCTTATTCACAATTACAGTGACTCATGTAACTAAAACAACATTTACTCACCTACATTCTTTCCCTAAGTAATTATCCTTTCCCATTACCCTACACATGTTCTCCCCTTCTTTCCACTATGCACTCTTCCCCATCCCAACCCTGACCAGTCTCAGTTCCCATTCTCACCAGTCAGCCTTCACCATCCTATCTCTATCTTCAACCCCTTCAAGCTGGCCATACTTCTGATTTTTAATGCTACCCCCTATAATATGATATAATAGAGATGTTTAAGTATCTACGTAATGTAAATGCGCATGAGTCGAGTCTCTTTCATTTGAAAGGAAACTCTGCAATGAGAGGGCATAGGATGAAGTTAAGAGTAATCTAAGGAAATATGTTTTTTACAGAAAGGGTGGTAGATGCGTGGAACAGTCTCCCGGAAGAGGTGGTGGAGACAGAGACTGTGTCTGAATTCAAAAAAGCATGGGATAGGTACGTGGGATCTCTTAGAGAGAGGAAGAGATAATGGTTACTGTGGATGGGCAGCTCTATGACCTCACAATGCAGGTGCACAGAGCCTTAGCCTATAGGAAGAGGAGATGCAAATGTTAAGAGCCTTAGCCAATAGGGAGAGGAGGAGAAGAATGTTCTTGGACACCGTCTAGCCCGCCTACTTGACAGGGCTTTAAACTAGGTAAGTCGGGGGAGGGTACATGCACAAACTACATTCCTGACGAACTAAACTGCCAATACTTTCTAGAGTCTGAGGTAAGTAGTCACCCAAATTCTGGGTCAGGGGCGAGTACACACACTTTCGAACCGGGGGTATGTTCACGTCAGCATCATGGGTCACATTGTAATTCAGGGACTAGGGGGTGTACACATTTTAGTTCTGGGTCTGCAGTGAGCACAAAAAATGCTAAAGAAATTCAAGAAGCTCAAACGGGAATACCCCGACCGAGATGTAACAAAAATATAACATGGAAGGCTATGTACGTCAACGCACACAGTTTGGGTAACAAAATCCTGGAATTGGAAAGAAATAAGGAATGCCAACCTGGATGTGGTGGCGATATCCGAGACCTGGCTCACAGACTCCCACGGGTGGGACATGGTCATACCGGGTTACAATTTGCTTCGCCAGGACAGGGAGGGCAGAATGGGAGGAGGAGTAGCATTATATACTAAAGATGACATTAAGGTCACAAGAATCACAGATGTCCAATACACTGGGGAATCCCTTTGGGTTAATATGGCCAGAGGGAAGGACAAATGCCTGTATCTTGGCATAATCTACAGACCCCCAAAACAAAAGGGTGACCTGGATTTAGAAATTATAGGAGATATAGAAAATATCACATTGCGTGGGGACACAGTATTATTAGGGGACTTCAACATGCCTGATGTGGATTGGGATACACTTACCTCTGCTTCCGGCAGCAGCAGGAGGTTATTAAACTCTATGAAGGGAGCTGGGCTCAGGCAACTGGTATTGGACCCAACAAGGGATCAAGCAATTCTGGACCTTTTACTTACCAATGGAGAAAGTGTCACAGAGGTCTCGGTGGGCGGCACTCTGGCCTCCAGTGACCACAACATGGTATGGTTCAATCTTAAAAAAGGTTTCACTAAAACTACCACACTGACCAAGGTCCTCAATTTCAGGGACACGAATTTCCAAGACATGGGTTCCTATGTCCACCAGGCGCTACATAGCCAAGCAGAAACCGATAGCGTGGAAGAGATGTGGTCAACTTTGAAAGCCACCATACAAGAAGCGACAAACCGCTATGTTAAATTAATAAGTAAACGGCGGAGGAACAACAAGTCGCAGTGGTTCACTGCGGAGATCTCTGACCTCATCAAGGAGAAGAAAAAAGCATTCATGTCTTATAAACAATCGGGAAAACAGGACTTTAGAGCAGACTACCTGACCAAGTCAAAGGCCGTCAAAACAGCTGTCAGGGAGGCTAAATTCCACATGGAGTAATCTCTAGCTAAGAACATCAAGAAGGGAGATAAATCATTCTTCAGATATATCAGTGACAGAAGTAAAAACTCAGGAGGGATTGTACGTCTTAAGAAACCAGACGGAGGCTACGTGGAAAAAGATTCAGAAAAGGCACAGCTGCTTAATGACTACTTCTGCTCAGTATTTACCAGAGAAGCACCGGGGCTTGGCCCTCAGCTACAGACAAGGGTTGCCTCAATTGACCCGTTTAGTAACTTCAAGTTTACGCCCAGCAGTGTCTACGGTGAGCTGTCAAAACTCAAGGTTAACAAGGCAATGGGACCTGACAACCTACACCCCAGGGTGCATAGGGAATTGAGTGAAGTCTTGGCGGAGCCACTGTCCGCACTCTTCAACCTCTCCCTCAGTACAGGCAGCATCCCGATGGACTGGAAGACGGCTAACGTTATTCCACTCCACAAGAAAGGCTCCAAGATGGAGACGGCAAACTACAGACCGGTGAGTCTCACATCAATAGTGAGCAAACTAATGGAAACTCTTATCAAACATCAATTGGATACGATCCTAGATGAGGAGAACCTACGGGACCCCCGTCAACACGGATTTATTAAGGGGAGATCATGCCAATCCAACCTAATCAGCTTCTTTGACTGGGTGACGGGGAAGCTGGATGTTGGGGAGTCCCTGGACATAGTGTACCTGGACTTCAGCAAAGCATTCGATAGTGTACCACACCGCAGGTTACTAAGCAAGATGAGTTCTATGGGATTGGGCGATACATTGATGAAATGGGTTGGGAACTGGCTTGGAGGTAGACTTCAGAGGGTGGTGGTGAACGGCACTCCCTCAGAAATGACGGAGGTGATCAGTGGGGTGCCGCAGGGCTCGGTCCTGGGCCCGATCCTATTCAACATCTTTATAAGTGACTTAGCAGAAGGACTGCGAGGTAAAATGACATTATTTGCCGATGACGCCAAACTAGGCAATGTTGTGGGCATTAACCCAACGGACGAAGATTCAATGCCTGACAACATGATGCACGACCTGCTCCTCCTGGAGCACTGGTCTAGGGACTGGCAACTCAGCTTCAAAGCCAAAAAATGCAAAGTTATGCACCTGGGCGGCCATAACCCATGTAAGATATACACCCTTAATGGAGAGATCCTAACAAAAACGGTAGCTGAACGAGACTTAGGGGTGATCGTCAGTAAGGACATGAAAGCTGCCAATCAAATGGAGCAAGCTTCATCCAAGGCAAGACAAATCATAGGTTGCATACGGAGGGGTTTCATCAGCCGTAAGCCGGAAGTCATTATGCCATTGTATAGGTCAATGGTGAGGCCCCACCTGGAATACTGTGTGCAATTCTGGAGGCCGCACTATCGTAAGGATGTGCTGAGACTGGAATCGGTTCAGAGAATGGCCACCCGGATGGTCTCGGGACTCAAGGATCTCCCGTACGAAGAAAGGCTGGATAAATTACAGCTATACTCACTCGAGGAGCGCAGAGAGAGGGGTGACATGATAGAGACATTCAAACATCTCACGGGCCGCATCGAGATGGAAGAAGATATCTTCTGCTTCAAGAGTCCAGCGGCAACAAGGGGGCATCTGTGGAAAATTAGGGGAGGAAAACTGCATGGGGACACCAGGAAATTCTTTTTCACTGAAAGGGTGGTTGATCGCTGGAATAGTCTCCCACTTCAGGTTATTGAGGCCAGCAGCATGCCTGATTTTAAGGCCAAATGGGACAGACACGTGGGATCTATTCACAATAAAAGGTAGGGGAGGGTCTTTGAGGTGGGCAGACTGGATGGGCCGTGGCCCTTATCTGCCGTCTATTTCTATGTTTCTATGTTTCTATGAGATAATGGTTACTATGGGTAGGCAGACTGGCTGGGCCATTTGGCCTTTATTTGCCATCATGTTACAATGTTTCTATAACCATAAAGTTCTATGACATCACAATGCAGATGTAAAGAGCCTTAGCCAATAGAGAGAGGAGGAGATAGTGGATGCTGTGGATGGGAAGACTGGATGGGCCATTTGGCCTTTATCTGCCATCATGTTACAATATTTCTATAACCATAAAGTTCTATGACATCACAATGCAGATGTAAAGAGCCTTAGCCAATAGAGAGAGGAGGAGATAGTGGATGCTGTGGATGGGAAGACTGGATGAGCCATTTGGCCTTTATCTGCCATCATGTTACAATGTTTCTATGTTCAGAGGCTTATTGGACTCTGGAATAGCTATTCTCTTTCTTTTCTTTTTTTCAAATTTATATCCCGTCCTCCCCAAAGAGCTCAGAACAGGTTACAGCCTGGTTAACATTCACAGTGTTACAGTTACCACTCATAGGGTTACAATAAACATAGGGTTACCGTTCAGCAGTGCAAAGTGTCATGATTTTACAATCAGGGTGCTCAATTGTGGAAGCTATCTGATAGTACAATCTAAAACAAATGTTCCCTAAGAGTTGAACTGGGTTTGGAAAACATGACAGACATGATTGATGCATTTAGCTACCGTGATGTACAATCTAACAGATATGTGAGGCAAAGAGGTAGGTTTTTATAGATTTCCTGAAGTTTAGAAAGCCCTGTAGGGATCCGATTTGAGGAAGTATATTACTCCAAGGTTTGGTAGGAAATGGGAGTAAGATCTTTTTCGGGCAGTTTGGAGAAACATGATTGACAGACAATGGCCAATGGCCCATCCGGTCTGCCCATCTGCAGCTACCACTATATCCTCCTCTCCCTAAGAGATCCCATTAGCCTATCCTATGTTTTCATGAATTCTTTATCTCCACCACCTTTACCGGGAGACTATTCCATGCATTTACTTAGAGAATGACACAGAGACAAATTTTTCCCCATCCCTGCAGGAATTCATTTTCCCGTCCCATCCCCGTGAGTTCTTTTCCTGCTCCATTCTTTCAAGCTCTGTCCTCATCTGCACAAGCCTCAAACACTTTAAAATCCTAAGTAGCAACATTCTAGAGCTCAGATTGTGATGTCATAATGCCTCATTCCACCAATGCCTAAGCTTCGTTCTCATCTGCGCAAGCCTCAAACACTTTCAGATCCTAAGTAGCAACATTCTAGAGCTCAGATTGTGATGTCATAATGCCTCATTCCACCAATGCCTAAGCTCTGTCCTCATCTGCACAAGCCTCAAACCCTTTAAAATCCTAAGTAGCAACATTCTAGAGCTCAGATTGTGATGTCATAATGCCTCATTCCACCAATGCCTAAGCTTCGTTCTCATCTGCGCAAGCCTCAAACACTTTCAGATCCTAAGTAGCAACATTCTAGAGCTCAGATTGTGATGTCATAATGCCTCATTCCACCAATGCCTAAGCTCTGTCCTCATCTGCACAAGCCTCAAACCCTTTAAAATCCTAAGTAGCAACATTCTAGAACTCAGATTGTGATGTCATAATGCCTCATTCCACCAATGCCTAAGCTCTGTCCTCATCTGCACAAGCCTCATAAGAACATAAGAATTGCCGCTGCTGGGTCAGACCAGTGGTCCATTGTGCCCAGCAGTCCGCTTCTGCAACAGCCCTTAGGTCAAATACCAGTGCCCTAACTGAGTCTAGCCTTACTTGCGTACGTTCTGGAACTTGTCTAACTTTGTCTTGAATCATCAGTTTTCGAGGCTTGTGCGGTTAAGGCAGAGCGTACAGGAATGGTGCAGGGACAAGGACAGTGACAAAACTCATGGGGATGGGACGGGGAAATTGAGTTCCTATGGGGAGGGGGAAAAATTTGGCCCCGTGTCATTCTCTATATCTAACACCATTTCTGTAAAAAAAAAAAAAAGTATTTCCTTAGATTACTCCTGAACCTATCACTTCTTAACTTCATCTTATGCCTTCAATGTTGCAGTTTTCCTTCATTTGAAAAAGGCTCTCCTCCTGTATGTAGCCCTGGCTCCACCACGTGGCCTCTTTGCTGGCTCCAGCCAGCTCATCGGGTCAGGGACCCGCAACCAGGGCTCACGAAAAAAATGAATGAATGAACGACACAGATCTTACAGGTCAGAATCTCAAAGTCTCTTTCACGCTTGGATGTAAGCCGGGGTTGGATAATTCAAGTAGGCCGGAGGAGTTGAAATCCTGGGTCTCAGTCGCCACCCAATCAGACCAGGCACTGCTTCCTGCACCTTTACTGACCTTATGTCAATCAATCGGCTTTAACGCTTTCGCTTATGCCGATGACATACAACTTCTTCATCCTATCGATTCTAATAATCCATCAGATATATCTTTAATTAATACAAAACTTGAAAAAATCCACCACTGGTTAAACAACAACCGACTTGCATTGAACATCAATAAATCTAACGTGTTGCTCTTTCCCTGGAAAGATAATCCTAAACTCATCCTTCCGATCTCCATTAATGGGCTTTCTTTACAAGTTGTAAACAATACTAAAATACTTGGAGTAATTTTTGATCACAAACTCTCCTTTCATGATCATATTAGTAGCGTCATCAAGTCCTCATTCTTCAAACTTAGACAAATACGTTCTATCTCACAATTTCTCAGTACCGATTCTTTAAAAATTCTTATTCATTCTCTCATCATTTCAAAATTAGATTATTGTAATGCTTTGTTTAAGGGAATAGCCCAAAAAGAAATCAAACGACTACAGATCATACAAAACACATCTATTAGGCTTATTACAAAAGCTAAAAAATTTGACCATATAACACCTCTTCTTAAGGAAGCCCATTGGCTTCCAGTGGCCCACAGAATACTATACAAACTTAGCTTTTAAATCTCTTCTTTTTAAAACTCCTGCTTTTATTCATAAATTATTAATCCCTTACTCTTCTAACAGAGATCAGATGAACAGCATTTATTAACAATCCCTTCATTAAAAATAATAAATACGCGCCGGCAGTATATTTTTTCAGTCACAGCTCCTCAAAACTGGAATTCTCTCCCAGGTTATTTACGAGAAGAAATCACATTAGAAAAATTTAAAACTAAACTGAAAACTTTTCTTTTTAACGACGCCTTCACAATTTAACCCCAGCGGAAATTTTTAATTTTTAAGAATTTTAATGAGTCTTAATATCAACCTTTTCTTCTTTCCACAATCTCATATCGAATCATTTTCATATTTTACCCTTTCCTTATGTGTTTTCCATTATTGTATCCCACTCTTTAATTATATATTGTAATTTCTTCCCCGACCTATCCTTTTGTTTCCAGTTCTTGTCAATTGTCCGTGTCCCGTCAGTCATTATTTATTTTATATATATATCTTTTTACTGTAATTTTAATTACATGTAAATCGCTTTGAAGAATGACAAAGCGATTAATCAAATACATATTAAACTTGGAAACTTGGAAACTTCCTCACTGAAAGAAACCCAGCTGCAATTGAATAAACTGGAACCTATCATTTAACTTGAGTGCAGGTTTCAAATTTAACCATTTACAATCTCCTCAGTCACCAGGTTCAAAAGTTAAACTTCCAAAACAGTAACTTCTTGGCTATAACCCAGACTCACGAACTTCCTGCCCGCGTCGTGTTGGCTCTCCCGCTGACATCACTTCGGAAGTGACGTCCGAGAGAGCCGACACTGGTGCAGGCAGCAAGTTCGTGATGCTGCTCGCGCTGGGGAAAATTGAAGACGTGCGAGGAAAGGGAAGGGGTGTCAGGAAGGAGCCGGGGGCAGAGATGAGGACGGGTGCTAACGCATCCACCAAGATGGCGCCCGGGTTGCCACTGCCTACTACTACTATTAATTATTTCTATAGCGCTACCTGACACGCGCAGCGCTGTACGGAGTCACAAAGAGTAAGAAAACAGTCCCTGCTCAAAAGAGCTTACAATCTAAACACACAACAGAGATAAGCGTGCAGGGTCGCAGCAAGCAATGAATATGAATCTTAGTAGAGCAGCAAACACTAAGATGTTTGTTTCCACCAATTTTGGATGGAAGAGAGCTGTTCAGTTTTGGTTTAGAGAGTTACACAGGAGAGACAGGAATTTCACCCATCCCTGCCCACCCCCAATGAAATCTAACCCATATTCACCTGTACCTGCCAAAATCTATTCTATCTCCATCCGTCCCCACAATTAATCTCCTCCATCCCCACCTGTTTCCGCAGAAGTTGACACTATCATTTACTTACTCACTGTCCTCTGTTTCCTTCCAACTCCAACAGCTTCCCATGGATTGTTGGATTGCAGTCATTATTCAACAATGAGTGTTTCAAGCCTCAATCTGGTATTTCAGCTGGCATTTCAAGCCTCATTCTGGTGCTCCAACTGCTTCTCTCCATACGTTCCAAGCTTCATTCTGATGCTCCAATTGTCTCTCTTAGTGCATCCCAAGCCTCATTCTGGAGTTATTAGAGATTTTGAGTACACTCCTGCAGGAATCTCTGGAGGTAGTCTGGAGTAGCCTGGTGGGCAGTGTAGTGAGCCATAGAGAGGGGAATGCTGGCCCATATCCCACCCCACCCACTACATTTATGGTGGGAAAGTTTGAGCCTACCAAAAACCACCCAAATCCTACTGTACTGCCATATAGGTGACACCTGCAGCCATAAGAGCTATTGGGGTGGTAGACAGGTGGATATTGTAGGTTTTGGAGGGTTCAGTCTATTTTATATTCTGCTTCATGCAAACTTTTATTAACTATATGCTATTTTTAGTAGATGTGCTGTGGGTTGAGGGAAATTGATAGGGAAATGTCGTTATAATAATATGTTTGAGTATGCTCGATTGTGTACGTTTGCATGGTAAGAAATTTTTAAAATAAATACATAATTATAAGGGGGTTATGGTGACATGTGTACCTGGCACCCTTTATGTGAAGTTCACAGCAGTGCCCACCCCCTAAGATGCCCCACTGCTCTGCTAGCAGTTCTGTGTGGCTAGTCCATTAAAATGCTGGCCCCCCCTCCCAGATCCAAATAGGCTTGTTTTAGACATTTTGCATCTGGACGTTTTCATTTTCAGAAATGGCCGAAAAAGATGGACGTCTTGCGGTTTCAAAACTGGACATTTCCCTGCCCCAATTTTTGAACGTCTTGGGAGAGACGTCCAAAGTCGGACTTAGACATCCTTTAAAAAATGGTCCTCTATATATTCAAATGTTTTATTTACATTGATACCTCTTCTGTATGGTTTTTTAAATGTTTTTGTTACTAATATTTGTTTATTTTACATTCCTCTCCCGCTTAAATCCTAAGCGGGTAACAAAAGATACATACATAAATACAAGAAAATAAATACATTTTTTTAAATTTTATTTTTGTAGGTCAGCAATAAAATTTTTTTAAAAAATTTAATTTATAATAATAACATGTAAAGAGCGAACCAGGTATACAAATAGTGACGAGGACATGATACATTCCAGCTGTACAAGCCAAGCGAAATATATGAAAAAAAAAATTAACATCAACAAGGCAATACAATACAACCAGATATCTCATGTCAAACAAATAGAATACAGTACACATGTTATTGGCGTTGCACATGCAAAGCATGGAAGAGATTATTAAATTGTATATAGGATTTGCTGGTGCCTTTTTTATTTTTTGCTCATATTTTTATAGTGCACGTTTTGGGTTTTTTTGTTTAGTAAATTTTACTATCTTCTCTTTTGTTTATAAAACATTTCGAAGAGACATTAAACTGCGTTCCCTCCAGAGAAGCACACGCTTCTTAGGACTCCATCAGCTCATGGCCCACAGTGGAAACACTAGTCTGTGTCCATTTATAATAATAATAATAATAACTTTATTTTTATATACCGCAGTACCACAAACAGTTCGGAGCGGTTTACAGAGCAATTTACTATACAAATGACTCCAATCACAGTAGCGGTGTTATCTCATCGTGCCAGATTTTTTTCATAAGGATCGAAGAGAAAAGCCAAACAATTTCTGGTTGTCTTTGAAGCTTTCTAGTGCAAGGTCACAGATACTTAATACACAATGTACCTGATCTTAAAATAGATCACAATTACAAAACGCAGTAACAGCACAAATCAGCTATTTCCGTATTTAATCTGTCTCTCTTAGTTGCCCTCACTCTGCTTTAAGGGGAAATCATCGAGTTAATGTAGCCATGTCTGCAATTTAATACAATCCAGCTGAAATGGTTGTAAGGTTTGCAATCATACACTGTAGTGCCGAGTGGAGGAGCAAAGGGATAGGCCAAAAGAAGCAGGACTTGACATGAACCCTCCAATCCCTGCATGTCCCCCCTCCTCTTTCATTCATGTCTATACTCTCTTGTTCATTACTTCCTGTCTCTGCCCTGTTCCACCTGCATCACGCTCCATTCTGCCCCCCTCTCAACACCACCCCCAAGACGGCATCCACGCATGCGCAGATGCAAAGCGATGACATCACTGGGGAAATCCCGAAGTTAATGGAGTGCATCACCGGGGAAGTCCGGACGTCTGGTAACCTTATATCAATGTCTTGGGAAAGCTGCACTGGAGCCCGAGGCCCAGCTGCGAGGGGTAAACTTCAGCAGTTGCATCCTGTCACCAAGCGGAGGCAATGCAAGTTGTTTGTGGGCTCTTTATTAGCTCTTGCTGTCCTTCTCCAGGGCTTCCTCTTTGAAAGGAAAACCCTCATGGGAGTAAGGGAGTCCACTGCAGGGACTCTGAGTAGTTTTATAAAGCTTACTGTGGCAATGTACAGTAGCAGCTGGACTAGGGTTACCAGATTTTACTATTGTAAAATCATGGCCCAAGGGGGGGGGGGGAGATTCTATAAATGACGCCTTAACTTAGGCAGAGGTAGGTACCCTACTGGCCCCTAAGTTAAGAAGGAAATGCCATTTCAAATAG
This sequence comes from Geotrypetes seraphini, assembly GCF_902459505.1. Lineage (NCBI taxonomy): Eukaryota > Metazoa > Chordata > Amphibia > Gymnophiona > Dermophiidae > Geotrypetes > Geotrypetes seraphini. Next base: position 165,064,276 of record NC_047092.1, on the reverse strand, counting down.
TACTTAAAGAAAATTTCAAGGTGCCTACCTGCACCTAAACAAATGGCGCTGGAATCGCGCCTCCAAAGGAGTCTGCCGGCACCTAACGCCACTGTAGGTGTTTCTAATGCCAGAAGTGGTGTTAGGCGTGATTCACGTCAATGGTAGGCGCTGGAAATGTAATAATAATAATAATAATAACTTTATTCTTGTATCCCGCAATACCATGGAAGTTCAATGCGGTTAACAATAGAAGAGACTGTACATTTACAGCGATGATACATATTACAGTGTTATTACATTTACAAAGATGTTACATAAATAGCAGTAATAAAAAGGCATATACTAAAGAAGAGACTGTACGTATACAGCGATGTTCCATGTTAAAGCGGTGGTACATTTACAGTGATGTTAAATATGAGGCTATGAAAAGGCAGGGCAATTAGATAAGACAGAGCTTGAGAAAGAGAGGCCATAGTGGCTTGGGAGGGGGGCGTAGTCAGAGGGAATGGAGGCATGTCGAGGTCAGGAGGGTGCAGGGAAGGGGGGAAGGCAGCGTTAGCAGAATTTGTCGAAGAGGTAGGTTTTTAGTGACTTCCTGAACAGGTGGTAGGATGGAGAGTTGGAGATGAGGGCGGTAAGGCAATTGTTCCATTTGCCCGCTTGGAATGCTAGGGTTCTATCAGTGAATCTCTTGTAGAGGCAGCCTTTTAGGGAGGGAAAGGTGAATAGGTGGGCGTTTCGTGTGCGAGAGGGGCCTGCTATTTCAAGGTGCTCAGACAAGTAGATTGGGGAAGATCCTGTTAGAGTTTTGAAACAGAGGCAGGCGAACTTAAAGATGATCCTTGCCTCTACTGGGAGCCAATGGAGTTTGGTGTAGTAGGGGCTAACATGGTCGTATTTTTTGAGATCATAGATGAGGCGGACGGCCGCATTTTGGACTGTTCTAAGACGTTTGATGGTATTTTTATAGGATCCCAGGTAAATAATGTTGCAGTAGTCTAATATGCTTAATACCAGAGATTGGACGAGTAGACGGAAGGCTTGGTGGTCGAAGTAACGTTTGATGGTGCGCAGTTTCCAGAGGGTACAGAAACATTTTTTCACCTGGGCACTGGTATGGTCATCGAAGGTTAGGGTGCGGTCCAGGATGACTCCAAGGATTTTTATGGTGGGTAAGATAGGGTAATCTAGCCCATTCAATCTGAGGGAAGTGTTTGTTAATTTGTGGTTGGGACTCGCTAGGAAGATTTTGGTTTTTTCAGAGTTCAATTTTAATTTGAGTTTTGAGGTCCACAGTTCTAACTTGGTGAGGATAGATGCGATGAGTTTTTCCGTTTCTAGAGTGAGTGAGGTAATGGGAACAATGATGGTGATGTCATCTGCATATATGAACGATTTTAGGTTAGAGTTTGCTAGGCTTCGTGCCAGAGGGGTCAAGTAAATATTGAATAGGGAGGGGGATAGGGGAGAGCCTTGTGGGACTCCACAAGGGTTACGCCAGTGGTGGGAGAAGGCTCCATTACTGTGGACCTGGTAGGTACGGTTGGTTAGGAAGCCTGTGAACCAATCTATTACCTGACCGGAGATGCCGATGGAGTCAAGGCAGTTGAGCATAATGTCGTGGTCGACCAGGTCGAAGGCACTACTCAAATCGAATTGAAGTATCAGGGCGCTTTTACCCAGTGAGAACAGGTGGAGGAGGTAATTTGTCAGGGCAGCTAGGACGGTTTCGGTGCTATGATTTGGGCGGAAACCGGACTGGGAGTCATGAAGAATATTGTACTTGTCGAGGTAATTCGTAAGGTTGTTGTTGACAAGACCTTCCATGAGTTTTTGGAAGAGTGGTATGTTGGCGATGGGTCTGTAGTTGGTGATGGAAGAGATTGGCTCCTTGAAAACCCTGGCCTACATTTTTGGCGCCTGCCTCTTGCCAGAGGTGCAATTCTCTTAAACGGCGTGATTGACATGTGAATGGCGGCCACCGACAACTGCATCGTTTAGAGAATCCGGGCCTAGGTGCCATAAGTGTTATAGATCCACATCCGCCAAGTTAGGCACCCAACTTTCAATTAACTCCAATCAGTGCCAGTTAAGAGGTGTTGCGTGCCGATTATCAGCGCACTTTTAGACGATTACTCGAATAAGTTAAGCGCATACCTCGCCTAGGCACACCAATGTAGGCCCCTAACTTTAGGTGCGCGTTATAGAATGCGGAATTTAGAAGTTGGTAGGTGTTCCCGCATTAATTTCTTGCAAATCCCATGTGCAAATGCAAAAATTAATGCAGGACCTCAAAATAATAATTTGTGCTCTATCCCTCTTATAACAGGGACGATTAACGATGTCTTGACATGTCTATGTGATAATCGGAGGGAAACAAGATTTTATGTATGTGATATGGAAACACAAAAAACAGTGAGGAATGGAGGGAAGTGTAATCCAAAAACTCAAAAATATCACTCCAAGACAAAAGCACCACACAAGCCAAGAAACCTATTTTGTTATTTGTGTTATAGGATAGCCTGGATTTGGCACTAAGGCCCCGAAGCAGTGGTTACCGGCCACGAAATGATCATCGGCCTGGCCTCTTTGTATTCAGTGGTTTTTACCATTAATCATTCTCGGCTATTTTTTTTGCTCCCACCTGCTAACTTTCAACTTGTGCAAATGTTTTTTGTCTATGATGCTTGGTGGAAGAGTGTGGGTCCACCTCTCTGTTTGTCTGAGGCTTTTCTTTCACTTAAGTAATAAGCTAGCTTTCTTGGCTTGTGTGGTGCTTTTGTCTTGGAGTGATATTTTGGGATTTTTGTGATATGGAAACCGCATAGTTGTATGCAGTATTTAAATTTTTTAATAAATAAAGCCTTAAATATTTCCTCAGTGAATCTAGTCATAGCATACGAGAAAGTCCTAATTCTAACACCCTTTAGCAAAAGGATTTCTAAATCTAATATGTGGCTCTTAGCATGTGTTTCAGATTTTACTATTTGCTTTAGTCCTTACATACCGGGGAAGAGTGAATCAACCAATCACTGGGGAATGTATGATTTTTGCTGTGGATGCAATATGGGAGAACATTTGCACTGCATGGGATCTTGTTTCAGCATTTTCGGAATATTTCTGGGGCACCATAAATTGCAAATCAGCTCCTTCAGATGATGGATGTTTGGTGCATCTTGCCAGGAGGTAGCTGCCTGCATTTTTCAAGGATTTGCTCATATTTCCCTTTGCTCGCTGGGTGCAGCACAGATCATGTTTTAGTCAATTTTCAAAACTATAAAAATCTTTTAGTCCAGTTTCCAAAACTATAAAAATACTGGGGGCACTCAGAGAAATTGAAAGGGGAAAGGTTTAGAACAAACGCCAGGAAGTTCTTTTTCACACAGAGGGTGGTGGATACATGGAACGCGCTACCAGAGGATGTGATAAACAGGAGCACGCTACAGGGGTTCAAAGAAGCTTTGGATAGGTACTTGGAAGACAAAGGGATTGAGGGGTACAGATAAGAGTAAAGGTAGATTATAGGGATGGGATTAGAGGTAAATTACAAAATTAATCAGGGACCACTGTTCAGGCACTAGGCCTGATGAGCCGCCGCGGGAGCGGACCGCTGAGCAAGATGGACCTCTGGTCTGACTCAGCGGGGGCAACTTCTTATGTTCTTATGTAGACACACATCTAACCATGGCTGACCACATGAATATAGTGGTGAAGAAATGCTTTTGTACACTGTGGAAACTAAGAACCATTAAAAAATACTTTGACACTACATCCTTTAGATTACTGGTGCAGTCCCTGGTCCTAACAATTCTGGACTACTGCAATATCATTTATCTAAGCATCCCAAAGAAAACAGTACAAAAATTAAGAATAGTATAAAGCACTGCAGTTCGCTTGATCTTCGGATTGAGGAAAAATGACCACATTAGCCCTTACTACAGAAGGTTACACTAGGTGCCAATGGAGGCGCGAATAATGTTCAAGTTTGCCTGTATTTATTTCAAGCATGTCTGGGGACTAGTGCCTTCTTATCTTCTACCACATTTTGTATTACACAACCCCACATGGTCAACCAGAAACCGTAACATATTTACATACCCAAAGATCACCGGCTGCAAATACAAATCCTTTTTGGACAGGTTCTTCATGTTCCAAGCAAGCAAACTGCAGTCCTGGCTGGGTAATTACATCAATGGAGCCAGGTTGACCTATGGCGCCTTTCGGAGAGTAATTAAAACCGTACTGTTTGACAGATTCATCTCCTAAACAGAAGCCTCGCTACTTACAAAGTTATATTTTCCCTCTGTCTATTTCTTGTTCCCTCACTTTCTGCATTCCACAATTCGCTGACTGTCCAGCTTCATTCCTTGGGTTGCATGCATGAGACCTATATTACATACTTAAGATGCATATTTTCGTTTTATCTATTTCTTGTGTTAATAAGTTGTACCCTCACTTCTTGCATTCTGTAATTCACTGATTGTCCAGCCTTCTTCGATGTGAACCGCCTAGAAGTCATTTGACTATGGCGGTATAGAAGAATAAAGTTATTATTATTAAAATTCAATGAGCAGTTTGAGGTTTTCCCCTTTGGTTACTAGTGTTATTTTTATGCCGACGACTCCCAGATCTACCTCTCTGTCAACCTAGCATTGGATTCTACTTCCTAATGAATCTTCTGTGAGAGTATTGAACTTGGGACCTGGCGTTTGTAAGGGTGCTTCAACCATATCACCTCAACCTTTCATTTTGGGGGGTCTAACCTTACATTCTCCACGTCAGAAATTTCAGCAGGAATTCAGGCCCATGCCCCAACCTGTCTGTCTCAAGTTGCTGCCTGGATGTGTCACTGCCATCTGAAACTAAGGGTTCCTTTTAAGAAGCCGCGTGCGACTTTTCATCACGCGCTAACCCCCGTGCTAGCCAAAAAACTACTACCTGCTCAAGAGGAGGTGGTAGCGGCTAGCACGGACGGTGGTTTAGCGCGCCTTTGTAAAAGGAGCCCTAAATATGGTCAAGATTAACCCCCTCCCCCACCACTTTTACAGAACTGCGCAAGAGGTTTTTAGCGCCATCTGGCGCACTGAATGCTCTGCTCTGACAGTTATAGAGTTCCTATGAGCGTCGGAGTAGTTCAGAGCATTCAGCGCACTGACCGACGCTTAAAACCTCTTGCGCGGTTTTGTAAAAGAGCGGGGTAAGCATCTTATCTTTCCCCCTAAACCCACCTCTCCTCTTCCTCCAGAGAACTGGCCTTCATTGCTAAATTACTCATCCCTCAAGCTCCATCTAAAGTTCTTAGATCTTCCTCCCAAAATTTATTTTTTGGCCCCTTGTTCAAGATTATCAGCACTCGCCGTACAACCTCTTTTGCAGTCACTGCCCCCCCCCTTTACCTGGAATTATTTGCCCCCTATCTCTGGGAGAAAAATCTTTTAGATAAATTTAAAGGAGCTTTGAAATGTTTCCGATATAAAGACGCCTTTGAGCACTGACGCTAGTCCTTCCTCAAATTCGTAAAAGGCAGCTCCGAAGAAACCCCTTCCCCCTCCTCATGTTTTTTCCCCCTTTTTTTTGTTCTCCTTTCTTGACTTTCTTGCAGTTCTGCCCTCTCCCTTTTGCTTCCTTGTTCGTCCGTCTTTGTCTTTGTTTTTTTTTTTTGTTTAGTATTTTAAATTTGTAATGTCCCCCTTTTTCAAATTATGATTATTGTATATCGCCTAGAATCTAAGATAGGCGATTCATCAAATTTTTTATTAAACTTGAGAAACTTTCTCTGTGTCTGTAGACAACACTCTCATCCTCCCTGTCTCATCTTTGACTCATCCTCTCTATCTCTGTCTCTCTCTTTCTTTGGATTTACATCCCACCTCCCAGAAGAACTCAGAACAGATTACAAGTTTACATACATAATAAAACATAAGAGGATATAGTGATGTTAGACCATGACTAATGGGACCATTTATTTTTTTTCCTCAAAACGGAACATCTACTAATTTTTAGGTAATAACATTGTAGATATCTTTCTTTCTTTTTCTCTCGCTGCCCCCTTCCCTTTCTTTCTTTCTCTCTCTCCCTGCCCCCTTCCCTTTCTTTCTTTCTTTCTCTCTCCTTGCCCCCTTCCCCTTCCCTTCCCTTTTTTCTCTCTCTCCCTGCCCCCATTCTTTCTTTCTGTCTTTCTTTCTTTCTCCCTTCCCCCCTTCTTTCTCTCTTTCTCTCTCCCTGCCCCACTCCCCCCATCGCCGCTGATTTCTCCAAGCCACCGCCAATCTATTTCTTCCTGCTTTCCCGACGCCGACGCAGCAACAGGCCAGGTGCGTGCAGCAACTTTACAAGCAGCGGGCCCATAAGTCTTTCTACCCCCCCCCCCCACGTCAATTCTGACGTCAGAGATGAAGTACTGGGCCAGCCAGGCAGCGATTGGCTGGCCCAGAACTTCCCCTCCGACGTCAGAATTGACGTCGGGGGTGGGGGGGGGGGAGGCTTGTGGACCCGCTGCTTGTAAAGTCACATCCCGTTGTCCCCAAGCACAATGCCTTTTTTTGAAATTGTTACAGTAGTTTGCTCTCTTTCTGAAAATGGAACATTTCGGCATCCCAAAGATGTTCTTGGGGACAACGGGATAGACTACCTAAAAACGGGATGGTCCCATTCAAAACGGGACGTGTGGTCACATTAAGCATGACAGTACCTTTTAGATCATGACGCGATAGGGACAATACGTAGGGGAGCTGCACAAATCGAACCGACTGCTAAAACCTGTCCTTTCTTTCTCTATAACATCACCAAAATCCATCCATCCCTTTCTGTGCACGCTACCAAAACCCTTATCCATCCTCTCGTCACCTCGCGCTTAGATTTCTGAGACTTTTCCTCCTCTTCACGTTGAGGCTCAAGATTAAGAACCTTTTTAGAGAGTATATCATTCAAACACACAAAGAGAACTCGTTCACAATTATCAGTCTTCAGAGGCTGAAAATGTTTTTCAGTTTAAGAGTTCCCCTGATCTAGATGTTGCAAATTTCTGAGAGGAAATTTCTGAGAGCAAATTTCTGAGAGGAAATTTCTGAGAGCCATTTCATTTCTGGTGCAAATCACGCTTCCCGCTTGTGATTATCAAGTGACCGAGGCTTGTGCAGGCGAGGGCAGAGCTTGCAGGGATGGGGTAGGGACAGGAAAAGAACTTGTGGGGACGGGACGGGGATGGAGACAGATCACGCTAAGAAAAGAGAGATACCGAGGAGCTACAGAATGAATGCACTTGTAAGTTTGTCCCGTTTACCGGTGATTGTGTAAGTTCTCCTGCTAAACAATTGCAATTTGCCAGTTTATTTACGCAACTTGTTTTCTGTCCCGTTCGCCCCAACGAGCGCAAAATGGGTTACGGGTTAATGTGTATTTACCACTGCCCTTATTAGGAATTCATGTTACTGCTCATCACGTGTTCGTAAATAGACCCCTGTGTTCCTGAAAGCCTCATGAAAAATGAACCCTTCGAAAGAAGCATAACTGTGCTGAAAAGCTGCTTACTAAACCAGTGAGGTCGTTAACTTCTCATTAATTATACTCTAGCAAAACAAAATGTCACCAGCCTATATAATAAATCTGTCACAGGAAGAAAAGAGCAGCTATAGGGTTTTTTGTTTTTTTTCAGAAACGTTACATGCCAGCTACGCATTAGATTCCCAATCAAATTACTGGGTAAAAATTAACAAAAAGTCCCCAAAGTGTAGAATCATTCAACTAACAATGAAAAGATCCGTGAAAAATATAAAGCTTTCAAACCAAGGTGGTGCTCAGAACCATAGAATGGTAAGAAAATCACGAGTCGGGGACACACCCCTGTGAGTAACTTACAGGGGAGTGTCCCCGACTTACAGGGGTG